>NC_091443.1:96209037-96509037 GCF_964237555.1 Oryctolagus cuniculus | reverse complement strand
CCTCTCAAACAAATAAATAAAATCTTAAAATAAATCAGGGGCCGGCGCCATGGCTCACTAGGCTAATCCTCTGCCTTGCAGCACCAGCACACCGGGTTCTAGTCCTGGTCGGGGCGCTGGATTCTGTCCCAGTTGCCCCTCTTCCATGCCAGCTCTCTGCTGTGGCCCGGGAGTACAGTGGAGGATGGCCCAAGTGCTTGGGCCCTGCACCCCATGGGAGACCAGGAAAAGCACCTGACTCCTGCCATCAGATCAGCGCGGTGCACCGGCCACAGCGTGCCAGCCCCGGCGGCCATTGGAGGGTGAACCAACGGCAAAAGGAAGACCTTTCTCTCTGTCTCTCTCTCTCACTGTCCACTCTGCCTGTCAAATAATAATAATAATAATAATAATAATAATAATAAATTCAGGAATGCTAGAGCAATTTTTCATTGGTTGGTTTTGGGTGGTACAAAATGGATAAAACAGGTTTTGTTGCTACTAACCACAGCTAATAGACCAGGCCTGTTTCTTTTTTTTTTTTTTCAAAAAGCAAGAGGCAGTTTTATTTCATTTGTGCAAATGGGCCCTCTGCTGGCTGCCGCAAGCCGCAAGAAAGAGAGGAGCCCCGAGCACTTATCTCACACAGATTTTAAGGGGCAAAACCACAAAATTAACATACCATAGGGTGGCGTGAGTTCATTGGGCAACTACAAGGGGAGGGGGTCATTGAGGAGGAGAAACGGGTGGCTACGTGCCCTACGTGCCTTGCGGTTTCTTTGTTAAGCTTGGACAAGGGGAGGGGGTCCTTGAGGAGGAGAAAGTATAGTCAGTGGAAAAGTACTGGGTTGAAGTTCCTGTTTTTCTATCTTATCAAGGCCACCTTTAGGGCGGCTCTTGGCGGCTCTTGGCCACTCCCTTCATTCCCCCATTTTCTCTTTGAACTAATTTTAATCCTAAAATTTGTGCGCCTGCTACTGTTAAAGCTGTGGGCTAGATAGGAGCCCGAGTGCCAGTTTCTTTGCTTCTTTATTTTTTTAAATTTTAATGTAGTGCATTTTATTTTGGATTTTTAAAAATTTCAATCTGTTGACTTTTGTCTTCGCTCTGGATGATGAAATGCATGTAATTGGATATACATATATTTTTAAGATTTATTTATTTGAAAGTTAGAGTTAGAGAGAAAAGGAGAGGCACAGAGAGAAAAAAAAAAGAGGTCTTCCATCCGCTGGTTCACTGCCCATTTGGCTGCAATGGCTGGAGCTGTGCCAATCTGAAGCCAGGAGCCAGGTGTTTCTTCTGGGTCTCCTATGTTGGGCCACATTCTACTGCTCTCCCAGGCCACAGCAGAGAGCTGGATCAGAAGTGGAGCCTATGGACTTTAACTGGCACCCATATGGGATACTGGCACTGCAGATGGCAGCTTTACCAGCTATACCACAGCACTGACCCCTGGATATTTATTTTTTATCATGGCTTAAGCATTTCACCTGTTATATTCCTTGGCTTTTTTTTATTGTTTTGTCTTCCTGATGGGTCCCTTATCATTTGGCTTTTGACTGTTCACCTCATGGGTTCCTGTATCTAAATTTATTTATTTATTTATTTAATCTTTCACCACCAGCAAAATATGGGGCATATTATAACTTATATTAAAAAAAACCCTACAACTGAGTTTTTACTCTCAGAAAAGTACAGAGAACACCCACACTTCTGATATATATATCTGGGTAAAGTCAAATTTAAGCCTTTTGAAAAACAGAAGATCACTGAAAATGAGTTTGCTTCTTGTTTTCCTTTTAAAAAGTCAGAAATGGTAGAACAACTTTTCATTGGTCAGTTTTGGGTAGTACAAGCTGGAAAAATCCAGTTCTGTTGCTACTAACTTCAATTATATATCAGGCCACAATTCTTTTTTTTTTATTTTCATGTGGTATATTCTATTGTGGCTGCTTTTTAAATTTTGGTCTGTCATTTATTTAGATTCATGCCAGAAGGTGGAATCATATAATTGGATATATGGTCTTTTTTTCTTATCATGGCTCAAGCATTTAACCTTTTGTTTTCCTAGTTTTATTTTATTCTTTGACTTCCTATCAGCCCCCTTAGCCTATGGCTATGGGGTGTTCCTCTCATGTGTTGCTGTTTTACAACTTATTAATTTATTTAATCTATCATCAACAACAACACATGTGACATAACATACCTTAAATACAAAAGCCACCCTACATCTGAGATTTTTTTTCCTCAAATACACAGAGAACACCTACAATTCTGGTATATATATCTGTGAAAGTTAAATTTAAGCCTTTTGCATAACAGAAGGATTTTAAATTTATTAAAAATGAGTTTGCCTCTCTTTTTGATTTTAAAAAATATCAGGAATGATAGAGCAACTTTTCCTTAGCCAGTTTTGGGTGGTACAATCTGCATAAAATCAGTTCTGTTGCTACTAACAATGATTGACAGCCCAGGCCAGAGTTTCTTTCATTTTATTTCCTATAGTAAATTTTATTTGGATTTTTAAAAAAATTTCAGTCTGTTATTATCTGGCTTCCTGCCAGATGGTGTGATTCATGTAATTGTATATTTTTTTTATCATATCTCAAGCATTTCAGCTTTTAGATTCCTTGTTTATTTTATTTTATTTTATTTATTTATTTATTTATTTTTTTTTTAGTTATTTTGGCTTCCTAGTGCCTCTCTTATCATTTTATGGGCTGTCTATTGTCCTCATGGGTTCATGTTTTTTTAATAAATTTATTTATTTCATCATTATTAAAATTGCATTTTGGTGCAACAAACTGGGTAAAACTGCTTCTGTTGCTATTAACCATGGTTAACAGAACAGGCCACAGTTCCCTTCCTTTATTTTTGTATTATTTTCCTGTAGTACATTTTATTTTGAATTTTTTAAAAGTTTTAATCTTTTATTTTCTGAGTCTGCACCTGTGGTAGAATTAATGTAATTTGACATATAGTATTTTTTTTCCTGGCTCATGCATTTCACACTTTGGGATCATTTTTTAATGTTATTTTGCTTCCTAGCAACTCCCTTATCCTTTGGCTATATGTTGTTCACCTCATTAGTTCTTGTTTTCTAAATTTACTTATTTATTTATTCTGTCATCAGCAGCAACATATTTGACATATTATAGCTTAGGATTCAAAAACAAAAACAAACACCACTCATCTGAGATTTATTCTTAGAAAAATACAGAGAACAACTATAGTATTTGCGTAAAAGTTAAAATTTTTTTTTTAGACGAGAGAGAGAGGTCTTCCTTCCATTGGTTCACCCCCCAAGTGGCCAATACGGCTGGCACACTGCACCAATCTGAAGCCAGGAACCAGGTGCTTCCTCTTGGTCTCCCATGTGGGTGTGGGGCCCAAGGATTGGGCCATCCTCCATTGCCTTCCTGGGCCACGGCAGAGAGCTGGACTGGAAGAGGAGCAACCAGGACAGAATCTGGTGCCCCAACCGGGACTAGAACCTGGGGTGCCAGTGCCGCAGGTGGAGGATTAGCCAAGTGAGCCGTGGCACTGGCCAAAAGTTAAATCTAAGCATTTTTCAGAACATAAGGAATTTATGGTTACTGAAAACTAGTTGCTGTTATTTTCCTTTTTAAAAAATAAAGAATGCCAGAGGAATTTTTCAGTGGCTGGTTTCAAATGGTTTAAACTCAATAAAAATAGTTAATTTACTACTAAACATGATTAACATACCAGGCCAGTTTCTTTTTTCTTCTTCTTATTTTCCTGTAGTACACTTTATTTTGGATTTTTTTATTAAATTTTAGCAATGACTTTGCCTTCAGTTTTCCTTTTCAAAAATCAGGAACGCTAGAGCAGCTTTTCATTGGCCAGCTTTGGGTGGCACACCAGATAAAATCAGTTTCTTTACTACTATACTTGATTAGCAGACCAGGTCACAGTTTCTGTCTTTTTCTGACTTTTTTTCAATAATACATTGTATCATTGTATTTTGGATTCTTTTTTAAAATTTTTAGCTGTTAGTTTTCAGCTTTATGCCAGATAGTGGGATTCATGCAATTGGAGTCAGTCTTTTTTTTTTTTAATCATGACTCAGGCATTTCACCTTTTGAATTCCTAGTTTTGGTTCATTGTTTTGGTTTCCTAGCAACTTCCTTATACTTTGGTGATGGGCTGATACTCTCTTTGGTTACTGATTTCTAAATTTCTTTATTTATGTATTCTGTCATCAACCACATATTTGGGATTGTATAGCTTAAGATTCATAAAACACCACACATCTAATATTTTACTCTTAGAAAAATACAGAGAACACCTACACTTCTGATTTATGTTCATGTGAAAATTTAAATTTAAGCCTTTTGAAGAACTGAAGGAATTTACTGTTATTGAAAATGAGTTTGGGCTGGCGCCACGGCTCAATAGGCTAATCCTCCGCCTTGCGGCGCCGGCACACCGAGTTCTAGTCCCGGTTGGGGCACCGGATTCTGTCCCTATCCCGGTTGCCCCTCTTCCAGGCCAGCTCTCTGCTGTGACCCGGGAGTGCAGTGGAGGATGGTCCAAGTGCTTGGGCCCTGCACTCCATGGGAGACCAGGAGAAGCATCTGGCTCCTGCCTTCGGATCAGCGCAGTGCGCCGGCCGCAGCAGCCATTGGGGGATGAACCAACTGTGGGGAGCAACTCGGACTATACTGTTACTGGAATTAAGACTTATTCTATGCATCTGCTCTCCCACAATATGGCGCTGGGAGAGAAGAAAGAGGCTTCTACACAGCTGCCTCCAGTTCAACCAATAAACTGTAGGACTTGCTACTGATTGGTGGAGAGCAGCGTACTCGGCGTGTGGGCAGCCGAGTTGGGATTGGCGGAGGAGGACTATAAAGGAGGAGAGAGACGGCATGCACCAGGAACATCTAAGGGGAACATCTAAGGGAACCTGTGCAGCCCCCGAGAGAGCCGGCCGGCGGTGTGCCGCTCCCCTGCGGAAGTGGGGAATGTGGCCAGGGGGAACTGCCCTTCCACGGAGGTGGAAGGGATAGTAGCCAACCCGGGAAGAACCAGCAGCAAACCCGGGGAGGGCTGAGCAGACGAAAGAACAGCGCAGGGTCCTGTGTCGTTCCTCCACGAAGACGGGGAGCGACATAATGGTGCCGTGACTCAGATATGAAGCCTAGGCAGGGTTTAGTGTCGTTCCCCCATGAAGACGGGGAGCGACACCAACGGCAAAGGAAGACCTTTCTCTCCGTCTCTCTCTCTCTCTCACTGTCCACTTTGCCTGTCAAAAAAAAAAAAGTTTGGCTATGGTTTCCCTTTTAAAAACATCAGGAATGTAAAAGCAACATTTCATTAACTGGTTTTGTGTGGTACAAACAGGAAAAATCCAGTTCTGTTGCTACTAACCAAATTAAAGATCAGGCCACCATCTTTTTTTTTTTTAAAGATTTAGTTATTTATTTGAAAGTCAGAGTTATACAGAGAGAGAAGGAGAGGTAGAAAGAGAGAGAGAGAGCAAGAGAGAGCTGAATCAGAAGTAGAGTAGCCGGGACTCGATCCGGTGCCCATATGGAGTGCCGGCACTGCAGGCAGCAGCTTTATCCACTGTGCCACAGCACTGGCCCTGACAGTGTATTTTAGTGTGATAAATTTTATTTTGGCTCTTTTAATATTTTAGTCTGTTATTTTTTGGATTTGTGCCATAATGTGGAATTAATGTAATTGGATATATGCTCTTTTTTGTTTTTAACCCCATTGCTCAGGCACCTCACCTTTTGGATTATTAGTTTTGTTTTGTTTTGTTTCAGCTTCCCAGCAACTCCCTTATATTTCACTATGAGCTGTTCCACTCATGAATTTCTGATTTTAAATATATTTATTTGTTTTTGCCATCAACTACAACACATGTGACATAAAATGCTCTAAATACGAAAAACACACTACAAGTGAAATTATATTCTTAGAAAAATACAGAGAACATCTACACTTACAATGTATGTTCAGGGAAATGTTAATTTTAAGCCTTTTGAAGAATGGAAGGATTTTATGGTCCTTGAAAATGAGTTTTTCTTTTAAAAAATTTAGGGATTCTTCAGAAAATTTTCATTGACCAGTTGTAGGTGGTATAAACTGAAAAACTCCAGTCTTTTGCTACTAACAGCAATTGCAGTTCAAGCCACAGTCTTTTTTTTCATGTGGTAAATTTTATTTTGGCTCTTTTAATATTTTAGTCTGTTATTTTTGGCTTTGTACCATAATGGGAAATTAATGTAATTGGATATATGGTCTTTTTGTTTTTGGCAATGGCTCAGGCATTTCACTTTTTGGAATCTTAGGTTTTTTTTTTTATCATTTTGGCTCCCAGGATGCCCCATTATCCTTTGGCTCTAGCTATTCTCTTGGGTTCCTATTTTTAAATAAATTATTTATTATTTATTATTTATTTTGTCAATAATAACAGCACATTTGACCTAGAATGCCTTAAGATACAATAAATGTTGGAGACTTTATGCTCACAAATATACAGAGAAGGCCTACATTTCTGATATAGGCATTTGTGAAAAGTTAAATTTAAGCCCTTTACAAAACAGAGGGATGTTATGGTTACTGAAAATGTGCTTGCTTCTGGTTTTACTTTTAAAAACACCATGATTGCTAGATCAACTTTTCATTCGTTGTGATTGGGTGGTACAAACCACAAAAAAATGAAGTTTTGATGTTACTAAGCATGAATACAGATCAGGTCAGTTTCTTTTTATTTATTTTAATGGTATGCATATGATTTTGGTTGTTTTTATTTTAGTCCATTATTTATTGGGCTTCACACCAGAATGTGGAATTCATGCAATTGTTTATATGGCATTTTTTAAAATCTGGCTCAGGAATTTCATGTTTTGAAAGCTTAGTTTCATTTTACCATTTTCTTTCTTGCAGCTGCTTTATCCTTTGGCTATAGGCTGTTCCCCTCACGGGTTCCTGTTTTTTGAGTTTGTTTATTTGTTTATTCTGTCAATAACAACACATTTGACATAATAAAATACAAAAAAATTGATATTTTTAAGCTCAGAAATATACAGAGAACACCTACTCTTGTAATATATGTATTTGTGAAAAACCAGCCAATGAAAAGTTGCTCTGGCATTCCTGATTAATTTGAAATGAAAACCAAAGGGAAAACCAGTTCCATTAATGGTGAATTCCTTCTCTACAGAAAAAGATTAAATTTTGTTTTCCCAAATAAATGTATCAGAAGCATAGGTGTGCTCTGTATTTTACAGAGAAAACAATCTCTGATGTGTGGCACTGTTTTCTATCTTAATTCATACTATGTCAAAAGGCTTGTTGTGAATGAAAGGAAAACAAATAAATGATTTAAAAAATGGGTATCGATGAGGGAAGTAGTGCATAGCCAAAAAGAAGCCAGATAGAGCAAGAGCCACAAAAATAAATAAACTGAGCAATCTATACTGTGACATGAGGAAAAATGAATTAAAAACAAAGAACAGATATCCAGATTCAAGAATTCTTCCATCAGGCACTAAGCCAAGTATCAGAGCAAACATAAGAAATATTCCAAAATAAAATATACCAAACAAAAATTTAAAAAATAAAATGTTTCCTGGTCATGGAAGCTAGGTCAGTAGCAACAGAACTGTTTTTTTCCAGTTTGTACCAGTCAAAGCTGGTCAATAAGTTACTCTAGCATTCCTGATTAATTTATAATGAAAACCAGAGGCAAAAACCAGTTTCATAAAGGTGAATTCTATTTCTACAAAAAGCTTTAAATTTACCTTGTCCCAAATACATATATCAGAACTGTAGGTGTTCTCTCTATGTTACAGAGAAAAAAAACTCAGGCCTGGGTTACTTTTTTCTATCTTAGTTTATACTACATCAAATGTGGTGTTGTTGACGAAACAAAAACAAGTAAATAACTTTAAGAAATGGAAAGCAATGAGGGGAATAGTGCATGTCAAAAGGATACCAGATAGAGCGAGGGCCACAAAAATAAACAAATGAACAATCTAAATTATTACATGAGGGAAATGAATTAAAAGCAAAAACTAGATATCCAGATTCATGAATTCCCCAAAAAGGTTCAAAGCCAAGTAAGTAACAGAAAACAAAAGAATCAAAAATAAAAAATACATATAAAAAAATAAAACGTTTCCTGGTCAGAAAGATCAGTGAGTAGCACAAATCTCTTTTTTTTTTTCCAGTCTTTACCAGCCAAATCTGGCCAATGAAAAGTTGGTGTAGCATTCCAGATTAATATATAATGAACACCAGAGGCAAAACCAGTTTCAATAATGGTCAATTCCTTCTCTACAGAAAAGGCTTAAATTTTTCTAGTCCCAACTATTTGTATCAGAAGTGTAGGTCTTCTCTGTATTTTTCAAAAAAAAAAATCTGATGTGTTTTGCTTTATTCTATATTGGTTATACTATGTCAAATCTGTTATTGATGAAAGAAAAGCAAGTAAATAAATTTTAAAAAGGGGAATCAATAAGGGGAGTAGCTCGTAGCCAAAAGGATACCACATAGAACGAGTGCCACAAAAATGGAGAAATTGAAGAATCTAAATTGTCACATGAGAA
Organism: Oryctolagus cuniculus; assembly: GCF_964237555.1. NCBI lineage: Eukaryota > Metazoa > Chordata > Mammalia > Lagomorpha > Leporidae > Oryctolagus > Oryctolagus cuniculus. The sequence goes on along the minus strand of NC_091443.1, from coordinate 96,500,473 downwards.
AAAATTAACTAAAAACAAAGACCAGATATACAGTTCATGAATTCCTCTATAAGTCACAAAACCAAGCAAGTAACAGTGGAAATTTAAAATAAGTACAAAATAAAATATACCAAACTAAATTTAAAATATAAAATGTTCCGATCTGGCTGAAAAGCCCATGAAAGTATTTCAGGCATGGAAAGCCAAGACACTCTGGCAAAAAAAAAAAAAAAAAACTAAATGAAAGATCTCTGTGAGTGAGATCCCAGTGGAAAGAACAGGTCTTCAAAGAAGGAGGTACCTTTCTCTGAAGGGAGGAGAGAACCTCCACTTTGACTATGACCTTTTCTAAGCAAGATAAGGGTCGGAGAACTCAAGGGGCTTCCATAGCCTTGGAAACTCATGACTGGTGCATAGGGAGATTACTGATGCCATAAACAGGAGTGTCAATTTGTAAAGTCAACAGGAGTCACTGTGCACTTACTCCTCATGTAGGATCTCTGTCCTTAATGTGCTGTACATTGAGGCTTAATGCTATAACGAGTACTCAAACAGTATATTTCACTTTGTGTTTCTATGGGGGTGCAAACTGTTGAAATCTTTACTTAATGTATGCTAAACTGATCTTCTGTATATAAAGAGAATTGAAAATGAATCCTCATGTGAATGGAAGGGGAGAGGGAATGGGAAAGGGGAGGATTGCGGGTGGGAGGGACGTTATGGGGGGGAAGCCATTGTAATCCAAAAGCCGTACTTTGGAAATTTATATTCATTAAATAAAAGTTAAAACAAATATAAAATGCTTCCTGGCCATGAAAGCTCAGTCATTAGCAACAGTATTATTTTTTTCCAGATTTTACCACCAAAAACCGGCGCATGAAAAGTTGTTCTGGAATTCATGATTAATTTAAAATAAAAACGAGTTAAAACTGGGTTCAATAATGGTGTATTTCTTCTCTACAGAAATGGCTTAATATTTCTTTGTCCCAAATACATGTATCGGGAGTTTAGGTGTTCTCTGCATTTTACAGAGAAAAATATCTCAGATGTGGGATTTTTTTTTTCTGTCTTAGTTTATACTATGGCAAATGTGTTGTTGATGAAAAAGAAGCAAATGAATAGCTTTAAGAAACAGGAATCAATGAGGGGAATAGCCCAATAGCCAAAAGAATACCAGATATAGTGAGAACCAGACAAATAAACAAACTAAGGAATCTAAATTGTGACATGAGAAAAAATGAATTAAAAACAAAGACAGGATATCCAGAATCCTAAATTCCTTGATCATATTCAAAGCCAAGTAGGTAACAGAGAAAAGTGGAAGGAAAAAAAAAAAACAACTAAAATATACCAAACAAAAATTAAAAAAAAGTTGTTTCCAGATGGGGGAAACTCAGTCATTAGCAACAGAACTGGTTAGTTTCCAGATCATACCAGCCAACACTGGCCTATGAAAGTTTGCTTTAGAATCCCTGATTAATTTGAAACAAAAACCAGAGGCAAAGCCAATTTTAGTAATGGTGACTTTTTTCTCTACAGAAAAGGGTTAAATTTTCCTTGTCCCAAGTACATGCATCAAAAGGGTAGGTGTACCCTGTATTTTACAGAGAAAAAAATCTCAGACACAGAGTACCTTTTTCAATCTTAGTTTATACTATGTAAAATGTGTTGTTGTTGAGGAGGAAAAACAGGTAAACAACTTTAAAAAGTGGGAATCAATGAGGGGATAGCCTATAGGCAAAAGGATAGCAGATAGAGGGAGAGCCATTAAAAATAAACAGAGGAATCTAAAATGCGACATGAGGAACAAAAATTAATAACAAAGACCAGATATCCAGATTAATGAATTCCTCCAAAAGCTTCAAATGCAATAAGTAACAGAGAAAACTTTTTAGAAAATCCAAAAAAAAAATGCCAAGTAAAATTAAAAAATAAAATGTTTTGTGGTCAAGGAAACTCAGTCAGTAGCAAAGGAACTGTTTTATCTCAGGTTTTACCTGCCAAAACTGGACAGTGAAAAATTGCTCTAGAATTCCTTATTAATTCAAAATGAAAATACTAGGAATACCAGTTTCAAAAATGGTTAATTCTACTCTACAAAAAGGCTTACATTATCCTTGTCCCAAGTACATGTATCAGAAGTGTAAACCTCTTCTGTATTTTTCAAAGAAAAAAAAATCAGATGTATGTTGCTTTTTTTTCTATCTTACTATATACTATTTCAAATATGTCAAATACGTTGTTGATGAGAGACAAACAAGCAAATAACTTTAAAACGGGGAATTGATGAGGGAGCAGCACATACCCAAAAGGATACCAAATATAGCAAGGGGCCACCAAAACAAACTGAGGAATCAAAATTGTGACATGAGAGGAAAAGAATTAAAAACAAAGACCTGATATCTAGATTTATGAATTCCTCGATCTGGTTCAAAGCACAGTAAGTAACATAGAAAACTTAAAAAAAAATCTGTAAAATAAAGTATACCAAACAAACAAACGAAATGTTCCCTGGTCAAGTAAGCTTGGTTAGAATCAACAAAACTTTTTTTTTTCAGTTTGTAACAGCCAAAACTGGAAAATGAAAAGTTGCTCTAGCATTCCTGATTAATTTTTAAAGAAAAATCAGAGGTAAAAACCATTTTCAATAATGGTGTGTTCCTTCTCTACAGAAGAGGCTTAAATTCTTTTTCTCAAATACATGCATCAAAATTGTAAGTCTTATCTGTATGTTTCAAGGAGAAACTATCAGATGCAGGTTGATTCTTTCTATTTTAGTTTATAATATGTCAAATGTGCTGTTGTGTATGAAAGAAAAATGAAAAATTAAGGGAACTATAGAAATGATTCCTGAAATTATAGTCTTGAATAAATAAGTTTAAAAAGGGGACTCAATGAGAGAAGTAGTGCATAGACGAAAGAATACCAGATAAAGGAAGAGTCACAAAACAAATTGTAGAATCCAAATTTTGACAGGTGAAAAAAATAATTAAAAAATAAACTTGACATCCAGATTCATGGATTCTTTCATCAGGCACAAAGCCAAGTTAGTATCAGACAAAATGTAAAAAAAAATCCAAAATAAAATATACCAAACACAAATAAAAAAACATTATTCCTGGTCAGGAAGCTTGATCAGTAGCAACAAAAACAGATGTTTTCAGTGTGTAACAGCCAAAATTGGATAATGAAAAGTTGCTCAAGCATTTCTGATTTTTACAGAAAACCAGAGGTGAAACCACTTTCAATAATGGTGAGTTCCTTCTCTACAGATAAGGTTTAAATTTTCCTTTTCCCAAATACATGTATCAGAACTGTAGGTCTTCTCTGTATTTTTTCAAATAAAAAATATCAGACACAGGTTGCTTTTTTTCTACAGTAGTTTATATTATGTCAAATATGTTGTTGTTGATGAAAGAAAATGAAGTAAGTAACTTTAGAAAGTGGAATCAGTGTGAAGAGTAGCCCATAGCAAAAAGGATATAAAATAGAGCAAGAGCAACACAAATTAAGAAACTGAGGAACTGAAATTGTGACATGAGGGAAAAAGAATTAAAAATAAAGACCAGATATCCAGATTCAGGAATTCCTCAATCAAGTTTAAAGCTAAGTATGTAACAGAGAAAACTTAGAAAAAAATCCAAAATATATATACAAAAATAAAATATTTCCTGGTCATGGAAGACTTGTCAGTAGCTACAGAACTATTTTTTTTTCCAGAATGTACCACCAAAATTGTCCAATGAATAGTTGCTGTAGAATTCTTGATAAATTTAAAACCAAAACTAGAGATAAAACTATGTTTCTACAGAAAAGGCTTAAATTTTCCTTGTCCCATGTATATGTATCAAAAGTATAGGTCTCCTCTGTATTTTTTCAAAGAAAAACATATCAGATGTGGGTTGCTTTCTTCTCTCTTAGTTTATACTATCAAATGTATTGTTGATGATGAAGAAAAAACAAAGAATTTTAAAATGGGGAATTGATGAGGAAGGTAGCACACAGCAAAAAGGATACCAGAAAGTGGAAGAGTCACGAAAGTAAACAAACAGTGGAATCCAAATGTTGAGAAGAGGAAAATGAATTTAAAAAAGATCAGATTTCCAGATTCATGAATTGCTTGATCAGGCTCAATATTAAGAATTAGGCAAAACTTAAAAAAGTAAAATAAAATAAAATATACCAAACCGAAACAAAAAAATAATATGTGTCCTGCTCACTGAAGCATGGTCAGTAGCAACAGAATTGGTTTTCTCCAGTTTGTACCACAAAACTGGCCAATGAAAAGTTGCTAGAGATTTTCTGATTAATTTATTATGAAAACCAGAGGCACACCATATTCAATAATGGTGAATTCCTTCTCTATAAAAAAGGCTTAAATGTTACTTTTCTTAAATATATGTACCAGAAGTATAGGTGTTCTCTGCATTCTTCAGAGAAAAAAAATCTCAGATGTGAGGTGCTTTTTTCTATCTTAGTTTAAACTATGTCAAACATTGAAGGGCGGGAGTAACTACATTTTGAAAAACTGCCTCCATTTGGGGAGGTAGGCCTGACTCCCCGTAAAAGCAGCGTCACTCAGGGGAAACCGAAACTTACAACAGAACAGCTCCTTAGCCTTCACCATATAAGGAAACTCCCTGGGTCTGAATCAATCAGAAACAACCACATTCGAACAGGAAATACCAGAGGTGACCCTAGCCAATCCACTGTTCCCCTGCACCCCTTGATGACATAACCCTGCTTTAAAAGAGGCTCCCCAGCACAGCTCGGGGCCTTCCTCTACCCTCCGCTGTGCGGTTGGTTAGACGGGGTCCCTGCCACAGCTTGTACTTCTGAAATAAAACTTGCTCTTGCATTTCGGCGTGTTCGAGTCTTTGGTGGCGTTTGGGGAATCCAATGATCTGGACACAACAATGTGATGTTGTTGATGAAAGAAAAACAAATAAATATCTTTGAAAAATAAGAATTCATGAGGGGAGTGGCACATAGCCAAAAGGATACCAAATATAGGAAGAGCCACAAAAATAAATTAACTGAGGTATCCAAATTGTGAAAAGAGAAAAATGAATTTTAAAAAGATCAGATATTCAGATTCATGAATTAATCAATTAGGCTCAAATCCAATTATGAATCAGGCAAAACTTAAAAAGAAATCCAAAAATATACCCAACAAAAATAAAAAATAAAATGTTTATTGTTCAGGAAAGCTCAGTCAGTAGCAACAAACCAGTTTTGCCAGTTTGTGCCAGCCAAAACCCACCAATGAAAAGTTTCTCTAGCATCCCTGATTAATTTAAATAGAAAACCAGAGGCAAAAACACTTTCAATAATGGAGAATTCCTTCTCTACAAGAAAGACTTAAAATTTACTTTTCAAATACATGTATCAGAAGATGTTTTATTTTTTGTTCACAGAAAAAATATCAGATGTGAGTTGTTTTTCTTTGTTAAGTAGTGCTATATCAAATGTGTTGTTGTTGAGAAATAAAAACAAAGAAATACCTTTAAAAATGAGAATCCATGATGGGAATAACACAGAGTCAAAGGATACCAGATATAGTGAGAGCCACAATAATGAACAAAATAGGGAATCCAATTGTAAAATGAGGAAAAATGAATTTGAATAAGACCAGATATCCAGATTCATGAATTCCTCAAACAGCCTCAAAGCAAATTAATATCAGAAAAAACCTAAAGAAAAATCCAAAATATAATGTGGGAAACAAAAATATAAATATTTCCTGTTAAGAAAATCTCAGTCACTCACGATTCTATCTCTCCACTCACCTTATAAAGGCGAGCAAGGCAAAGAGCAGGCACCATTTTGGACATACGTAACAGGTGCGTCACCTTAGGGCTGCGTCCACCCTCAGCTAAGTGGAAAAACCTGACTCTGGGGGAAGAACTAACAGGAGGTTAAGATGTAGTGAATGTGTGGCGCTTATGAAGTGAGGCTGTGAAAAAAAAAAAAAAAACTGAGGGCATATGAGAGAACTCACAGAGCACATGAGACATGAGTACTCGGTGGGAGACGCCAAAAACTCAGTAACATTGGCAACCCGGCGGGAGATTGCAGGGGAATCTGAGCTTACACCGAAGACTGCATAGATCCTTTGTGTGATCCTTGGGGCAGAACAGATGAATATTACACCCACAGGGGCCAGCACTCAGACACTAATTGCCTTCAAGGAGAATAGCTCAGCTCTACAGAATTACTTCCCTTCTGAATAAAAAGAGGGAGAGTGAGAGAGAGAGATTTACCATGCCAAACCTGGGTGTGTCACCTTTGACACACACTTTACTCTGAAGAACTGAACAGAACTTTCTGGCCGCACCCATCACAGCCTCTTAAAGATCCACCAAAAGCAGACAGTCCACTTAATCTAGAGTCATAGTATAACGAGGAAAGGCACCACAGCGAGGAAAAAAAAAAAGAAGAAACCAAAGAATATCTCCACAATGCCAAGCAACAACGGAGAAACTGAGGAAACAAGAACAAGGAAGACATTATGACACCCCCAAATGAACATGATACTCCAATTCAAGGTTATGAAGATGATGAGACAGAAGAAATGCAAGATAGGATTTCAAAAAATTTATGATAAGAACATTTAGAAGTTCTCAAAAACAAATTCTTGAACTACATAAATCCTTACTGGACAGGATAGAAAATCTCTCTCATGAAAATGAAGCCTTAAGGAGCAATCAAAATGAAATGAAGAATCTAGTAGAACATGGAATTGTGATATTGAAGAGAAATCATAATGAAATGAAGAACTCAATAGATCAAATGACAAACACATTAGAGAGCCTTAAAAACAGAATCAGTGAAGCAAAAGAGAGAATATCGGACTTAGAAGACAGAGCACAGGAAAGTTTACAGTCAAACCAAAGAACAGAAGAGGAAATTAGAAATCTAAAAAATATTCTTGGGAATCTACAGGATACTATTAAAAAACCCAACATCCGGGGTCTAGGAGTTCCTAAAGGCATGGAGAGAGAGAAAGGATTAGAAGGCCTTTTTAGTGAGATACTTGCAGAGAACTTCCTGGGTTTGAAGAAGGACAGAGAGAGACATCCTAGTACAGGAAGCTCATAGAACTCCTAGTAAACATGACCAAAAGAGATTCTCACCACAACATGTTATTTTCAAACTCACCCCAGTGAAACATAAAGAAAGATTCTAAAATGTGCAAGAGAGAAACGTCAGATTACTCTCAGAGGATCTCCGATTAGATTCACAGCAGACTTCTCATCAGAAACACTACAGGCTAGGAGGGAATGGCGAGACATAGCACAGGTGCTAAGAGAGAAAAATTACCAGCCCAGAATATTATATCCTGCAAAGCTCTCATTTGTGAATGAAGGTGAAATAAAGACCTTTCACAGCAAACAGAAATTGAATTTGTTGCCACTCGTGCAGCCCTGCAAAAGATGCTTAAAGATGTTTTACACACCGAAACACAGAAACACGGTCATCATTACGAAAGAAGGTAAAGGAAGGAAACCTCACAGCAAAAGATCACTGGAAGTTCAAAGCATATATTAGAAATATCAATATCTTTGGGAAAATGGCAGGGCAAAGGTACTACTTATCAATAGTCACATTGAACGTTAATGGCCTCAACTCTCCAGTTAAAAGGCACAGACTGGATTAAGGAACAAAACCCATCATTTTGCTGCTTACAAGAAACACATCTTTCCAACAAAGATGCATGCAGCCTGAAAGTGAAAAGTTGAAAAAAGACATTCCATGCCAACAGAAATGAAAAAAGAGCGGGCGTAGCCATCTTAATATCAGATAAAAACAACTTTAACACAAAAACTGTTAAGAGAGACAAAGAGGGGCACTATATAATGATTAAGGGATCAATTCCACAGGAAGATGTAACTGTTATAAATGTACATGCACCTAGATACATGACACCGGTTTACTTAAAAGATAGGTTAAGGGATTTAAAGGAGGACTTAGACTCCAATATAATAGTATTGGAGGACTTCAATATTCCACTTTCAGAAATAGATCAACTGGACAAAAGATCAACAAGGAAACAGCAGATTTAATCAACAATGTAGTCCAATGCATCTGCAAAACTTTTAATGCTACACTTGAAGAATTTACATTCTTCTCAGCAGTACATGGAACCTTCTCTAGGATTTACCACATACTAGGCCATAAAGGAAGTCTCAGCAAATTCAAAAGAATTAGAATCATATGATGCAGCTTATCAGACCACAGTGGAATGAAGCTGGAAATTAGCAACTCAGGAATCCCCAGAGCATATGCAAACGCATAGAGACTGAACAACAACATGAATGAACACCGGGTCATAGAAGAAATCAAAAGAGAAATCTGCTGGAAGGCAGCAGATGATGGCCCAAGTAGTGGGTTCCATGACAGATATGTATGGAGCTACAACTCCAGGGCTCTGGCATGGCACAACACAAGGTGTTGTGAGTAATTAGGTCATAAATTAGTAGCTGAAAGACATTCTCTCTCTCTCTCTCTCTCTCTCTCTCTCTCCTGTCATTCTACCTTTCAAATACATAAATAAATCTATTTGAAAAAAGATGAAAGCATTCAAGATAGCAGCAAAATTAAAATGAATCTCGAGAAATTTTTAAGAGACTCCAATTAAATAATGAACTCTACCAAAAATTTAAAGCTCAGGACATTTGAAAACAGTAATAATTTGAATTGACATATGGCCAAATAATACACACATTTTCAACAACTGTGTCAAGTATCCTAACAGCACTGGCTATTTGAGACTAGTAAATAAAAATTCCAAAAATGAACCACTCACCCACTGAACAATGGCTACTAACTCAACAGTTAAAAGCAAGTGTTATCAGGGATATGGAGAAAGTGGAAGCCTCAGATTTGGTGCTGGGAACATAAAACAGTGCAACCACTCTTAAAACAACCTGGGAGCTTTCACAGATTTTATAAGGGAATTATCATATGGGGGCTGGAATTCTGTGCAGCAGTTAATGTGCTGCTTTGAGACACCTGCACCCCATATTGAAGCACCTGTGTTATAGTCCTATCTCCCAACTCAGACTTCCTGCTAGTGAGCTCCTGAGAGGCAGCAGATGCTTGATTAGTTATTTGGTTCCCTGCCACCTAGATGAGGCACCTGAATTGAGTTCCCAGGTGCTGGCTGCAATCTGGCCCAGTCATAGCTATTGTTGCCATTTGAGAAATAAACCATGTGATGGTAGCTCTCCCTTTCTCTCCCTCTACCTCTCCCTTTCCCTCTCCCTCTCCCTCTCTCCCCCTTCTTCCATCCCTCCCTCTTTCTCACTTGTTTGTTTCTCTCTTCTCTGCCTTTGAAATTAATAAATAAAAATTTAAAATGGAATTATCATATGACACAGCAAGGATTAAAGAAAATACAGCCTTAACTTAAAATAGGCCTAAGGGTGTCTTCAGACCTTCAGTAAACACGTAAGGGACTTCAAAATAATTTAGTCTACGAACAAACTGAATCTAATTTAGGAAGTCATTCTTGGCTTCAGCTAATCACTTTAGTTACACTTTAATCACCATCAGGCTTTGAAATCGAGGTGGATGCTTACCTTAGCCTAATGAACTGTGCTTCCAGGTTCCATCTGTAAACATGCACTGCCCACCTGGCAGAGCCCAGCTTGGTAAACTTCCAGGGATCTGAAAATTACTGAAGTCATGAGTCATTATTCATTGAAAAACACAGTTAATTTTATTACTCAAAAATCTTTCTTCTGTGACTGGCATTGTAGCATAGTGGCTTAAGCCACCATCTGTGAAGCCAGCCTCACATATGGATGCTGATCTATGTCTTGGCTGCTCTAAATCAGCTTCCTGTTAGTGGCTTGGGAAAGCAGCAAAAGTAATTGTGCCCCATTCTCTATATGGAAGATCAGGAAGAAGCTCCTGGCTACTGGCTTTTTTTAGAAGATTTTTAAAATTTATTTGAAAGTCAGAGTCACACAGAGAGAAAAGAGGCAGAGAGGGGGAGAGAGGGAGAGAGAGATAGAGAGAGAGAGAGAGATCTTCCATCTGCTGGTTCACTCCCCAATTGGCTGCAAGGGCCAGAGCTGCGCCAATCTGAAGCGAAGAGCCAGGAGTTTCTTCTGGTCTCCCACGTGGGTGTAGGTGCCCAAGGACCTTGGCCATCCTCCACTGCTTTCCCAGGCTATAGCAGAGAGCTGGATCAGAAGTGGAGAAGCTGGGTCTTGAACTGGTGCCCATATGGGATGGCAATGCTTCAGGCCAGGGCATTAACCTGCAGCACCACAGCCCCAGCCCCTGGCTGGCTATTGGCTTTGACCTGGCTCAGCCCTTGCCCTTTCAGCCATCTGGGGAGTGAACCAGTGCATGAAATGTCTCTTTGTCTGTTCTCTACCTCTGTAACTCTGCCATGCAAATAAATAAAAACACACTTAAAATATTTCTCTTCTAATACTGCTTAAGTTGGACTGTGGTTATATAACCCATTAATATGAAAATGCATAGTACGAAAATACATGAAATGTCCACATACAATGTGGGACCACTGTTATATAAATTCAGTTAAGATTTTTTGAATGAAAATATCAAAATATTAAAGTGAGTTAAGGACTTCAATGCTCAAGTTTCAGAACAAGAAAATTCACTCATTTTACAGGTATAATTATATGTATATGTTTATATATATATATATATATATATATATATATATATATTAGTTTGAGAATCAGAGACAGAGATAGAGATCTCCCAATCACTGGTTCATTCTGCAAATTCCTGCTACAGCCAAGGTTTGGCTAGACCAAAGCCAGAAACCAGGAACTCAATCGAAGTTTACCACGTGGGTGGCCAGACTCAAGTACTTAAGTCACTGCCTCTCCTGATGCATATTAACAGGAAGATGGAATCAGGAGCACAACTGGGACTCAAGATCAGGCATTTGGAAAGTGGAGTGACCCAAGTGACATCTGAACTACTGCACAAAATGCCTATTTTCAATATTTTTCTTCTTTATGTATGAGAAGAGGAGGCAGGGAAGGAGGAGAAGGAGGGAGAGAGAGAAAGAGAGCATGCGTGCACACCAGAGAGAGAGAGAGAGAGAGAGAGATTCATGATTCATGTCTAGTATTAAAGGAATATAACAGGAAAGAGAAGAGTAATGGAACAGGCACAGACATGACATGAGTGATGTGTGAATTGTTCAGTGTGCAATTACAGCAGAAGACTTGCAGGAGTATGAGTACACATGAATTATGGGGTAGTTTGACTTGACAAAAAAGAAGTAAGTGATATTAGCATATAAAAGTATACACTGCTGTAACTTAAAGACAGGTGGAAGAAACATGTAAAGATAATATCAAGGCAAGAACTTCCTTTCTCAAATGAAGTTCACAGAAACAATGTTGCATAGAGGTTTTTGACAGTACCTGTATCCACAAATTCAAGGACTTTTGCAGTGCTTTCTTCCCAGTGCTAATGCTGCACTTTCATATACTCATTCACCAGCAATTGTGCCACCTAGAACTGATAATAAATACCCAATTCCATTACTGCAACATGAAATAATATATTTTCAAGTTTTCATTATAGAGTTGGCTACTGTGCTATACACTACAAATTTTGATACAAATATGTATTTATTTAATATAATTAGGACAATAAAATCATAACAGCATGGATAATCAAATAATAAAATATGACTAATACTCAACAAAAGGCTTAAGTAACTTTATTTTGCCTAATTTTCTTTTTTTTTTTTTTTCTGGACAGAAGTGTCGCTCCGCCTCTTCGTGGAGGAGCGACACAGGACCCTGCGCTATTCTTTTGTCTGCTCGGCCCTCCCCGGGTTTGCTGCTGGTTCTTCCCGGGTTGGCTACCAACCCTTCCACCTCCATGGAAGGGTGGTTCCCCCTAGCCACTTTCCCCACTTCCGCGGGGGAGCGGCACACTGCCGGCCGGCTCTCTCGGGGGCTGCACAGGTGTTCCTTCAGATAGATGTACCTGGTGCATGTTGTCTCTCTCCTCCTTTATAGTCCTCTTCCACCAATCCCAACTCTGCTAACCACACGCATTTAGGTTGGTTCCAGGTCTTGGCTATTGTGAATTGTGCTGCAATAAACATTAGGGTGCAGACCGCTTTTTTGTTTGCCAATTTAAATTCCTTTGGGTAAATTCTAAGGAGTGGGATGGCTGGGTCGAACGGTAGGGTTATCTTCAGGTTTCTGAGGAATCTCCAGACTGACTTCCATAGTGGCTTGACCAGTTTGCATTCCCACCAACAGTGGGTTAGTGTCCCTTTTTCCCCACATCCTCACCAGCATCTGTTGTTGGTAGATTTCTGTATGTGAGCCATTCTAACCGGGGTGAGGTGAAACCTCATTGTGGTTTTGATTTGCATTTCCCTGATTGCTAATGACCTTGAACATTTTTTCATGTGCCTGTTGGCCATTTGGATTTCCTCTTTTGAAAAAAGTCTATTGAGGTCCTTGGCCCATCTCTTAAGTGGGTTGTTGGTTTTGTTTTTGTGGAGTTTCTTGATCTCTTTGTAGATTCTGGTTATGAACCCTTTATCTGTTGCATAGTTTGCAAATATTTTTTCCCATTCTGTCGGTTGTCTCTTCACTCTCCTGACTGTTTCTTTTGCAGTACAGAAACTTCTCAATTTGATGCAATCCCAATAGTTGATTTTGGTTTTGACTGCCTGTGCCTCCCGGGTCTTTTCCAGAAATTCTTTGCCTGTGCCAATATCTTGAAGGGTTTCTCCAATGTTCTCTAGTAACTTGATGGTGTCAGGTCATAGATTTAGGTCTTTAATCCATGTTGAGTGGATTTTTGTGTAAGGTGTAAGGTAGGGGTCTTGCTTCATGATTCTGCACGTGGAAATCCAATTTTCCCAGCACCATTTATTGAATAGGCTGTCCTTGCTCCAGGAATTAGTTTTAGATCCTTGATCAAATATAAGTTGGCTGTAGATGTTTGGGTTGATTTCTGGTGCTTCAATTCTGTTCCATTGGTCTATCCATCTGTTTCTGTACCAGTACCATGCTGTTTTGATTACAACTGACTGAACACCAAAAAGGAAACCTGTTGAAGTGAAATCGACACTATGGGAAATGGTGACTTGAGCAGCATAGCCCTGACTGTTAATGAACAACTTAATACATTATCCCTCTTAGTAGTTTTTTTTATCTGTTCTACTTAATATGACTGGTTTAATTCTGTAATTAATACACAGTTATTCTTAAGTGTTGAAATTTAACTGAAATGTGATCCCTGTTAAACATAAGAGTGGGAATAAGAGAGGGAAGAGATGTACAATTTGGGACATGCTCAAGCTGACTTGCCCCAAATGGTAGAGTTAGAAACATACCAGGGGATTCCAATTCAATCCCATCAAGGTGGCATGTACCAATGCCATCTCACTAGTCCAAGTGATCAATTTCAGTTCACAATTGATCATAATGAAAGGACTAAGAGTCAAAGGGAGCACATAAACAAGTCTAGTACCTGCTAACACTAACCAATAGAATAAATAAAGGGGAGAGTGATCCAACATGGGAAGCGAGATACTCAGCAGACTCATAGAATGGCAGATGTCCTAAACAGCACTCTGGCCTCAGAATCAGCCCTAAAGGCATTCGGATCTGGCTGAAAAGCCCATGAGAGTATTTCAGGCATGGAAAGCCAAGACACTCTGGCAAAAGATCTCTGTGAGTGAGATCCCAGTGGAAAGAACAGGTCTTGAAAGAAGGAGGTACCTTTCTCTGAAGGGAGGAGAGAACCTCCACTTTGACTATGACCTTGTCGAAACAAGATAAGAGTCGGAGAACTCAGAGGGCTTCCATAGCCTTGGAAACTCATGACTGGAGCATAGGGAGATTACTGATGCCATAGACAGGAGTGTTAATAGGTAAAGTCAACAACAGGAGTCACTGTGCACTTACTCCTCATGTAGGATCTCTGTCCTTAATGTGCTGTGCATTGAGATTTAATGCTATAACGAGTACTCAAACAATATATTTCACTTTGTGTTTTTATGGGGGTGCAAACTGTTGAAATCTTTACTTAATGCATACTAAACTGATCTTCTGTAAAAAAAAAAAAAGAAATTATCAATTCCCAACTTGACTCTCGCTGGGATTAACACGACAATAGGTCTGATCTGATTTCATCATCATTTAAAAAAAAACCATCTATTATTCTTCACTTTATGTTTCTGTGTGGGAGCAAACTGTTGAAATCCTTACTTAATGTATACTAAGCTGATCTTCTGTATATTAAAATAATCAAAAATGAATCGATGTGAATGCAAGGGGAGAGGGAGTGGGAAAGGGGAGGGTTGCGGGTGGGAGGGACGTTATGGGGGGGGAAGCCATTGTAATCCATAAGATGTACTTTGGAAATTTATATTCATTAAATAAAAGTAAAAAAAATATACTATTTCAGTACTCGTTATAGCATTAAGCCTCAATGTACAGCCCATAAAGGACAGAGATCCTACATTTGGAGTAAGTGCACAGTGACTCCTGTTGTTGACTTTACCTATTGACACTCCTGTCTATGGCATCAATAATCTCCCTATGCACCAGTCATGAGTTTCCAAGGCTATGGAAGCCCCTTGAGTTCTCCGACTCTTATCTTGTTTCGACAAGGTCATAGTCAAAGTGGAGGTTCTCTCCTCCCTTCAGAGAAAGGTACCTCCTTCTTTGAAGACCTGTTCTTTCCACTGGGATCTCACTCACAGAGATCTTTCATTTAGGTTTTTTTTTTTTGCCAGAGTGTCTTGGCTTTCCATGCCTGAAATACTCTCATGGGCTTTTCAGCCAGATCCGAATGCCTTTAGGGCTGATTCTGAGGCCAGAGTGCTGTTTAGGACATCTGCCATTCTATGAGTCTGCTGAGTATCTCGCTTCCCATGTTGGATCACTCTCCCCTTTATTTATTCTATTGGTTAGTGTTAGCAGGTACTAGACTTGTTTATGTGCTCCCTTTGACTCTTAGTCCTTTCATTATGATCAATTGTGAACTGAAATTGATCACTTGGACTAGTGAGATGGCATTGGTACATGCCACCTTGATGGGATTGAATTGGAGTCCCCTGGTATGTTTCTAACTCTACCATTTGGGGCAAGTCAGCTTGAGCATGTCCCAAATTGTACATCTCTTCCCTCTCTTATTCCCACTCTTATGTTTAACAGGGATCACATTTCAGTTAAATTTCAACACTTAAGAATAACTGTGTATTAATTACAGAATTAAACCAGTCATATTAAGTAGAACAGACAAAAAAAGAAACTACTTCGAAGGATAATGTATTAAGTTGTTCATTAACAGTCACGGCTATGCTGATCAAGTCGCCATTTCTCATGGTGTCCATTTCACTTCAACAGGTTTCCTTTTTGGTGTTCAGTCAGTTGTCACTGATCAGGGTGAACATATGGTATTTGTCCCTTTGGGACTGGCTTATCTCACTCAGCATGATGTGTTCTAGATTCCTCCATTTTGTTGCAAATGACTGGATTTCGTTGTTTCTTACTGCGGTATAGTATTCTAAAGAGTACATATCCCATATTTTCTTTATCCAATCTACCGTTGATGGGCATTTAGGTTGGTTCCAGGTCTTGGCTATTGTGAATTGTGCTGCAATAAACATTAGGGTGCAGACAGCTTTTGTGTTTGCCAATTTAATTTCCTTTGGGTAAATTCTAAGGAGTGGGATGGCTGGGTCGAACGGTAGGGTTATCTTCAGGTTTCTGAGGAATCTCCAGACTGACTTCCATAGTGGCTTGACCAGTTTGCATTCCCACCAACAGTGGGTTAGAGTCCCTTTTTCCCCACATCCTCGCCAGCATCTGTTGTTGGTAGATTTCTGAATGTGAGCCATTCTAACCGGGGTGAGGTGAAACCTCATTGTGGTTTTGATTTGCATTTCCCTGATTGCTAATGACCTTGAACATTTTTTCATGTGCCTGTTGGCCATTTGGATTTCCTCTTTTGAAAAAAGTCTATTGAGGTCCTTGGCCCATCTCTTAAGTGGGTTGTTGGTTTTGTTTTTGTGGAGTTTCTTGATCTCTTTGTAGATTCTGGTTATGAACCCTTTATCTGTTGCATAGTTTGCAAATATTTTTTCCCATTCTGTCGGTTGTCTCTTCACTCTCCTGACTGTTTCTTTTGCAGTACAGAAACTTCTCAATTTGATGCAATCCCAATAGTTGATTTTGGTTTTGACTGCCTGTGCCTCCCGGGTCTTTTCCAGAAATTCTTTGCCTGTGCCAATATCTTGAAGGGTTTCTCCAATGTTCTCTAGTAACTTGATGGTGTCAGGTCATAGATTTAGTTCTTCAGTCCATGTTGAGTGGATTTTTGTGTAAGGTAACAGGTAGGGGTCTTGCTTCATGTTTCTGCATGTGGAAATCCAATTTTCCCAGCACCATTTATTGAATAGACTGTCCTAGTTCCAGCAATTGGTTTTAGATCCTTGATCAAATATAAGTTGGCTGTAGATGTTTGGGTTGATTTCTGGTGTTTCAATTCTGTTCCATTGGTCTATCCATCTGTTTCTGTACCAGTACCATGCTGTTTTGATTACAACTGCCCTGTAGTATGTCCTGAAATCTGGTATTGTGATGCCTCTGGCTTTGTTTTTGCTGTACAAGATTGCTTTAGCTATTCGAAGTCTTCTGTGCCTCCATATAAATTTCAGCACCCTTTTTCCAGATCTGAGAAGAAGGTCTTCAGTATCTTGATTGGTATTACATTGAATCTATAAATTGCTTTTGGGAGAATGGACATTTTGATGATATTGATTCTTCCAATCCATGAGCATGGAAGATTTTTCCATTTCTTGGTATCCTCTTCTATTTCTTTCTTTAAGGTTTTGTAATTTTCATCGTAGAGATTTTTAACGTCCTTGGTTAAGTTTATTCCAAGGTATTTGATTGTTTTTGTAGCTATTGTGATTGGGATTGATCTTAGCAGTTCTTCCTCAGCCATGGCATTGTCTGTGTATACAAAGGCTGTTGATTTTTGTGCATTGATTTTATACCCTGCTACTTTGCCAAAATCTTCTATGAGTTCCAATAGTCTCTTAGTAGAGTTCTTTGGGTCCCTTGAATAAAGAATCATATCATCTGCAAAGAGGGATAGTTTGAGTTCTTCATTCCCAATTTGTATCCCTTTAATTTCTTTTTCTTGCCTAATAGCTCTGGCTAAAACTTCCAGAACTATATTGAATAGCAGTGGTGAGAGTGGGCATCCCTGTCTGGTACCAGACCTCAGTAGAAATGCTTCCAACTTTTCCCCATTCAATAGGATGTTGGCTGTGGGTTTTTCATAGATTGCTTTGATTGTATTGAAGAATGTTCCTTCCAAACCCAGTTTGCTTAGAGTTTTCATCATGAAATGGTGTTGTATTTTATAAATGCTTTCTCGGCATCTATTGAGATAATCATATGGTTTTTCTTCTGCAGTCTATTAATGTGGTGTATTCCATTGATTGTTTTGCACACATTAAACCATCCCTGCATACCAGGAATAAATCCCACTTGGACTGGGTGGATGATCTTTCTGATGTGTTGTTGCATTCTACTGGTGAGAATTTTATTGAGGACTTTTGCATCTATGTTCATCAGGGATATTGGTCTGTAATTCTCTTTCAATGCTGCATCTTTTTCCGGCTTAGGAATTAAGGTGATGCTGGCTTCATAGAAAGAATTTGGGAGGACTCCCTCTTTTTCGATTGTTCTGAATAGTTTGAGACGAATTGGAGTCAGTTCTTCTTTAAATGTCTGGTAGAATTCAGTAGTGAATCCATCTGGTCCTGGACTTTTCTTTGTTGGGAGGGCCTTTATTACTGTTTCAATTTCTGTCTCAGTTATGGGTCTGTTTAGGTTTTCGATGTCTTCCTGGTTCAATTTAGGTAGGTTGCATGTGTCCAGGAATCTATCCATTTCTGATAGGTTTCCCTGTTTGCTGGCATACAAGTCCTTGTAGTAATTTCTGATGATTCTTTTTATTTCTGTGGTGTCTGTTGGTACGTTTCCTTTTTCATTTCTGACTTTATTGATTTGGGTCTTTCTCTTCTTTTTTTCGTTAGTTGGGCCAATGGGGTGTCAATTTTGTTTATTTTTTCAAAAAAACAGCTCCTCGTTTGGCTGATTTTTTGTAATTTTTTCTTGATTCAATCCTGTTGATTTCTTCTCTGATTTTAATTATTTCTCTTCTCCTACTAGATTTGGGTCTGGTTTGCTGTAGGTTTTCTAGATCCTTGAGGTGAATTGAAAGCTCATCTATTTGGTGCCTTTCCAATTTCGTGATGTAGGCCCCTATTGATATAAACTTTCCTCTTAGCACTGCTTTTGCTGCGTCCCATAAGTTTTGGTATGTTGTGCTGTTATCCTCATTTACTTCCAGAAAGTTTTTGATTTCTCTTTTAATTTCTTCTGTGACCCATTGTTCATTCAGGAGCATGTTGTTCAATCTCCATGTGTTTGTTTATGCTCTAGGGATTCCTGAGTTGCTAATTTCCAACTTCATTCCTTTATGGTCTGATAAGCTGCATGGTATGATTCTAATTATTTTGAATTTGCTGAGACTTGCTTTATGGCCTAGTATGTGGTCAATCCTAGAGAAGGTTCCATGTACTGCTGAGAAGAATGTAAACTTTTAGCTGTAGGACTGAAAGTTCTGTATATATCTGTTAGATCCATTTGGGCTATAGTGTCATTTAAATCTACTGTCTCCTTATTGATCTTCTGTCCTGTTGATCTGTCTATTTCTGAGAGTGGAGTATTGAAGTCCCCCAGTACTATTGTATTGGGGTCTAAGTCTCCCTTTAAGTCTGTTAACAAATCTTTTAGATAAACCGGTGCCCTGTAGTGAGGTGCATATACATTGATAATTGTTATATCTTCTTGTTGTATTGATCCCTTAATCATTATATAGTGTTCCTCTTTGTCACTCTTAACAGTTTTTGTGGTAAAGTTTATGTTGTCCGATATTAAGATGGCTACGCCCGCTCTTTTTTCATTTCTGTTGGCATGGTATATCTTTTTCCAGCCTTTCACTTTCAGTTTGTATGGATCTTTGTTGGAAAGATGCGTTTCTTGTAAGCAGCAAATAGATGGGTTTTGTTCCTTAACCCAATCAGACAATCTGTGCCTTTTAACTGGACAGTTCAGGCCATTAATGTTCAATGTGACTAATGATAAGTGGTAACTTTGCCCTGCCATTTGCCAAAGATAAGTTCTAATATATGCTTTGAATTTCCTGTGATCTTTTGCTGTGAGGTTTCCTTCCTTTACCTTCTTTCATATTGATGACCGTGTGTCTGTGTTTCTGTGTGTAACACATCTTTAAGCATCTTTTGCAGGGCTGGACGAGTGGCAACAAATACTTTCAATTTCTGTTTGCTATGAAAAGTCCTTATTTCACCTTGATTCACAAATGATAGCTTTGCAGGATATAATATTCTGGGCTGGCAGTTGTTCTCTCTTAGTACCTGTGCTATATCTCGCCATTCCCTCCTAGCTTGTGGGGTTTCTGATGAGAAGTCAGCTGTGAGTCTGATTGGAGATCCTCTGAGAGTAATCTGACGTTTCTCTCTTGCACATTTTAGGATCTTTTCTTTATGTTTCACTGTAGAGAGTTTAATTACAACGTGTCGTGGTGAGGATCTCTTTTGGTCATGTTTATTAGGGGTTCTGTGGGCTTCCTGTACTAGGATGTCTCTGTCCTTCTCCAAACCTGGGAAATTTTCTGCTAATATCTCACTAAAAAGGCCTTCTAATCCTTTCTCCCTCTCCATGCCTTCAGGAACTTCTAGAACCCGAATGTTGGGTTTTTTAATAGTATCCTGAAGATTCCTGACAATATGTTTTAGATTTCTAATTTCCTCTTCTTTTCTTTGGTCTGACTGTATCCTTTCCTGTTCTCTGTCTTCTAAGTCCGATATTCTCTCTTCTGCTTCACCCATTCTGTTTGTATGGCTCTCTATTGTGTTTTTCATTTGATCTATTGAATTCTTCACTTCATTATGATTTCTCGTCACTATCACAGTTTCCTGTTGTACTAGTTGTTTTGTTTCATTTTGATTCCTCCTTAATATTTCATTTTCACGAGAGAGATTTTCTACCTTGTCCGTTAAGGATTTCTGTTGTTCAAGAATTTGTTTTTGAGAACTTCTTAATGTTCTTATCATTTTTTTGAGATCTGCTTCTTGCATTTCTTCTATCTCATCATCTTCATAATCTTGAATTGGGGTGTCTTTTTCATTTGGGGGCGTCATGGTGACTTGTTTCTATTATCTCGGTTTTTGCGTTTGTTATTTGGCATATTGGAGATATTTGGTTTCTTCACTGTGGTGCTTTTTCTTGTTATGCTATGACTCTAGATTAAGTGGACTGTCTGTTTTTGATGGAGCCTTAGAGGCTTGAGATGGGTGTGGCCTGAGAGCTCTGTTTGGTGTGCCAAAGGTGACACTCCCAGGTTAGGCGTGATAGATCTCTCTCTCTCTCTTTCTTTCTTTTTTTGATTCAAAAGGGAAGTAATTCCGCACAGCTGAACGAAGTTGGAGGTAGTTAGCAGGCAAATGATATACCCACAGGAGCCAGAAATCGGAAGCTCTTTCCCAAGGACCACACAGGGAATCTGTTCTGCCCTCAGGGTGGGCTCAAATTCTCCTTCAGTCTCCCACTGGGTTGCCAAAGTTACGGAATTGTAGCATCTCTGGAGAGTACTCACGTGAATTCTGTGAGTTCTCTCCCCCACCGTCTCTTTTTTCACAGTCTCAGTTCAGTAGCACCACAAATTTACTAGGTGCTAATCTCCTGTTAATTCGCCCCGCCCAGAGTCAGGTTTTTCTGCTAGGCTCAGGGCCAGTGTAGACCTGAGGTCGCTCTGCTTATGATGTATGTCCAAGATGGCGCCTGCTCTTTGTCTTGCTCGCCCTTGAGAGGTGAGTGGAGAGAGAGAAACCCGTGTCCTTACCAGTCACCTTTTTTTTTTCCTCTCTCTCTCTTCCAGTTAGCCTGGTGAACTTTCCCCCCACCTCGGGGGTCGTTCCCTCTAGTCTCCTCTCTCCACTTGCCTGCCGGTGTCTCGGGCTATTGAGGTTCAGCTCACCTCGCATTCCAGTGCTGGTGTGTTGAGTCTGCCGCTGGTGTCCCGAACTGTGGGCTCCCACGCTCTCCACGCAGGTCCGCTGTGAATCACGCGTTCCGGAAGAGTTTCTTCTGCTGTTTCCTCCCCTACTCTTCCTTGAACCATTTTGCCTTAATTTGCAGCTACCAATTCCAGTTCGCTGGAGATATTTTAATGCAAACATGACATACTATATCATTTAATTTATAGATATTTTAGTACTTACTTCTAAAGGCTGTACAAACCTAATAAAATATAATAATCACACTTAAAAGACAATTGCCTAATATTCTATAGTAACTGAGTCCCAGAGGCAAATGTTTGATCTACCTGATAAAACCAACTTTGACTCTGCATCCCATAGCAGAGTGCCTAGACATGAATCCCAGCTTCATTCCTGATATAAGCTTCCTGTTAATGAACAGGCTGAGAGGAAGCCAGTGATGGCACAAGTTCTTGGCTCCTTATCACTCATGTTATAGATCTAGACTGATTTTCCAGCTCCTGAATCCAGTCCTGTTCCAGCCCCAGTCATTGCGGGCATTTGAATAGTAAACCAGTCAATGGAAGCTTGCTCGCTCTCTCACTCTCCCTCTCTCTCTCAATTCAATAAAATAATGTTTTTAAAAATTCAGTTTCAGGCCAGTGCCATGGCTCAACAGGCTAATCTTCCACCTGCGGCACCGGCACCCCAGGGTTCTAGTCCTGGCTGGGGCGCCGGATTCTGCCCGGTTCCTCCTCTTCCATTCCAGCTCTCTGCTGTGGCCCGGGAGTGCAGTGGAGGATGGCCCATGTGCCTGGGCCCTGCACCCACATGGGAGACCAGAGGAAACACCTGGCTCCTGCTTCGGATCAGCACAGTGCACCGGCCACAGCGCGCCAGCCGCAGCAGCCACTGGGGAGTGACCCAACGGCAAAGGAAGAGCTTTCTCTCTGTCTCTCTCTCACTGTCCACTCTGCCTGTCAAAAAAAAAACACTTCAGTTTCAGTCATTTTTATCATTAATATTGTGAAACACCAAACTTTCAGATATTTGGAGAGATACATATTAAGATTTTATATGACATACTTTAGTTTAGTTTTCTTTTCTATTTTTTTTTAGAATGGAAAAGCACTTTTATTAAGAATGATTTCTAAAAGAATGCAGATAGAACAAGGCATGATTTTAGGAATGACAGTGATACTGAAACAAAGATATCTCTTAAAAACTTGATAAGAGATTTACATTAATGTCATGTACTATGGACTTATAATGAGTACACTTAGTAAAAACTTTCCACATAAATTTATAAGCATGTGATAGGTAAATTAGCATGTCATACTGACAAAATTTTTATAAATGTTTCATAAATTATGGTTTCATAAAAGGATGATTGATTTTTATGAGATAGTCACTTAATTTTCTAATTAAAATGTCTATAAATACAGTTTGGATTCTCATGTGAGCTCCTAGTATTCATAGATTTCATAACAAATGCCTGAAACTCACTTAAAAGTTCTGGAACTCAAAAATTCAAGAAAAATAGCTTAAATTGAAATTTCTCAACTAATACAAAAAGACCTTAACAAGACATGTTTCTATGATCTCAGAATGTTATTTCTTGTTTTATACCATATCATTTCCTTTAAAAAAAAAGTACAGTAAAAAGCCATGGCTTGAATATTAGGTTATGCAATTAAACCAGAGCCTGGACTGAATTCAGTGCTTCAACTACAAATTACACAAATTTATGTTATCAACTAATTCTATACATTTGTCACACAAACAATATGTTCAATCTCTACCACTTATTCATCATTTTAATCTAACAGCAAATTGCTTTTACATGAATCATATAATTCATTTCTGGGAAACCAAGATATGAGGCTACTTCTCTCTCAATAAAAAGATACAGTCCAGGGTGAGTTACAAGTGCTACAAAACCACATACCTCAATATAATTATGCCGACTAGGAAAACCATGCACATTCATCAGTGTAAACACAGGTGACCTAGCATGCCAGGCCATCTATCTGCTCCAAGCTGCCATCCTGCTGAGGCTGGCCCGGCTCCCTGACAGTAAATCTTTACCCCATTATTTTATCCCCTGTGCTGACAAGACATCTCATGCTGTGAGTAGCCAAATGTTTATGTGCAAGGACATTATTGTTATTAGAGTTCTGCCCCCATGCATGAGCGAGGAACATTAAAGGCCAAATGGACAAGAAAAGAGTTCCCCGGGACCCCAGCTTTACCAGCCAAGCCCACTTCCCACAGAACATGTGGGGGGATCTGTCTTTTTTCAAATACACCTGGGACTGCTCTGAGTCTCTAATTTCTTAACAAGTAGTCAATGAAAACAAAACAAACTCATAAGAGTGCAGCAATGGAGGGTCTAGACAACATCAAATTTCTATTTCTGCCGATTGCCAGTTACGCGATTTAGCAAACCCTTTTCCTTGGTGCTTCTTTTCTTCTGTATTTTTCTGTTTTAATGAAAAACAGATGAACTCTCAGCCAAAAACTTCCACAATGATTGTGGAAAAATGGAAACAGAAGATATGTTTATTTTGGTGCCAAAAAACTTGAAATGCACACAAAATTTTTTATAATATATTTTTCATGAGATTTGTGAAGATGCTCTGTATGTAGTATGCATTTCAAACTTTTCGGTGCCAAGTTAACTTTTTTTTAACTTTTATTTAATGAATATAAATTTCCAAAGTACAGAATATGGATACAATGGCTTCCCCCCATAATGTCCCTCCAACGCGCAACCCACCCCTATCCACTCCCTCTCCCCTTCCATTCATATCGAGATTCATTTTCGATTCTCTTTATATACAGAAGATCAGTTTAGCATACATTAAGTAAAGATTTCAACAGTTTGCTCCCACACAGAAATATAAAGTGAAAAATACTGTTTGAGTACTAGTTATAGCATTCAATCTCAATGTACAGCACACTAAGGACAAAGATCCTACATGAGGAGTAAATGCACAGTGACTCCTGTTGTTGACTTAACCAATTGACACTCTTGTTTATGGCATCAGTAATCACCATAGGCTCTTGTCACGAGCTGCCAAGGCTATGGAAGCCCCCTGAGTTCACTGACTCTGATCATATTTAGACAAGGCCATGGTCAAAGTGGAAGTTCTCTCCTCCCTTCAGAGAAAGGTACCTCCTTCTTTGATGACCCATTCTTTCCACTGGGATCTCACTCGTGGAGATCTTTCATTTAGTTTTTTTTTTTTCCCGAGAGGGTCTTGGCTTTCCATGCCTGAAATACTCTCATGGGCATTTCAGCTGGATCCGCATGCCTTAAGGGCTGATTCTGAGGCCAGAGTGCTGTTAGTACATTTGCCATTCCATGGGTCTGCTGTGTATCTCACTTCCCATGTTGGATCATTCTCTCCCTTTTTGATTCTATCAGCTAGTATTTGCAGACACTATTCTTGTTTATGTGATCCCTTTGGTTCTTAGTCCTATCATTACGATGAATTGTGAACAGAAATTGATCACTGGGACTAGTGAGATGGCATTGGTACATGCCACCTCGATGGGATTGAATTGGAATCCCCTGGTATGTTTCTAACTCTACCGTTTGAGGTAAGTCAGCTTGAGCATGTCCGGAATTGCACATCTCTTCCCTCTCTTATTCCCACTCTTATATATAACAGCGATCACTTTTCAGTTAAGTTTCAGCAATTAAGAAGAATTGTGTATTGATTACAGTATTCAACCAAAAGTATTAAGTAGAACAAACAAAAAAATACCACTTGTTCTCCTTGATAGGTGACAACTAACTGAGCACCAAAAAGGAAACCTGTTAAAGTGAAATGAACACTATGAGAAACGGTGACTTGATCAGCCCTCACCCTGTTGATGAGCAGCTTAATATGTTATCCCTCTTAGTATTTTTTTTGTTTGTTCTAGTTTAGTTTTCATTGTTTATTTACATAAGAGGAACACATTTCATATGTTTCATATAAACAGATTTGAGCATAGTGATATTTCCTACTTCTTCTTCACCCTTCCTCCATCCTTTATTACTTTATTCTTATTACTTATTACTTTATTACTTTTTCTTTTAATATTTACAATGACATACTTCCAGTTGATTTTATAATATCAAGTTTAACCCTCTACTAAATAAAGAATTCAACATGTAATAAGTGGAAAAATCACTATTCCCCAAGAGTATAGCCAAAGGCAGTAAAAAATAATCAGATCTCAAAATGCCAATTTAACCCAGTACCAGGCTGTGATGTTTTTTACTTCCATGTAGTATGCCTTGTAATCATATATTGCGATGCTGCATGCTTTGTTTTTGTTGTTTAATTGCTGTACCTATTTATAGTCTCTTGACTTTGGCAACCCAGTGGGAGGCTGAAGGAGAATTTGAGCCCACTCTGAGGGCCGAACAGATTCCCTGTGGGGATCTTGGGAAAGAGCTTCCGATCTCTGGCTCCTGTGGGTATATCATTTGCCTGCTAACTACCTCCAACTTCGTTCAGCTGTGCGGAATTACTTCCCTTTTGAATCAAAAAAAAAAAAAAGAGAGAGAGAGAGAGAGAGATTTACCACGCCTAACCTGGGAGTGTCACCTTTGGCACACCAAACAGAGCTCTCAGGCCACACCCATCTCAAGCCCTAAGGCTCCATCAAAAACAGATAGTCCACTTAATCTAGAGTCATAGTATAACAAGAAAAAGCACCACAGTGAAGAAACCAAATATCTCCAATATGCCAAATAACAAACGCAAAAACCGAGGTAATAAAAACAAGGAAGTCACCATGACGGCCTCAAATGAAAAAGACACCCCAATTCAAGATTATGAAGATGATGACATAGAAGAAATGCAAGAAGCAGATCTCAAAAAATTGATAAGAACATTAAGAAGTTCTCAAAAACAAATTCTGGAACTACGCAAATCCTTACTGGACAAGATAGAAAATCTCTCTCGTGAAAATGAAATATTAAGGAGGAATCAAAATGAAACGAAACAACTAGTACAACAGGAAACTGTGATAGTGACTGAAGTGAAGAATTCAATAGATCAAATGAAAAACACAATAGAGAGCCTTACAAACAGAATGGGTGAAGCAGAAGAGAGAATATCGGACTTAGAAGACAGAGAACAGGAAAGGATACAGTCAGACCAAAGAAAAGAAGAGGAAATTAGAAATCTGAAACATATTGTCGGGAATCTTCAGGATACTATTAAAAAACCCAACATTCGGGTTCTAGGAGTTCCTGAAGGCATGGAGAGGGAGAAAGGATTAGAAGGCCTTTTTAGTGAGATATTAGCAGAAAATTTCCCAGGTTTGGAGAAGGACAGAGACATCCTAGTACAGGAAGCCCACAGAACCCCTAATAAACATGACCAAAAGAGATCCTCACCACGACACATTGTAATTAAACTCTCCACAGTGAAACATAAAGAAAAGATCCTAAAATGTGCAAGAGAGAAACGTCAGATTACTCTCAGAGGATCTCCAATCAGACTCACAGCTGACTTCTCATCAGAAACTCTAAAAGCTAGGAGGGAATGGCGAGATATAGCCCAGGTACTAAGAGAGAACAACTGCCAGCCCAGAATATTATATCCTGCAAAGCTATCATTTGTGAATGAAGGTGAAATAAAGACTTTTCATTGCAAACAGAAATTGAAAGAATTTGTTGCCACTCGTCCAGTCCTGCAAAAGATGCTTAAAGATGTGTTACACACAGAAACACAGAAACACAGTCATCAATATGAAAGAAGGTAAAGGAAGGAAACCAAGGAAGGAAACCTCACAGCAAAAGATCACAGGGAATTCAAAGCATATATTAGAACTTATCTTTGGCAAATGGCAGGGCAAAGTTACCACTTATCATTAGTCACTTTGAACGTGAATGGCCTGAACTGTCCAGTATTTCATTATAAATTTTAACAACATTTTTCTCAATCCGAAAAGAATGTTGTCGTGAGTACAATGAAACTGTGACTTGATTTTGGTATTATGGATATTTTAATGATATTGATTCTTCCAATCCATGAACATGGAAGATTCTTTCCATTTTTACATCTTCTATTTCTTCCTTCATGCTTTGTAAATTTCATCATAGAGATTTATCACGTGCTTGGTTAAATTTATTTCATGGTATTTATTTATTTTTATTATTAACTGTAGTCATATTTTTTTTTCCTTTTTTATTTAGTAAATGTAAATTTCCAAGTACAGTTAATGGATTACAATGGCTTCCCCCCATAATTTCCCTCCCACTTGCACCCCTCCCATCTCCCGCTCCCTCTCCCATTCCATTCACATCAAGATTCATTTTCAATTATCTTTATATACAGAAGATCAATTTAGTATATATTAAGTAAAGATTTCAACCTTTTGCACCCACACAGAAACACAAAGTGTAAAATACTGTTTCAGTACTAGTTATAGCATTACTTCACATTGTACAACACACTAAGGACAGATCCCACATGAGAAGTAAGTTCACAGTGACTCCTGTTGTTGACTTAACAAATTGACATTCTTGTTTATGGTGTCAGTAACCTCCCTAGGCTCTAGTCATGAGTTGCCTAGGCTATGGAAGCCTTTTGAGTTTGCCGATTTCTATCTTATTCAGACAGGGTCATAGTCAAAGTGGAAGTTCTCTCCTCCCTTCAGAGAAAGGTACCTCCTTCTTTGATGGAGCCCCGTTCTTTCCACTGGGATCTCACTCGCAGAGATCTTTCATTTAGGTCTTCTTTTTTTATCCAGAGTGTCTTGGCTTTCCATGCCTAAAATACTGTCAAGGGCTCTTCAGCCATATCCGAATGCCTTAAGGGCTGATTCTGAGGCCAGAGTGCTATTTAGGACATCTGCCATTCTATAAGTCTGCTGTGTAATCCGCTTCCCATGATGGATCGTTCTCTCCCTTTTTGAATCTATCAGTTAGTATTTGCAGACTAACTAGTCATCTCTGTGTGATCCCTTTTACCCTTAGACCTATCAGTGTGATCAATTGTGAACTGAAATTGATCACTTGGACTAGTGAGATGGTATTGGTACATGCCACCTTGATGGGATTTTATTGGAATCCTCTGGCACGTTTCTAACTCCACCATTTGGGGCAAGTCCAATTGAGCATGTCCCAAATTGTACATCTCCTCCCTCTCTATTCCCACTCTTATATTTAATAGGGATCACTTCTCAGTTAAAATTTAAACACCTAAGAATAACTGTGTGTTAATCACAGAGTTAAACCAATAGTACTAGAACAAAAAAAAAAAAAACTAAAATGGTTAAAGTATTACATTGTACATCAACAGTCAGGACAAGAGTTGATCAAGTCACTGTTTCTCATAGTGTCCATTTCACTTCGACAGGTTTCCCCTTTGGTGCTCAGTTAGTTGTCACCGATCAGGGAGAGCATGTGATATTTGTCTAGTTGGGACTGGCTTATTTCTCTCAGCATAATGTTTTCCAGATTCCTCCATCTGTTGCAAATGACTGGGTTTCATTGTTTTTGACTGATGTATAGCATTCTATAGAGTACATGTCCCATAATTTCTTTATCCAGTCTACTGTTGATGGGCATTTGGGTTGGTTCTAGGTCTTAGCTATTGTGAATTGAGCTGCAATGAACATTGAGGTGCAGACAGCATTTTTGTTTGCCAATTTGATTTCCTTTGGGTAAATTTCAAGGAGTGGTATGGCTGGGTCGAACGGTAGGGTTATATTCAGGTTTCTGAGGAATCTCCAAACTGACTTCCATAGTGGCTTAAGAAGTTTGCATTCCCACCAACAGTGGGTTAGTGTACCTTTTTCCCCACATCCTCGCCAGCATCTGTTGTTGGTAGATTTGTGAATGTGAGCCATTCTCACCGGGGTGAGGTGAAACCTCATTGTGGTTTTGATTTGCATTTCCCTGATTGCTAATGACCTTGAACATTTTTTCATGTGCCTGTTGGCCATTTGGATTTCCTCTTTTGAAAAATGTCTATTGAGGTCCTTGGCCCATCTCTTAAGTGGGTTGTTGGTTTTGTTTTTGTGGAGTTTCTTGATTTCTTTGTAGATTCTGGTTATCAACCCTTTATCTGTTGCATAGTTGTAAATATTTTTTCCCAATCTGTCTGTTGCCTCTTCACTTTCCTGACGGTTTCTTTTGCAGTACAGAAACTTCTCAACTTGATGCAATCCCAAATGTTAATTTTGGCTTTGACTGCCTGTGCTTCCGGGGTCATTTCCAAGAAGTCTTTGCCAGTACCTAAATCTTGCATGGTTTTTCCAATGTTCTCTAATAACTTGATGGTGTCGGGTCGTAGATTTAAGTCTTTAATCCATGTTGAGTGGATTTTTGCTTAATGTGAAAGGAAGAGGTCTTGCTTCATGTTTCTGCATGTGGAAATCCAATTTTCCCAGCACCATTTATTGAATAGACTGTCCTTACTCCAGGGATTGGTTTTGTATCCTTGATCAAATATAAGATGGCTGTAGATGTTCGGATTGATTTCGGGTGTTTCTATTCTGTTCCATTGGTCTATCCATCTGTTTTTGTACCAGTACCATGCTGTTTTGATAACAACTGCCCTGTAGTATGTCCTGAAATCTGGTATTGTGATGCCTCCGGCTTTGTTTTTGTTGTACAAGATTGCTTTAGCTATTCGAGGTCTCCTGCGTCTCCATATGAATTTCAGCATCATTTTTTCCAGATCTGAGAAGAATGTCTTCTGTATCTTGATTGGTATTGCATTGAATGTATAAATTGCTTTTGGGAGAATGGACATTTTGATGATATTGATTCTTCCAATCCATGAACATGGAACATTTTTCCATATTTTGGTATCCTCTTCTATTTTTTCTTGAAGGTTTTGTAATTCTCATCGTGGAGATCTTTAACATACTTGTTTCAGTTTATTCCAAGGTATTTGATTGTTTTTGTAGCTATTGTGAATGGGATTGATCTTAGAAGCTCTTTCTCAGCTGTGACATTGCCTGTGTATACAAAGGCTGTTGATTTTTGTGCATTGATTTCATATCCTGCTACTTTTCCAAACTCTTCTCTGAGTTCCAATAGTCTCTTAGTAGAGTTCTTTGGATCCGCTAAATAAAGAATCATATCATCTGCAAAGAGGGATAGTTTGAGTTCTTCATTCCCAATTTGTATCCTTTTAATTTCTTTTTCTTCCTAATAGCTCTGGCTAAAACCTGCAGAACTATATTGAATAGCAGTGGTGAGAGTGGGCATCCCTGTCTGGTACCAGACCTCAGTAGAAATGCTTCCAACTTTTCCCCATTGAATAGGATGCTGGCTGTGGGTTTTTCATAAATTGCTTTGGTTTTATTGAGGAATGTTCCTTCCATACCCAGTTTGCTTAGAGTTTTCATCATGAAAGGGTGTTGAATTTTATCAAATGCTTTCTCTTTTTCTGTTGAGATAATCATATGGTTTTTCTTCTGCAGTCTATTAATGTGGTGTATTCCATTGATTGTTTTGCGAACAATGAACCATCACTGCAAACCAGGGATACATACCACTTGGTCTGGGTGGATGATCTTTCTGATGTGTTGTTGCATTCTGTTGGTGAGAATTTTATTAAGGATTTTTGCATCTGTGTTCATCAGGGATATTGTTCTGTATTTCTCTTTCAATGCTGCATCTTTTTCTGGTTTAGGAATTAAGGTGATGCTGGCTTCAGAGAAAGAATTTGGGAGGATTCCCTCTTTTTTGATTGTTCTGAATAGTTTGAGAAGAATTGGAGTTAGTTCTTCTGGTAGAATTCAGCAGTGAATCCATCTGGTCCTGGGCTTTTCTATGTTGGGAGGGCCTTTATTAATTACTTCATTACTTTATTACCGTTTCAATTTCTGTCTCAGTTATGGGTCCGTTTAGGTTTTCTATGCCTTCCTGGTTCAATTTAGGTAGGTTGCATGTGTCCAGGAATCTATCCATTTCTGATAGATTTCCCTGTTTGCTGGCATACAAGTCCTTGTAGTAATTTCTGATTATTCTTTTTATTTTGTGGTGTCTGTTGTTATGTTTCCTTTTTCATCTCTGACTTTATTGATTTGGGTGTTTTCTTTTTTTAGTTAGTTGGGCCAATGGGGTGCCAATTTTGTTTATTTTTTCAAATAAATGCACCTTGTTTGGCTGATTTTTTGTAATTTTTTTTATTCAATCCTGTTGATTTCTTCTCTGATTTTATTTTTTTTATTTTATTTTTATTATTTTTTTTTGACAGGCAGAGTGGATTGTGAGAGAGAGAGACAGAGAGAAAGGTCTTCCTTTGCCGTTGGTTCACCCTCCACCGCGCTGATCTGATGGCAGGAGCCAGGATCCAGGTGCTTTTCCTGGTCTCCCATGGGGTGCAGGGCCCAAGCACCTGGGCCATCCTCCACTGCACTCCCTGGCCACAGTAGAGAGCTGGCCTGGAAGAGGGGCAACCGGGACAGAATCCGGCGCCCCAACCGGGACTAGAACCCGGTGTGCCGGCGCCGCAAGGCGGAGGATTAGCCTAGTGAGCCGCGGCGCCGGCCTCTTCTCTGATTTTAATTATTTCTCTTCTGCTACTGGATTTGGGTGTGGCTTGCAGCAGATTTTCTAGGTCCTTGAGATGATTTGAAAGCTCATTTATTTGGTGCCATTCCAATTTCTTGATGTAGGCACCTGTTGATATAAACTATCCTCTTTACACTGCTTTTCTGTATTCCATATGTTTTGGTATGTTGTGCTGTTATCTTCATTTACTTCCAGAAAATTTTTGATTTCTCTTTTAATTTCTTCTATGACCCATTGTTCATTCAGGAGCATGTTGTTCAATCTCCATGTGTTCGTGTATGCTCTAGGGATTCCTTAGTTGCTAATTTCCAACTTCATTCCACTGTGGTCTGAGAAGCTGCATGATATGATTCTAATTCTTTTGAATTTGCTGAGACTTGCTTTATGGCCTAGTATGTGGTCAATCCTAGAGAAGGTTCCATGTACTGCTGAGAAGAATGTAAGTGCTTTATGTGTAGAATGAAAAGTTCTGTAGATATCTGTTAGATCCATTTGGGCTATAGTGTCATTTAAATCTACTGTCTCCTTGTTGATCTTCTGTCCTGTTAATCTGTCTATTTCTGAGAGTGGAGTATTGAAGTCCCCCAGTACTATTGTATTGGAGTCTAAGTCTCCCTTTAAGTCTGTTAACAAATCTTTTAAATAAACTGGTGCCTGTTATTAGGTGCATATACATTGATAATCGTTATATCTTCCTGTTGAATTGATCTCTAAATCATTATATAGGGCCCCTCTTTGTCTCTCCTAACAGTTTTTTTGTTAAAGTTCATTTTGTCCTATATTAAGATGGCTACGCCCGCTCTTTTTTCATTTCTGTTGGCATGGAATGTCTTTTTTCAACTTTTCACTTTCAGTCTGTATGCATCTTTGTTGGAAAGATGTGTTTCTTGTAAGCAGCAAAATGATGGGTTTTGTTCCTTAATCCAGTCTGTGCCTTTTAACTGGAGAGTTGAGGCCATTAACGTTCAATGTGACTACTGATAAGTAGTACCTTTGCCCTGCCATTTCCCAAAGATATTGATATTTCTAATATATGCTTTGAACTTCCTGTGATCTTTTGCTGTGAGGTTTCCTTCCTTTACCTTCTTTCGTAATGATGACCGTGTTTCTGTGTTTCGGTGTGTAAAACATCTTTAAGCATCTTTTGCAGGGCTGCACGAGTGGCAACAAATTCAATTTCTGTTTGCTGTGAAAGGTCTTTATTTCACCTTCATTCACAAATGAGAGCTTTGCAGGATATAATATTCTGGGCTGGTAATTTTTCTCTCTTAGCACCTGTGCTATGTCTCGCCATTCCCTCCTAGCCTGTAGTGTTTCTGATGAGAAGTCTGCTGTGAATCTAATCGGAGATCCTCTGAGAGTAATCTGACGTTTCTCTCTTGCACATTTTAGAATCTTTCTTTATGTTTCACTGGGGTGAGTTTGAAAATAACATGTTGTGGTGAGGATCTCTTTTGGTCATGTTTACTAGGAGTTCTATGAGCTTCCTGTACTAGGATGTCTCTCTCTGTCCTTCTTCAAACCCAGGAAGTTCTCTGCAAGTATCTCACTAAAAAGGCCTTCTAATCCTTTCTCTCTCTCCATGCCTTTAGGAACTCCTAGACCCTGGATGTTGGGTTTTTTAATAGTATCCTGTAGATTCCCAAGAATATTTTTTAGATTTCTAATTTCCTCTTCTGTTCTTTGGTTTGACTGTAAACTTTCCTGTGCTCTGTCTTCTAAGTCCGATATTCTCTTTTGCTTCACTGATTCTGTTTTTAAGGCTCTCTAATGTGTTTGTCATTTGATCTATTGAGTTCTTCATTTCATTATGATTTCTCTTCAATATCACAATTCCATGTTCTGCTAGATTCTTCATTTCATTTTGATTGCTCCTTAAGGTTTCATTTTCGTGAGAGAGATTTTCTATCCTGTCCAGTAAGGATTTATGTAGTTCAAGAATTTGTTTTTGAGAACTTCTAAATGTTCTTATCATAAATTTTTTGAAATCCTATCTTGCATTTCTTCTGTCTCATCATCTTCATAACCTTGAATTGGAGTATCATGTTCATTTGGGGGTGTCATAATGTCTTCCTTGTTCTTGTTTCCTCAGTTTCTCCGTTGTTGCTTGGCATTGTGGAGATATTCTTTGGTTTCTTCTTTTTTTTTTCCTCACTGTGGTGCCTTTTCTCGTTATACTATGACTCTAGATTAAGTGGACTGTCTGCTTTTGGTGGATCTTTAAGAGGCTGTGATGGGTGTGGCCAGAAAGTTCTGTTCAGTTCTTCAGAGTAAAGTGTGTGTCAAAGGTGACACACCCATGTTTGGCATGGTAAATCTCTCTCTCCCTCTTTTTATTCAGAAGGGAAGTAATTCTGTACAGCTGAGCTATTCTCCTTGAAGGCAATTAGTGTCTGAGTGCTGGCCCCTGTGGGTGTAATATTCATCTGTTCTGCCCCAAGGATCACACAAAGGATCTATGCAGTCTTTGGTGTAAGCTCAGATTCCCCTGCAATCTCCCACCGGGTTGCCAATGTTACTGAGTTTTTGGCATCTCCCACCGAGTACTCATGTCTCACGTGCTCTGTGAGTTCTCTCATATGCCCTCAGTTTTTTTTTTTTTTTCACAGCCTCACTTCATAAGCGCCACACATTCACTACATCTTAACCTCCTGTTAGTTCTTCCCCCCAGAGTCAGGTTTTTCCACTTAGCTGAGGGTGGATGCAGCCCTAAGGTGACGCAGCTGTTACGTATGTCCAAAATGGTGCCTGCTCTTTGCCTTGCTCGCCTTTATAAGGTGAGTGGTGAGATAGAATCGTGAGTGACTGAGATTTTCTTAACAGGAAATATTTATATTTTTGTTTCCCACATTATATTTTGGATTTTTCTTTAGGTTTTTTCTGATATTAATTTGCTTTGAGGCTGTTTGAGGAATTC
Source organism: Oryctolagus cuniculus (assembly GCF_964237555.1). Classification (NCBI taxonomy): domain Eukaryota; kingdom Metazoa; phylum Chordata; class Mammalia; order Lagomorpha; family Leporidae; genus Oryctolagus; species Oryctolagus cuniculus. The sequence continues at coordinate 96,465,922 of NC_091443.1, read as the reverse complement.
ATGAATCTGGATATCTGGTCTTATTCAAATTCATTTTTCCTCATTTTACAATTGGATTCCCTATTTTGTTCATTATTGTGGCTCTCACTATATCTGGTATCCTTTGACTCTGTGATATTCCCATCATGGATTCTCATTTTTAAAGGTATTTCTTTGTTTTTATTTCTCAACAACAATACATTTGACATAGCACTACTTAACAAAGAAAAACAACTCACATCTCATATTTTTTCTGTGAACAAAAAATAAAACATCTTCTGATACATGTATTTGAAAAGTAAATTTTAAGTCTTTCTTGTAGAGAAGGAATTCTCCATTATTGAAAGTGTTTTTGCCTCTGGTTTTCTATTTAAATTAATCAGGGATGCTAGAGAAACTTTTCATTGGTGGGTTTTGGCTGGCACAAACTGGCAAAACTGGTTTGTTGCTACTGACTGAGCTTTCCTGAACAATAAACATTTTATTTTTTATTTTTGTTGGGTATTTTTTTTTTTTTGGATTTCTTTTTAAGTTTTGCCTGATTCAAAATTGGATTTGAGCCTAATTGATTAATTCATGAATCTGAATATCTGATCTTTTTAAAATTCATTTTTCTCTTTTCACAATTTGGATACCTCAGTTAATTTATTTTTGTGGCTCTTCCTATATTTGGTATCCTTTTGGCTATGTGCCACTCCCCTCATGAATTCTTATTTTTCAAAGATATTTATTTGTTTTTCTTTCATCAACAACATCACATTGTTGTGTCCAGATCATTGGATTCCCCAAACGCCACCAAAGACTCGAACACGCCGAAATGCAAGAGCAAGTTTTATTTCAGAAGTACAAGCTGTGGCAGGGTCCCCGTCTAACCAGCCGCACAGCGGAGGGTAGAGGAAGGCCCCGAGCTGTGCTGGGGAGCCTCTTTTAAAGCAGGGTTATGTCATCAAGGGGTGCAGGGGAACAGTGGATTGGCTAGGGTCACCTCTGGTATTTCCTGTTCGAATGTGGTTGTTTCTGATTGATTCAGACCCAGGGAGTTTCCTTATATGGTGAAGGCTAAGGAGCTGTTCTGTTGTAAGTTTCGGTTTCCCCTGAGTGATGCTGCTTTTACGGTGAGTCAGGCCTACCTCCCCAAATGGAGGCACTTTTTCAAAATGCAGTTACTCCCGCCCTTCAATGTTTGACATAGTTTAAACTAAGATAGAAAAAAGCACCTCACATCTGAGATTTTTTTCTCTGAAGAATGCAGAGAACACCTATACTTCTGGTACATATATTTAAGAAAAGTAACATTTAAGCCTTTTTTATAGAGAAGGAATTCACCATTATTGAATATGGTGTTGCCTCTGGTTTTCATAATAAATTAATCAGAAAATCTCTAGCAACTTTTCATTGGCCAGTTTTGTGGTACAAACTGGAGAAAACCAATTCTGTTGCTACTGACCATGCTTCAGTGAGCAGGACACATATTATTTTTTTGTTTCGGTTTGGTATATTTTATTTTATTTTACTTTTTTAAGTTTTGCCTAATTCTTAATATTGAGCCTGATCAAGCAATTCATGAATCTGGAAATCTGATCTTTTTTAAATTCATTTTCCTCTTCTCAACATTTGGATTCCACTGTTTGTTTACTTTCGTGACTCTTCCACTTTCTGGTATCCTTTTTGCTGTGTGCTACCTTCCTCATCAATTCCCCATTTTAAAATTCTTTGTTTTTTCTTCATCATCAACAATACATTTGATAGTATAAACTAAGAGAGAAGAAAGCAACCCACATCTGATATGTTTTTCTTTGAAAAAATACAGAGGAGACCTATACTTTTGATACATATACATGGGACAAGGAAAATTTAAGCCTTTTCTGTAGAAACATAGTTTTATCTCTAGTTTTGGTTTTAAATTTATCAAGAATTCTACAGCAACTATTCATTGGACAATTTTGGTGGTACATTCTGGAAAAAAAAAATAGTTCTGTAGCTACTGACAAGTCTTCCATGACCAGGAAATATTTTATTTTTGTATATATATTTTGGATTTTTTTCTAAGTTTTCTCTGTTACATACTTAGCTTTAAACTTGATTGAGGAATTCCTGAATCTGGATATCTGGTCTTTATTTTTAATTCTTTTTCCCTCATGTCACAATTTCAGTTCCTCAGTTTCTTAATTTGTGTTGCTCTTGCTCTATTTTATATCCTTTTTGCTATGGGCTACTCTTCACACTGATTCCACTTTCTAAAGTTACTTATTTCATTTTCTTTCATCAACAACAACATATTTGACATAATATAAACTAATGTAGAAAAAAAAGCAACCTGTGTCTGATATTTTTTATTTGAAAAAATACAGAGAAGACCTACAGTTCTGATACATGTATTTGGGAAAAGGAAAATTTAAACCTTTTCTGTAGAGAAGGAACTCACCATTATTGAAAGTGGTTTCACCTCTGGTTTTCTGTAAAAATTAATCAGAAATGCTTGAGCAACTTTTCATTATCTGATTTTGGCTGTTACACACTGAAAACATCTGGTTTTGTTGCTACTGATCAAGCTTCCTAACCAGGAATACTGTTTTTTTATTTGTGTTTGGTATATTTTATTTTGGATTTTTTTTTTTTTTTTTACATTTTGTCTGATACTAACTTGGCTTTGTGCCTGATGAAAGAATCCATGAATCTGGATGTCAAGTTTATTTTTTAATTATTTTTTTCACCTGTCAAAATCTGGATTCTACAATTTGTTTTGTGACTCTTCCTTTATCTGGTATTCTTTCGTCTATGCACTACTTCTCTCATCGAGTCCCCTTTTTAAACTTATTTATTCAAGACTATACTTTCAGGAATCATTTCTATAGTTAACTTAATTTTTCATTTTTCTTTCATACACAACAGCACATTTGACATAGTATAAACTAAAATAGAAAGAATCAACCTGCATCTGATAGTTTTTCCTTGAAACATACAGATAAGACTTACAATTTTGATGCATGCATTTGAGAAAAAGAATTTAAGCCTCTTCTGTAGAGAAGGAACACACCATTATTGAAAATGGTTTTTACCTCTGATTTTTCTTTAAAAATTAATCAGGAATGCTAGAGCAACTTTTCATTTTCCAGTTTTGGCTGTTACAAACTGAAAAAAAAAAAGTTTTGTTGATTCTAACCAAGCTTACCTGACCAGGGAACATTTCGTTTGTTTGTTTGGTATACTTTATTTTACAGATTTTTTTTTTAAAGTTTTCTATGTTACTTACTGTGCTTTGAACCAGATCGAGGAATTCATAAATCTAGATATCAGGTCTTTGTTTTTAATTCTTTTCCTCTCATGTCACAATTTTGATTCCTCAGTTTGTTTTGGTGGCCCCTTGCTATATTTGGTATCCTTTTGGGTATGTGCTGCTCCCTCATCAATTCCCCGTTTTAAAGTTATTTGCTTGTTTGTCTTTCATCAACAATGTATTTGACATATTTAAAATAGTATATAGTAAGATAGAAAAAAAGCAACACACATCTGATTTTTTTTCTTTGAAAAATACAGAAGAGGTTTACACTTCTGATACATGTACTTGGGACAAGGATAATGTAAGCCTTTTTGTAGAGTAGAATTAACCATTTTTGAAACTGGTATTCCTAGTATTTTCATTTTGAATTAATAAGGAATTCTAGAGCAATTTTTCACTGTCCAGTTTTGGCAGGTAAAACCTGAGATAAAACAGTTCCTTTGCTACTGAATGAGTTTCCTTGACCACAAAACATTTTATTTTTTAATTTTACTTGGCATTTTTTTTTGGATTTTTAAAAAAGTTTTCTCTGTTACTTATTGCATCTGAAGCTTTTGGAGGAATTCATTAATCTGGATATCTGGTCTTTGTTATTAATTTTTGTTCCTCATGTCGCATTTTAGATTCCTCTGTTTATTTTTAATGGCTCTCCCTCTATCTGCTATCCTTTTGCCTATAGGCTATCCCCTCATTGATTCCCACTTTTTAAAGTTGTTTACCTGTTTTTCCTCCTCAACAACAACACATTTTACATAGTATAAACTAAGATTGAAAAAGGTACTCTGTGTCTGAGATTTTTTTCTCTGTAAAATACAGGGTACACCTACCCTTTTGATGCATGTACTTGGGACAAGGAAAATTTAACCCTTTTCTGTAGAGAAAAAAGTCACCATTACTAAAATTGGCTTTGCCTCTGGTTTTTGTTTCAAATTAGGAATTCTAAAGCAAACTTTCATAGGCCAGTGTTGGCTGGTATGATCTGGAAACTAACCAGTTCTGTTGCTAATGACTGAGTTTCCCCCATCTGGAAACAACTTTTTTTTAATTTTTGTTTGGTATATTTTAGTTTTTTTTTTTTCCTTCCACTTTTCTCTGTTACCTACTTGGCTTTGAATATGATCAAGGAATTTAGGATTCTGGATATCCTGTCTTTGTTTTTAATTCATTTTTTCTCATGTCACAATTTAGATTCCTTAGTTTGTTTATTTGTCTGGTTCTCACTATATCTGGTATTCTTTTGGCTATTGGGCTATTCCCCTCATTGATTCCTGTTTCTTAAAGCTATTCATTTGCTTCTTTTTCATCAACAACACATTTGCCGTAGTATAAACTAAGACAGAAAAAAAAATCCCACATCTGAGATATTTTTCTCTGTAAAATGCAGAGAACACCTAAACTCCCGATACATGTATTTGGGACAAAGAAATATTAAGCCATTTCTGTAGAGAAGAAATACACCATTATTGAACCCAGTTTTAACTCGTTTTTATTTTAAATTAATCATGAATTCCAGAACAACTTTTCATGCGCCGGTTTTTGGTGGTAAAATCTGGAAAAAAATAATACTGTTGCTAATGACTGAGCTTTCATGGCCAGGAAGCATTTTATATTTGTTTTAACTTTTATTTAATGAATATAAATTTCCAAAGTACGGCTTTTGGATTACAATGGCTTCCCCCCCATAACGTCCCTCCCACCCGCAATCCTCCCCTTTCCCATTCCCTCTCCCCTTCCATTCACATGAGGATTCATTTTCAATTCTCTTTATATACAGAAGATCAGTTTAGCATACATTAAGTAAAGATTTCAACAGCTTGCTCCCACACAGAAACATAAAGTGAAAAATAATAGATGACTTTTTAAATGATGATGAAATCAGATCAGACCTATTGTCATGTTTAATCCCAGCGAGAGTCCAGTTGGGAATTGAGTTGAGAATTTTTTTTAAAAAAAAAGAAGATCAGTTAAGTATACATTAAGTAAAGATTTCAACAGTTTGCACCCCCATAGAAACACAAAGTGAAATATACTGTTTGAGTACTCGTTATAGCATTAAGCCTCAATGTACAGCACATTAAGGACAGGGATCCTACATGAGGAGTAAGTGCACAGTGACTCCTGTTGTTGACTTTACCTATTGACACTCCTGTCTATGGCATCAGTAATCTCCCTATGCACCAGTCATGAGTTTCCAAGGCTATGGAAGCCCCTTGAGTTCTCCGACTCTTATCTTGTTTCGACAAGGTCATAGTCAAAGTGGAGGTTCTCTCCTCCCTTCAGAGAAAGGTACCTCCTTCTTTGAAGACCTGTTCTTTCCACTGGGATCTCACTCACAGAGATCTTTCATTTAGGTGTTTTTTTTTTTTTGGTTTTTTTTTTTTTTGGCCAGAGTGTCTTGGCTTTCCATGCCTGAAATACTTTCATGGGCTTTTCAGCCAGATCGGAACATTTTATATTTTAAATTTAGTTTGGTATATTTTATTTTGTACTTATTTTAAATTTCCACTGTTACTTGCTTGGTTTTGTGACTTATAGAGGAATTCATGAACTGTATATCTGGTCTTTGTTTTTAGTTAATTTTTTCTCATGTGACAATTTAGATTCTTCAGTTTCTCCATTTTTGTGGCACTCGTTCTATGTGGTATCCTTTTGGCTACGAGCTACTCCCCTTATTGATTCCCCTTTTTAAAATTTATTTACTTGCTTTTCTTTCATCAATAGCAGATTTGACATAGTATAAACCAATATAGAATAAAGCAAAACACATCAGATTTTTTTTTTGAAAAATACAGAGAAGACCTACACTTCTGATACAAATAGTTGGGACTGGAAAAATTTAAGCCTTTTCTGTAGGAAGGAATTGACCATTATTGAAACTGGTTTTGCCTCTGGTGTTCATTATATATTAATCTGGAATCCTACACCAACTTTTCATTGGCCAGATTTGGCTGGTAAAGACTGGAAAAAAAACAGATTTGTGCTACTCACTGATCTTTCTGACCAGGAAACGTTTTATTTTTTTATATGTATTTCTTATTTTTGATTCTTTTGTTTTCTGTTACTTACTTGGCTTTGAACCTTTTTGGGGAATTCATGAATCTGGATATCTAGTTTTTGCTTTTAATTCATTTTCCCTCATGTAATAATTTAGATTGTTCATTTGTTTATTTTTGTGGCCCTCGCTCTATCTGGTATCCTTTTGACATGCACTATTCCCCTCATTGCTTTCCATTTCTTAAAGTTATTTACTTGTTTTTGTTTCGTCAACAACACCACATTTGATGTAGTATAAACTAAGATAGAAAAAAGTAACCCAGGCCTGAGTTTTTTTTCTCTGTAACATAGAGAGAACACCTACAGTTCTGATACATGTATTTGGGACAAGGTAAATTTAAAGCTTTTTGTAGAAATAGAATTCACCTTTATGAAACTGGTTTTTGCCTCTGGTTTTCATTATAAATTAATCAGGAATGCTAGAGGAACTTATTGACCAGCTTTGACTGGTACAAACTGGAAAAAAACAGTTCTGTTGCTACTGACCTAGCTTCCATGACCAGGAAACATTTTATTTTTTAAATTTTTGTTTGGTATATTTTATTTTGGAATATTTCTTATGTTTGCTCTGATACTTGGCTTAGTGCCTGATGGAAGAATTCTTGAATCTGGATATCTGTTCTTTGTTTTTAATTCATTTTTCCTCATGTCACAGTATAGATTACTCAGTTTATTTATTTTTGTGGCTCTTGCTCTATCTGGCTTCTTTTTGGCTATGCACTACTTCCCTCATCGATACCCATTTTTTAAATCATTTATTTGTTTTCCTTTCATTCACAACAAGCCTTTTGACATAGTATGAATTAAGATAGAAAACAGTGCCACACATCAGAGATTGTTTTCTCTGTAAAATACAGAGCACACCTACGCTTCTGATACATTTATTTGGGAAAACAAAATTTAATCTTTTTCTGTAGAGAAGGAATTCACCATTAATGGAACTGGTTTTCCCTTTGGTTTTCATTTCAAATTAATCAGGAATGCCAGAGTAACTTTTCATTGGTTGGTTTTTCACAAATACATATATTACAAGAGTAGGTGTTCTCTGTATATTTCTGAGCTTAAAAATATCAATTTTTTTGTATTTTATTATGTCAAATGTGTTGTTATTGACAGAATAAACAAATAAACAAACTCAAAAAACAGGAACCCGTGAGGGGAACAGCCTATAGCCAAAGGATAAAGCAGCTGCAAGAAAGAAAATGGTAAAATGAAACTAAGCTTTCAAAACATGAAATTCCTGAGCCAGATTTTAAAAATGCCATATAAACAATTGCATGAATTCCACATTCTGGTGTGAAGCCCAATAAATAATGGACTAAAATAAAAACAACCAAAATCATATGCATACCATTAAAATAAATAAAAAGAAACTGACCTGATCTGTATTCATGCTTAGTAACATCAAAACTTCATTTTTTTTTTTTTTTGGTTTGTACCACCCAATCACAGCGAATGAAAAGTTGATCTAGCAATCATGGTGTTTTTAAAAGTAAAACCAGAAGCAAGCACATTTTCAGTAACCATAACATCCCTCTGTTTTGTAAAGGGCTTAAATTTAACTTTTCACAAATGCCTATATCAGAAATGTAGGCCTTGTCTGTATATTTGTGAGCATAAAGTCTCCAACATTTTTTGTATCTTAAGGCATACTAGGTCAAATGTGCTGTTATTATTGACAAAATAAATAATAAATAATAAATAAATAAATAAATTTATTTAAAAATAGGAACCCAAGGGAATAGCTAGAGCCAAAGGATAATGGGGCATCCTGGGAGCCAAAATGATAAAAAAAAAAACCCTAAGATTCCAAAAAGTGAAATGCCTGAGCCATGACAAAAAAACAAAAAGACCATATATCCAATTACATTAATTTCCCATTATGGTACAAAGCCAAAAATAACAGACTAAAATATTAAAAGAGCCAAAATAAAATTTACCACATGAAAAAAAAGACTGTGGCTTGAACTGCAATTGCTGTTAGTAGCAAAAGACTGGAGTTTTTCAGTTTATACCACCTACAACTGGTCAATGAAAATTTTCTGAAGAATCCCTAAATTTTTTAAAAGAAAAACTCATTTTCAAGGACCATAAAATCCTTCCATTCTTCAAAAGGCTTAAAATTAACATTTCCCTGAACATACATTGTAAGTGTAGGTGTTCTCTGTATTTTTCTAAGAATATAATTTCACTTGTAGTGTGTTTTTCGTATTTAGAGCATTTTATGTCACATGTGTTGTAGTTGATGGCAAAAATAAATAAATATATTTAAAATCAGAAATTCATGAGTGGAACAGCTCATAGTGAAATATAAGGGAGTTGCTGGGAAGCTGAAACAAAACAAAACAAAACTAATAATCCAAAAGGTGAGGTGCCTGAGCAATGGGGTTAAAAACAAAAAAGAGCATATATCCAATTACATTAATTCCACATTATGGCACAAATCCAAAAAATAACAGACTAAAATATTAAAAGAGCCAAAATAAAATTTATCACACTAAAATACACTGTCAGGGCCAGTGCTGTGGCACAGTGGATAAAGCTGCTGCCTGCAGTGCCGGCACTCCATATGGGCACCGGATCGAGTCCCGGCTACTCTACTTCTGATTCAGCTCTCTCTTGCTCTCTCTCTCTTTCTACCTCTCCTTCTCTCTCTGTATAACTCTGACTTTCAAATAAATAATTAAATCTTTAAAAAAAAGATGGTGGCCTGATCTTTAATTTGGTTAGTAGCAACAGAACTGGATTTTTCCTGTTTGTACCACACAAAACCAGTTAATGAAATGTTGCTTTTACATTCCTGATGTTTTTAAAAGGGAAACCATAGCCAAACTTTTTTTTTTTGACAGGCAAAGTGGACAGTGAGAGAGAGAGAGACGGAGAGAAAGGTCCTCCTTTGCCGTTGGTTCATCCCCCAATGGCTGCTGTGGCCGGTGCACTGCGCTGATGCGAAGGCAGGAGCCAGGTGCTTCTCCTGGTCTCTCCATGCCTTCAGAAACTCCTAGAACCCGAATTTTGGGTTTTTTAATAGCATCCTGTAGATTCCCAAGGATATTTTTTAGATTTCTAATTTCCTCTTCTGTTTTTGGTTTGACTGTAAACTTTCCTGTTCTCTGTCTTCTTTTTTTTAACTTTTATTTAATGAATATAAATTTCCAAAGTACAGAATATGGATTACAATGGCTTTCCCACCATAACGTCCCACCAACCCGCAACTCTCCCCTTATCCACTCCCTCTCCCCTTCCATTCACATCAAGATTCATTTTCGATTCTCTTTATATACAGAAGATCAGTTTAGCATACATTAAGTAAAGATTTCAACAGTTTTCTCCCACACAGAAACATTAAGTGAAAAATACTGTTTGAGTACTAGTTATAGCATTCAATCTCAATGTACAGCATACTAAGGACAAAGATCCTACATGAGGAGTAAGTGCACAGTGATTCCTGTTGTTGACTTAACAAATTGACACTCTTGTTTATGGCGTCAGTAATCACCCTAGGCTCTTGTCATGAGCTGCCAAGGCTATGGAAGCCCCCTGAGTTCACCGACTCTGATCATATTTAGACAAGGCCATGGTCAAAATGGAAGTTCTCTCTTCCCTTCAGAGAAAGGTACCTCCTTCTTTGATGACCCATTCTTTCCACTGGGATCTCACTCGTGGAGATCTTTCATTTAGTTTTTTTTTGTTTTCCTCCAGGGTGTCTTGGCTTTCCATGCCTGAAATACTCTCATGGGCTTTTCAGCCGGATCCGCATGCCTTAAGGGCTGATTATTAGGCCAGAGTGCTCTTTAGGACATTTGCCATTCTATGGGTCTGCTGTGTATCTCACTTCCCATGTTGGATCATTCTCTCCCTTTTTGATTCTATCAGCTAGTATTTGCAGACACTAGTCTTGTTTATGTGATCCTTTGGTTCTTAGTCCTATCATTACGATGAATTGTGAACAGAAATTGATCACTGGGACTAGTGAGATGGCATTGGTACATGCCACCTCGATGGGATTGAATTGGAATCCCCTGGTATGTTTCTAACTCTACCGTTTGAGGTAAGTCAGCTTGAGCATGTCCCAAATTGCACATCTCTTCCCTCTTATTCCCACTCTTATATTTAACAGAGATCACTTTTCAGTTAAGTTTCAGCACTTAAGAATAATTGTGTGTTGATTACAGTATTCAACCAAAAGTATTAAGTAGAACAAACAAAAAAAATACTGAGGGATAACATATTAAGTTGTTCATCAACAGTCAGGGTGAGGGCTGATCAAGTCACCGTTTCTCATAGTGTTCATTTCACTTTAACAGGTTTCGTTTTTGGTGTTCAGTTAGTTGTCACCGATCAGGGAGAACAACTGGTATTTGTCCCTTTGGGACTGGCTTATTTCACTCAGCATAATGTTTTCCAAATTCCTAACAGGGATCACTTTTTAGTTAAAATTTAAACACCTAAGAATGTCTTCTGATTCCGGTATTCTCTCTTCTGTTTCACTGACTCTGTTTTGAAGGCTCTCTAATGTGTTTGTCATTTGATCTATTGTGTTCTTCATTTCATTTTGATTTCTGTTCACTATCACACTTTCCTGTTCTACTAGTTTTGATTCCTCCTTAAGATTTCATTTCCTCAAGGGAGATTTTCTATCATGTCCAGTAAGGACTTTCATAGCTCAAGCATTTGTTTTTGAAAACTTCTAATTGTTCTTATCATAAATTTTTTGAAATCCGTATCTTGCATTTCTTCCATCTCATCATCTTTATAATCTTGGATTGGGGTGTCTTGTTCATTTGGGGGTGCCATAATGTCTTCCTTTTTCTTGTTTCCTCGGTTTCTGCGTTTGTTGCTTGGCATTGTGGAGATATTCTTTGGATTCTTCTTCCCTCGCTGTGGTATTTTCTTTTCTTGTTATACTATGGCTTTATTAAGTGGACTGTCTACATTTGCGAGAGCCTTAGAGGCTTGAGATGGGTGTGGACTGAGAGCTCTGTTTGGTTCCTCAGGGTTAAGGGTGACACTCCCAATTCAGGCTTTGTAAATATCCCTCCCTCCCTCCCTCCGTCCCTCCCTCCCTCCCTTCCTTCCTTCCTTTTTTTTTTTGATTCAGAAGGGAAGTAATTCTGCACAGCTGAACGGAAATGGAGGTAGTTAGCAGGCAAATGATATACCCACAGGAGCCAGAGATCAGAAACTCTTTCCCAAGGACCACACCGGGAATCTGTTCTGCCCTCAGTGTGGGCTCAAATTCTCCTGCAGTCTACCACTTTGTTGCCAAGGTTATTGAATTGTAGCATCTCTGGAGAGTACTCACATGAACTCTGTGAGTTCTCTTTTTTCACAGTCTCAGTTCATTGGCACCACATATTCACTAGGTCCTAATCTCTTGTTATTTCAACCCCACCCCCCCGCCCAGAGTCAGGTTTTTCTCCTTGGCTGAGGGCGGGTTCAGCCCTGAGGTTGCGGCACTTTTGACGTATGTCCAAATTGGCGCATACTCTTTGTCTTGCTTGCCTTTGAGAGATGAGCGGAGAGAGAGAAACTTGTGTCCGTACCGGTCACTTTTTTTTTCCTCTCTCTTCTAGTTAGCCTGGTGAAGTTTTCTCCACGGGGTTTCAAGCCTTGTTCCCTCCAGTCTCCTCTTTCCGCTTGCCTGCCGGCGTCTCAGGCTATTGAGGTTCGGCTCATCTCCCGTTCCAGTGCTGGTGCTTTGATTCTGACGCTGGTGTCCCGAGCCTTGGGTTCCCACACCCTCCTCGCAGGTCCACTGTTAATCACTAGTTCTGGAAGAGTTTCCTCTGCTGTTTCCTCCCCTACTCTTCCTTGAACCTGCAGTATCTCCACTTTTATTAAACTGTCTCTTCCCGGGCTATCAGTGTGCTCCCTTCCTATTCCGCCATCTTGCCGCTCTCTCACGTTCTAAATTTTTTTAAAAAATATTTATTTATATAAAGAGGGGAGTGTTTGGGGTGTACAGGGAGAGGGAGAGATGGGAGAGAGAAAGATAGATAGATAGATAGGTAGATAGATAGATTGATCTGGTTGTTCATTCCCCAAATGGCAACTGCTGCAGTTGGGCCAGGCCAAAGACAGGAGCCTGGATCTCCATCCAGGTCTCCCAATGGAACCCAAGTACTTGGGTCATCTTCCACTGACTCCCTAGATGCATTAGCAGGGAGCTAGATTTGACACTGAGCAGAGCAGCCAGGACTCAAACCATTGCTCTGATTAAAAGTCCTGGCATTGTGGGAAGCAGCTTAGCTAGCAGTGCCATGATGCTAGTCCTCTGTGAATGCTGTTAGATGTTGCTGATGGGTCAGAACTCTGTGGACTGTGAGTGTTGGATATTCTCAGATCACATGTGTCCACTCGATTGGCAAATTCTTGCCTGGAATTGTACAGCAGAAAGAACACTGGGGGGGGGGCGGCTCTGTGGCACAGAGGGTTAACGCCCTGGACTGAAGTGCCAGCATCCCATATGGGTGCTGATTTGAGACTGGGCTACTCCACTTCCAATCAAGCTCTCTGCTATCTAAGCAGTAGATGACCCAAGTCCTTGGGCTCCTGCACCCACGTGGGAGACCTGGAAGAAGCTCCTTGCTCCTGGCTTTGGATCAGCGCAGCTCTGGCCATTGTGGCCAACTGGGGAGTGAACCATTGGATGGAAGACCTCTCTATCTCCCTCTCCTTCACTCTCTGTCTCTCCTCTGTGTAGCTCTGACTTTTGAATAAATCAATAAATCTTAAAAAAAAGAACACTGGTAAAGGTAGCTTCTGCCTTTGAAGGGTGTGAGGGTGGTGCTCCAGCCCAAGAATGCAGGCTTTTTGGGCAACCTGTCTTTTACTATGCAGTTCTACTGCCTTTCATAGAAGAATTACATAGGAACTTGACTCTTCATTCCAAGAATTCTGAAATAGTGCCAACCAAACTCAGATCCACAGCCTAACTGTGCCTTGAAAAGGCTTTGAGAGTCCTCCCTAGACACTTCTACTAGTCTTAGGGTATAAGTGACTTGCTCAGTTACCATCATCACCTGGCCAGGCTGGGAGCCTCCATGGAGGGGACAGCCGAGAACCTTGACGTACCTGCTCTTCAGTCCCATTAACATGGGCCTGCCCTATGTGAGGTGATAATTGATGTCCAGCTAAATATAGTCCTCTTATGGGTAGTGTTGTTGAGTTTCTATCCACACTCCTTGCTTAAAGTCAGAAAGTGATAAGTGCACTCTTTGACAATAGAGGAATAGTCACAGAAACTTCAAGACTAGTGGTTGCAAACAGGACCTCAGATACCTATAGTAAATGTTTATTTGGCTAGAACAGATTTGTTTTTCTTTGCTTTAAATTTATTGACTTTAGAATGCCATGAGTTTTCAAATTTGTCTAACTCTCCAGCACTGTGTATTACTTAAAGCAACACGATTTTACTTGTTATTATGTGAATAATCTACACAGGCATTTGTGTTTCCTCCTCTAGAGCTGTACACCCTGCCTCCCCCAGTGAATACAAACCTACCAATAAATATCATATGAGAAGGACTAATTTTCTATTGTCCACAGTTTTAACCTTCTACCCTACTGGCTGTTCAAATCCCCAAGAAAACTTTGGGTCCATTGAGAGTACAAAGAAGCATAGGCTAGCTTGTGTTTCTCATTATTTCTGACTATGCTTTCAGCTCTTAACATTTTCATTCTTTTTTAAAAGATTTTATTTATTTATTTGAGAGGTAGAGTTACAGACAATAAGAGGGAGAGACAGAGAGAAAGGTCTTCCATCCACTGGTTCACTCCCCAAGTGGCCGCAACAGCTGGAGCCAGGAGCCAGGTGCTTCTTCCTAGTCTCCAATATGGGTTCAGGGGCCTAATAACTTGGGCCATCTTTTACTGGCTTCCCAGACCACAGCAGAGAGTTGGATTGGATGAGGAGCAGTTGGGACTAGAACTGGTGCCTATATGGATTGCCGACGCCAAAGGCAGATTAACCTACTGCACCACAGCGCTGGCCCCAATATTTTCATTCTTTTATAAGTGTTAGTTTTTGATCCTAGCCTTAACCTTCTCTACCACACTGTGACAAGATTTTGGGACACTTGCACTACTTGATTTTATGACTAGTTTCTCTGTCATGAAATCAGGTGACAGACATTTGCATTGATTCCATATCTTAGCTATTGTTATTTTGTTAAGGATAAAAATTCCATTTCTAACATAATTATCTCAGATAATTCCTAAGGTGTGTAGAAATTCTTGCTATTATTTTCTACTAAATGTGAATGAAACATTTAAAATCATACAAATTCTATATGTCAAGTTTATCTTGTACATGCTTAAAAAAGACAGAACTAAGGCCAGAGATAAGACCTAGCAGGTTAAGCCTCCATCTGAAGTGGCAGCATCTCCTATAAAGGCCCATTTGTGTCCCGACTGCTCTGGTTCTTTTTGTTGTTGTTGACAGGCATAATGGGTAGTGAGGGAGAGAGAGAGAGACAGAGAGAAAGGTCTTCCTTTTGCCGTTGGTTCACCCTCCAATGGCCACCTTGGCTGGCGCACTGTGGCCGGCGCATTGCGCTGATCCGAAGCCAGGAGCCAGGTGCTTCTCAGGAGAAGCATCTCCCATGCGGATGCAGGGTCCAAGCACTTGGGTGCCCCGACCGGGACTAGAACCCAGTGTGCCAGCGCCGCAAGGTGGAGGATTAGCCTATTGAGCCACGGTGCTGACCTCGACTGCTCTGGTTCTAATCAGGCTCACTGATAATGAACCTGGGAGAGGAGTGGCAGATGCCTCTAGTGCTTGGACCCCTGCACCCACCCATATGTGATGCCAGCACTGGGTGGCAGCTTCACTTGCTACACCACAGTGCTGGCCCCTGAGCTTTAAAATACATTCAGAAATGATAAATGTCAATTTCCTTGTTGAATCACCCTAAGTTTTGTGGTAATGCCTGAATTCACCAGACCTCCTGTCTGTTTGTCTTTGGATGACAGCAAAGTGTACAGAGATTCAGTTAGAAAGAAGGAACATGCTCTGGTGGTCTGTACAGCTTGGTGAGGGTGTCAGTGTTAATGTGCTATCTATGTCAAACTTGCTAACACAGTAGATTTAAATATTCTTACTTCAAAGAATAAATCCGTATATGGGGTGAGGCAGGTGCTAATTGACCTGTGATATATGCATTATTCCTAATATCACATTGTAATTCACAAATAAGCATTCTTTTTATCAATTAAATATGAAAAATTTATTGAATCACAGTAAAGATAAAATCAGTAATTCTTTTTATGGAAAAGCAATGAGCAAAATGCAACAAAACAATTGTGCTTATTTTTTACTCCTAGCAGTTGAAGGAGAAATGCTTCAGGAAATGTGATCTGTAGAAAGCGCTCTTTTCTGTAGGTAGACACTGGCGATGGCTCAGTCTTAGCAACACTAATGAATTTGCTTTATTTTAACAGGGAAACAACTGAGAGAAGGGGTCTCCATTGGTCCCAATTAGGGCATCTTCAGCATAGATAACAGATTCTCCATTCTCTTCCATACTCCCTGTCTTTCACCATGATGTGACTCTTACCCTCTCATGATTTTGGTGCACAGGGAGGTATGGTAAAAATACTTTGAAACTTTTATAAAAAATGAGTATAACACTTTATATCTTCTGTCAAATTCTCAAACTCTGTACTGTGGATGATATGTTTCACAATGCTGCTCAAATAATATGGTATTCTTGGTGAGAAAAATTCTTTTGATTTGTATAATTGAACAATAAAGAGCAATGTGCTATTTTATAATACAGATTACATAATCATAGCTAAGCCAGGCAGAGCACAAAAATATTCTCTAAAAGTTAGATGTTCGTGTAAAGATGAGAATCTTACAAGTTATTATTCTCTAAAATGACAAATGTTTACACCTTACAATGGCCCTTGGATTCTTTCAAAAGGCTCCTTCCTTTCATTTCACTTCTCTTTGTCTCTGACCTAAGACCACAGACTTTGTGGTAAGTCTTTTATTCCTAGCACATTTAATGAGGTTATTTTCCCCACCATAATTGACAAACATGTATGTACTTCTAGGCTTACCATTCTGAGAACAAAGTAAAAATCAGTAGAATGCCAATAAACGTGATCTGCATTATCTGTCTTCTGAGAGTTTTTATAGGCTTCAAAAACAGCCCCAACATAGACTTGTGGTTGCTTCTCATAGGAAATGCTGAGATATGCACTTGCATTGGTATACTTTTCATAAATGAGTTGGAATCCACTTTCCTTTACACTATGATCAATCTGCATGTGGTTACTGTGGGTGTAGCTTTGATATTTACCTTCTACTTTCTGTCTACTATTATCGTCACCATGTTACTCCAAACCCCAAGATTGTCTCCCCATGAGGGTTTGCAAATTCAGCAAATTCTTGTACAGGGCCACAAATTAAATTCAAATTCCAGATAAACAATAAATATTGTGGAGTAAAAAATGTGTAGTATATATCTCTTTACTCGCCATAACATGAAATTGATAAAAAATATTATCTGAAATTCACATTTAGTGGGTATTCTGTATTTTATCTGGTGACCTCTACTCATGGAAACCAATGGTCTCTGCAGTACTGCATCCATTCCAAACCCTCAGAACCTCGCTGAAAACCTGCACTGCTCTCCTGCAGGTGAACACTGGCATTCAGCAGTAGACATGTATCAGAGACAGCCAGATGTGTCTTTGGGTTAGAGAAGAAATAGCAAAATCACTGCCTTAGTATTTCACATAATAATGTTTATTATATTCTTGTTTCATATCTTACAATACAAAAGTTCCATTAATAAAGTCATACAGGTGTAAATTCATGAAATAATTACACATATGTCTGTGATCTGTGCTCTACTACTTTTCACTAGCCCTCAAAAAGACCCTTAAATTATGGAAACCATCATCAAACAAACTTCACCAACTTTTATTATCATATATATCCTCAGATTGCATCTGAGAGATTTTTTCTTATCTAAGATGGATCCCCTGGAGAGCATTTAAACTTAAGCATTTAAATGGTGCATTTAAACTCCATTTAAACTTCCAGGGGGAAAGATCTCTTAAGCCAAATGGATTCTATTAGGTAAAGTATGCAGTCTTACTTTAGTGAACATTTTTCTGGATATTTCAATGCAAAGTTTTTGTTGTTGTTGTAAGGCTATTGATATTGACACCCAATAGAGTGGCTTCTTAGCCTCTTAGTCTTACATAAGTGCTTAATTTGGAAAACAAACAATATATTTTTAAAAATATTTTCTTATTTGAGAAGCAGAGTTGCAAAGAAAGGGAGAGATGGAGACAAAGGTCTTCCATCTGCTGGTTCACTCTCCAGATGGCCCCAACAGCCAGAGCAGAGCTAATCTGAAGCTAGGAGCCAGGAGCTTCTTTCTGGTCTCCTATGCAGATACAGAAGCTCAAGCACTTGGGCCAACTTCTACTGCTTTTCCAGACCCAGCAAAGAGCTGGGTCAAAAAAGCAGCCAGGACTAGTACTGGTGCCCAAATGGGATTCCAGTGCTGCAGGCAGAGGCTTAGCCCGCTATGCCACAGTGCCAGCCCCAGAAACAGTACATTTTAATGAAGAAAAAATATTCTTTGTAGCAATGATAAACTCTCTCCTTTTATATATTTTATATCTTTTTAAAAAATATTTTAGATATACAACGGTAGACTGGATAAAGAAATTATGGGATATGTACTCTTTAGAATACTATACCGCAGTAAGAAACAACGAAATCCAGTCATTTGCAACAAAATGGAGGAATCTGGAACACATCATGCTGAGTGAAATAAGCCAATCCCAAAGGGACAAATACCATATGTTCTCCCTGATCGATGACAACTGACTGAACACCAAAAAGGAAACCTGTTGAAGTGAAATGGACACCATGAGAAACGGTGACCTGATTAGCATAGCCCTGACTGTTAATGAACAACTTAATTCATTATCCCTCTTAGTAGTTTTTTTTTTGTCTGTTCTACTTAATATGACTGGTTTAATTCTGTAATTAATACACAGTTATTCTTAAGTGTTGAAAATTAACTGAAATGTGATCCCTGTTAAACGTAAGAGTGGGAATAAGAGAGGGAAGAGATGTATAATTTGGGACATGCTCAAGCTGACTTGCCCCAAATGGTAGAGTTAGAAACATACCAGGGGATTCCAATTCAATCCCATCAAGGTGGCATGTACCAATGCCATCTCACTATTCCAAGTGATCAATTTCAGTTCACAATTGATCATAATGAAAGGACTAAGAGTCAAAGGGAGCAGATAAACAAGTCTAGTACCTGCTAATACTAACCGATAGAATGAATAAAGGGGAGAGTGATCCAACATGGAAGTGAGATACTCAGCAGACTCATAGAATGGCAGATGTCCTAAACAGCACTCTGGCCTCAGAATCAGCCCTAAAGGCATTCGGATCTGGCTGAAAAGCCCATGAGAGTATTTCAGGCATGGAAAGCCAAGACACTCTGGCAAAAACAACAACAACAACAACAACAACAGCAACAACAACTAAATGAAAGATCTCTGTGAGTGAGATCCCAGTGGAAAGAACAGGTCTTCAAAGAAGGAGGTACCTTTCTCTGAAGGGAGGAGAGAACCTCCGCTTTGACTATGACCTTGTCGAAACAAGAGTCAGAGAACTCAGAGGGCTTCCATAGCCTTGGAAACTCATGACTGGAGCATAGGGAGATTACTGATGCCATAGACAGGAGTGTCAATTTGTAAAGTCAACAACAGGAGTCACTGTGCACTTACTCCTCATGTAGGATCTCTGTCCTTAATGTGCTGTACATTGAGGCTTAATGCTATAACGAGTACTCAAACAGTATATTTCACTTTTTGTTTCTATGGGGGTGCAAACTGTTGAAATCTTAAGGTATACTAAACTGATCTTCTGTAAAAAAAAAAAAAGAAATTATCAATTCCCAACTTGACTCTCACTGGGATTAAACATGACAATAGGTCTGATCTGATTTCATCATCATTTAAAAAATCATCTATTATTTTTCACTTTATGTTTCTGTGTGGGAGCAAACTGTTGAAATCTTTACTTAATGTATACTAAGCTGATCTTCTGTATATTAGGAGAATCAAAAATGAATCCTCATGTGAATGGAAGGGGAAAGGGAGTAGGAAAGGGGAGGGTTGCGGGTGGGAGGGAAGGTATGGGGTGGAAGCCATTGTAATCCATAAGTCGTACTTTGGAAATTTATAGTCATTAAATAAAAGTTTAAAAAAAAGAGGCACAGCAAAAAAAAATGTTTTAGATATAGTGTAATAGTGAGAGGGAGAGACAGAGAAAGTCTTCCATCTGCTGGTTCACTCCCCAGATGGCCATTGTGGCCAGACCTGTGCAATCAGAAGCCAGGAGCAAGGAGTTTCCTTGGGGTCTCCCACATGGGTGTAGGGGCCCAAGTGCTTGGGCCACCTTCCATTGCTCTCCCAGGCCATCACAGAGACCTGGATTGGAAGAGGAACAGCCTGGACTAGAACTGGTGCCCATTGGGATGCCAGTGCTTCAGGCAGAGGATTAACCTATTGCACCACAACATCAGCCCCTAAACTTTTTCCTCTTTTATCAGTGAACAGAGCTCCAGGAACTGACACGTTACACCTTTGTGGTATTTGTTGCTATGGTTAGAGTTAGTGATATTGAAGGGGCAAAACCCTTGCAAAGAGAACTACCTTAGCCATGATTTCAGAGAGAAACCATTAAATAGACCTGTGTATCTTTCAAGTACTTGTTTTCAGGGGAGATCTGAACATGAGATTTCATTGAAAATAGTTTAATTTTATATATAAGTGTTTGTAAATAATATGTAACAATTAATATTTTCTACCAACTCATCTTTTTCCTAAAATAGGTATTGCATATACAAATACACACACATTTTTTAGTATAATGGTTACTGGGGTTTTGTTATAAAGGCATTGTCAAAACTTTATCTATATATGGCATGATCGGCTTTTTCATTAAAAATTTCCACCGTGGTGCATTAAAAAATGAACATTATTTGAGCACCAAACATATTTTTGCATATTTTTTCTAATACTGCAATCCTCATATCCAAATCATGGGGAATGCAAGTGTGATTGTGTTTTGAATTATTGTCAGGCTGACATAAACAGTTATGACAAATTTTCTTGAAAAAAGACTATGTTGTGCTATAAAAAATCTGAATGCATTTCTTCTCTTTCTATTTATATATTTTATACCTTAATACATTAAGACACTGTAAATATGCAAGTTTAATTTGTGATAGGAGTTTAAGTGTATTGTAGTTATTGCCATTGTCTTCACCTTGTTCAGAGCCTATTATTTATTATTTCAGTTGATTTGCAAAAAAAAAAAAAGGTAATCAGTATTTTGCAAAATATACCATGGAAAACTTTAGAGTCTTAATAATTTGGTGACAAAAATGGTTGTCTTGGTGTGGGCATGTGGCACAGTAGGTATGACACCCCTTGGAATGCCCACATCCCTTCCTAAGTGCCTTAGTTTGAATCCTGCCTCTGCTTCTGATGCAGCCTCCTGCTGATGCACACCCTGACAGGCAGCATATGCTCACTCAAGCACTTAGGTTCCTGTCACCCAGGTGGGAGAGCCGGGTGGATTTCTAGTTTCCTGTCTTCAGCCTGGCCTGCCTTGGTTGCTGCAGGTATTTGGGAAGTGAATCAGCAGTCAGATGATCTCCCTCTGCCTCTCTTGCTGTCTCTGACCCTGTTTTTCAAATAAAGTGAAAATAAATAAAAGAACAAAGAAAATATTGAAATTTATTGTCATAAAGTACACATTTTGGACACATTAAAATCATTCCAGTAGAATAGGCTAATACCTGATTAATTCACTTGTATGGAATTACACTTGACTTATAGCTAAATACTCTGAAATGGATGCTACTCATAGCTTTCATTTGCTTCAATTCAAATGTCACCATGACTTAATATTCATATAAGTTTACACATTTCTTGCTCTTCTATTTTGATTTCAAATTTCTGCACAGCTTTTTTTCTTCTTAGAGTAAACAATTCAGACGAATACATAAATAAAGTAATAAAATTATGCACAATTATTTCTTTGGAATTTTTCTTAGAATTCAAGTAGTATTTAAGCCTAGCATAGATGTCAGTTTCCGTCATTAATTTCAGTTCTTCTACTCTTCTCTTTTTTTTTATATAAATACTGATGAGATTCTGCTGTCATTGTTTTTAGGTTAAATTTAATTTCCTCTCTGTGTTCTCAAAGTTTATTTCTGCTGAGCTTCATTCACTTTGACTTTAATTTGTTTCCCTTCACTTCACTTATGTTAATACAATGCAATGCTGAATTCACCATCTTATCTCTAGTATATTATGGCAGATATTTATAAATCATTTTGGTGGATTACTATCCTTCACAGCTTTATAAAGTTTTTACATCTAATGATCCAAGTAAATGTGTTTTATTCCTTGTCATGTCAGCTGTAATATGACTGCATTCGTATTTTCTGTTTCTTTATCAGCCTGTAATGAATGCAGTTTGGCAACCAAGTCTTCCAGTCTCTTAATAGTCTCATCACTTGAGTTTAAGGCAATATGTAAGTTGTGAATTTTATATTTACTCATTTTTCTATTTTAAATGCATACTTTTTATTTGATTCTTCTCCAAACATGGCTGATTAAATTTGCTGTTTCCTTGTTGTCATAATTTCTCATTCTCATTTTTATTTCAGTTGCTTTCATTTTCCTGGAGATTTATTTAAATGTTTAAAATATAAAAATATAATTCCAATTTCTAAGTTTCTGTGAACTATCATTCTGGTGGCTGATATTGGCCTATACTTCTTTTTTTATTCAATTTCATTCTCATATTTGGTATGTCTCAATCCTTGGAAAGTCTCTAGTTTGTACATTTTCTTGTTTATTACAGTTTCCCAGAGGGCAAGATGGATGATCCACATAGATATGAGGCTCCAACGGTCAGCTAGCGTCCTGAGGGTAGCATTTGTCTCTCTGATTTTTTCTTTCAATCATTCTGGTGATTTACTGCTGAGGAACTGTTTAATTTTCCTTTTGAATCTATTGGACATATTAATTATTTTCTTGCTTCCTGCGTATATTAGAGTTAGAGTTTTAGAAAAATGTTTTTTTTGGCTTACACTGGCAATCAGAACAGACCCCTAGCAGCCCACAGCAGAGGAAAATCCATTTAAAAATTAAACCAAGCAGAAATGCCAAAGAACAAAGGAAAAATCCTAAATAAGAATATAGAAGAACCTATGAAATCCCACTGGAGCAGGCTAAACCATCCATAAGAGAGGCTGAAGAAGAATTTGAAGTCATGCCAGAAAAAGAATTCAGAAAATTAATAATCAGATTACTTAGAAGCAATGAGAAACAGATTCAAGATCTGAATGAAAAGCACATCCAAGGAATAGAGATCCTAAAGAGAAGCCAGAATGAAATACTGGAAATGAAAAACTCAATTGACTAAACAAGAAACACCATGGAATCCCTCAGAAATCAAACAGATGAAACAGAAGAGCAAATATCAGAACTCGAAGACAAACTTTCAAAAATAATACAGTCAGATCGAACACAAGAAGAAATTAGAAAATGAAAAACCATGACTGAAGACTTACAAGATTCAATCAAGCATTGTAACATCCAGATAATAGGAGTGCCTGAGGGTGTGGAGAGAGAGAACATATTAGAAGGCATTTTAATGAAATAATATCAGAAAACTTCCAACATAGGCAGGTTGAAAGAAACAACCAAATTCAACAAATACACAGGAGTCCGAAAAAATGTGACCAGAAAAGGTATTCACCACAACACATTGTGGCAACACTCAGCTCAGTGAAACACAAAGAACAAATCCCAAAATGTGGGCAGAGTGAAATGACAAATCACATTCAGAGGTAATCAGTCAGACTCACCCCAGACTTCTCATCGCAAACCCTACAGGCAAGGAGACAATGGCGTGATATATTCCAAGTTTTAAAAGATAAAGGCTGCAAACCGAGAACAATGTACCCTGCAAAGCTATCCTTTACGAATGAAGGGGCCACCCCATTGCCACCACATCATTGGGTCCCCTGCGGACCTCAGCAGCCGCCACCTCCTTCCTTGGTCACCCCCTTTGCCTCTGTGTTATTGGGTGGTCTCCGCCGCCTCCTTCCTGGGGTTCCCCACTGCCGAGTCTTTTTGCACCCCACGCAGTACCCAGCAACCGCCACATCATTGCCGCCCCAAAACCCCGCAGCTGCTTCCTTCTCCTTTTTAGGACACCCCGTTGCCGCAGTGATATCGGGAACCCTGCGCTGTCCCAAGCTACAGCCACCCCCTTCCACGGACACCTGCACTACCGCAGAACCTTTGGGCACCCCGTGCGGTTCCCGGCTTCCGCCTCGTCATTGTACCCCCACACCCATCAAGCGCCTGCTCCTCCTTCCTGGGGCACTCCCGCTGCCACCGTGCCCTGGAGCCCCCCGCGAGGTTCCCAGCTGCTGCTGCCTGCTGCTTTATGCATCCCCACTACCACTCTGCCTTTGGGCCCTCCGCTCAGTCCTCAAAAGCCGCCGCCTTCCTCAGACACCCCTGCTGCCACCAAGTCTTTGGGCATCTCGCTTCCTCAGCACCCCTACAGCCTCCACATCTTTGAGGCCTCCCCCACGGTGTGGTTTCCAGCTGCCACAGCCTGCTTCCTGGAACACGCTTGCTGCAGCCGCATCATTGTATCCTCGCGCGGATTCCAGCAGCCGCCACCTGTTCTTTGGGCACCCCTTCGCCACTGTGTCATTAGGCCCTGCGCTCTGCATCCTCCTTCCTTGGCACCCCCACTGCCGCTGAGTCTAACAGCACCCTGTGCAGTCCCCAGCAGTTGCCACATCATTGCCCCCCACACTCACCTGGCAAGCCACTTCCTCCTTCTTAGGGCACCTGTCTGGCACAGCTTCTTTGGGCCCCAGGAGCACCCCAGCAGCTGCCGCCTCCTTATTCTGGCACCCCCGTTGCCACCACGTCATTGAGTCCAGCTGTGGACTCCAACAGCTGCAATCTCCTCTGTTGGGTACCCCCTTTGAAGCTGCATTATTAGGCTTCCCGAGGCCCCCAGCCTCTGCCGCCCCCTTCTTTGAGTACTGCCACCGAATCTTTGGGCACCCTGTGAGGTCCCCAACAGCTGCTGCGCCATTGCCCCTTCCCAACCGCTTTCGCCTCCTCCTCCTTCCTAGGGCACCCCTGCCGCCACAGAGTCTTTGGGTACCCGCGTTGTATCCAGCTGTGGCTCCCTGCTTCCTCAGGCATCCAAGCTTCTGCTTGTGCCCCCGGGGGACCCCAGCAGCCAATGCCTCCTTCCCCGGGCACCCCGCCCCCCAAACCTCTGTGTAATGGAGCTCCCGTGTGGCTGCCAGCAGCTGCCCAGTCTTTTCCTGACCACCGCCTGTTCCCGTTGCCGACTCATTCTTGCCTGGGCACCTCCGCTGCTGCCATGTCTTTATGCACCTACACGGACCCCCGCGGGTACCTCCTCCTTGGTCTGGGACTCCCGCTTTTGCCGAGTCTTTGGGCACGCCGTCAGGTCCCCAGCAGCTGCCATGGATTGTTCCCCACACTCCCACCTCGCCGCTGCTGCACCCTCTTCTTCCTAGGGCATCCCACTTCTATTTCTGTGGCCTGTATTTCTATATTTATACCACTATCAGGATGTTTTAATTATAATTGTTTTGAATATGTGTTGAAATCTGGTATTGTGATGTCTCTAGCATTGTTTTTGTTGTTCAGATTGCTTTATTTGGCTTCTCTTATGATTCCCTTTGATTTTTGGTATCATTTTTTCTAGATTTGAGAAGAATGGCATTGGTGTTTTGATTGGGATCACACTGAATGTATAAATTGCTTTTGGTATTGAGGACGTTTTGACGATATTAATAACTCCAATCCTGAACATGGAAGATTCTTCCTTTTCAGTGTCGTCTTTCTTCAATATTTTGTAGTTTTCAATGTAGAGATCTTTCACATTCTAGGTTAAATTTCTCCCAAAGTACTTAATTTTTTTGCAGCTATGTAAATGGTATCGATATTTCAAGGTCTGTCTCAGCATAGCATTGCTTGTTTACACAAAGACTAATGATAATATGTGCTGATTTTATATCCTGCATCATAACCACACTCTCTTCTGAGTGCCAAATATCTCTTAGTGGAGTCTTTAGGATATTCATGTCATCTGCAGGTAAGGGTAATTTGGATTCCTCCTTTCCAATTTCTATCCATTTGGTTTCTTTTTCTTCTAAATATTCTAGCTAAAACTTCCAGAACTTTATTGAATTGCCATAGTGTAAGTAGGTTTCTTTGTGTGATTCTGGATCTTAGTGGAAATGCTTCCAATTTTTCCTCATTCAATATGATTCTGGTTGTGTGTTTGCTATATATTACCTTGATCATGTTGAGAAATGTGCCTTCTAGACCCAATTTCCCTGTTTTAAGGTTTATTTATTTATTCAAAAGGTAGAGTTACAAATAGAGATCACCAATTTGCTTGTTCACTCCCCAAATGACTACAATGGATGGAGTAGGGGCAGGTCCAAAGCCAGGAGCTAGGAACTTCTGGGTCTCCCAAGTGGGTACAGGGAACCATGTACTTTTGCCATCCTCTGCTGCTTCCATTGGTGCATTATCAGGGATAGGGATACGTAGTGGAGCAGCCAGGATTTGAACCAGCACTTATAGGGGATGTTGGCATAGCACCCAGCGACTTCACCTGCTTTGGCACATCACTGGCCCCGTGCTTAAGGCTTTTTTTAATCATGAAAGGATATTGTATTTTATCAAAAACTATCTCTGCAACTACTGAGATAATTATCTGATTATTGTTCTCCAATTTGTTAATTTGATGTATTGCATTTATTTATTTGCATATTTTGAAACTACCCTGCATACTAGGGATACTAAACTCTTGATCTGAGTGAATGATTTTTTGATTTGTTATTGAATTTGATTAGCAAGTATTTTTTAACTTTTATTTAATGAATATAAATTTCCAAAGTACAGCTTATGGATTACAATGGCTTCCCCCCCCCATAACTTCCCTCCCATCCACAACCTTCCACTATCCCTCTCCCTCTCCCCTTCCATTCACATCAAGATTCATTTTCAATTCTCTTTATATACAGATCAGTTTAGCATACATTAAGTAAAGATTTCAACAGTTTGCACCCCCGTAGAAACACAAAGTGAAAAATACTGTTTGAGTACTAGTTATAGCATTCAATCACAATGTACAGCACATTAAGGACAGAGATCCTACATGAGGAGTAAGTGCACAGTGACTCCTGTTGTTGACTTAACCAACTGACACTCTTGTTTGTGGCATCAGTAATCACCCTAGGCTCTTGTCATGAGGTGCCTTGGCTACGGAACCCTTTTGAGTTCACCAACTCTGATCATATTTAGACAAGGTCATAGTCAAAGTGGAAGTTCTCTCCTCCCTTTAGAGAAAGGTACCTCCTTTGATGACTTGTTCTTTGCACTGGGATCTCACTTGCAGAGATCTTTCATTTAGGTCTTTTTTTTTTTTTGCCAGAGTGTCTTGGCTTTCCATGCCTGAAATACTCTCATGGGCTTTTCAGCCAGATCCGCGTGCCTTAAGGGCTGATTCTGAGGCCAGAGTGCTATTTAGGACATTTGCCATTCTATGGGTCTGCTGTGTATCTCACTTCCCATGTTGGATCATTCTCTTCTTTTTGATTCTATCAGCTAGTATTTGCAGACACTAGTCTTGTTTATGTGCTCCCTTTGGCTCTTAGTCCTATCATTATGATCAATTGTGAGCAGAAATTGATCACTGGGACTAGTGAGATGGCATTGGTACATTGCCAGCTTGATGGGATTGAATTGGAATCCCCTGGTATGTTTCTAACTCTATCGTTTGAGGTAAGTCAGCTTGAGCGTGTCCCGAATTGCACATCTCTTCCCTCTCTAATTCCCATTCTTATATTTAACAGAGATCACTTTTCAGTTAAGTTTCAACACTTAAGAATAACTGTGTATTGATTATAGTATTCAACCAAAAGTATTAAGTAGAACAACCAAAAAAATACAAATTGGGATAACGTATTAAGTTGTTCATCAACAGTCAGGGCAAGGGCTGATTAAGTCACTGTTTCTCATATTGTTCATTTCACTTCAACAGGTTTCCTTTTTGGTGCTCAGTTAGTTGTCACCGATCAGGGAGAACAACTGGTATTTGTCCCTTTGGGACTGGCTTATTTCACTCAGCATATTGTTTTCCAAATTCCTAACAGGGATCACTTTTCAGTTAAAATTTAAACACCTAAGAATAACCATGTGTTAATTACAGAGTTCAACCAATAGTACTACAACAACAAAAAAACACCAAAATGGATAAAGTATTACATTGTACATCAACAGTCAGGACAAGAGTTGATCAAGTCACTGTTTCTCATAGCGTCCTCTTCACTTCAACAAGTTTCCCCTTTGGTGCTCAGTTAGTTGTTGCCTATCAGGGAGAACAAATGATATTTGTCCCTTTGGGACTGGCTTATTTCACTCATCATGGTGTTTTCCAGATTCCTCCATCTTGTTGCAAATGACCGGGTTTCATTGTTTTTGATTAGCCAGTATTTGATTAAGGATTTTTGTTTGTGTGTTCATCAAGGATATTCGTCCTTTTTCTTTTTCTTTTTTTTTCTTCTGGTTTTGAAATTAAGGTGATGCAAGGAGTTTGGGAGGATTCCTTCTCATTCAATTGTTTGAAATAGTCTGCGAAGAATTAGAATTAGTTCCTTAAAAGTTTAGTAGAATTCAGCAATAAAGCCATCAATCTTGAGCTTTTCTTTGGGATGGTCTTTATTATCCAGATCTTCTAGATTTTCTAATCTGTTGGTATACAGCTATTTGTAGTAATTCCTGATGATTCTTTTTATTTCTGTGGTATCCTTTGATAGATCTCCCTTTTCATCTCTGATTATGTTAATTTGGGTCTCCTTCCCTTTTTCTGGTTAGTTGGACTTATGGAGCATCAATTTTGTTTATTTTTTTTAAAAGATAGCTCTTAATTTCACTGATCTTTTTTATTTTTTGTCTGTTCAGGTTTATTTATTTTCTAATATTACTTTTTTCTCTTCTCCAACTAATTTGGGCTTTGGCTTGTGCTGTGCTTAAATTTCTAGGTCCTTGAAATGCATTATTAGATCATTTATTTAATACATTTCCGATTTCTTGATGTAGGCAAAAATTGATATGCACTTTCCTCTTAACACTACTATTGAAGTATCTGTTAAGTTCTGATATGTTGTTTCGTCATCTTCATTCATTTTTAGAAATTTTTTTATTTCCCTTTTGATTTCAACTACAAACCACTGTTCATTCCAGAGCATGTTCTTCAGTCTGTATGCATTTGTGTATTTTCTAGAATCTCTAAAGTTATTCATTTTTGGCTTCATTCCATTGTGGTCAGAAAATATACATGGTATGGTTTCAATTGTTTGAATTTCCTCTGTGGACAAGCATATAGTCTATCTTAGAGTCCCATGTAGTGATGAAAACAATGTTCATTCTGTAGCTGTGGGATGAAATGTATTCTAGATAGCAATTTCTCCATTAGGTCCATAATGTAGATGAGCTCTTTTGTGTCTTTGTTGACTTTTGTCCAATTGTTCTGTCCATTGATGCAAGTGGGTTGCTGACGTTCCCATTGTATTGTATTATTGTATTGTGCTATGTCTCCATTTAGATTCATTAACATTGCTTTATATGGCTAGGCACTCTGGGTGCAATGTTTACTACTGTCCCATCTTCCTATTGAAACAATACCTTAATCATTATATTATGCCTTTCTCTGTCCCCATCTCTCTCCAAATCAGGGAAATTTTCAGTTATCATTTCACTGAATTGGACTTCTAATACATTCTGTTTCTACACCTTCAGAAATTCCCATGACACTTATGTTTATCATTTGATAGGACCCCATATATCTCGAATATTGTTTCCAGTTCTTTCTAATTTTCTCTTCCTTTTTTTGTCTGACTGAGATGTTTCCAGAAAGCTGTCTTCCAGTGTGGATTTTCTTTCTTCTGCCTTATGAAGTCTTTTGCTATGGCTTTCGACTGTAGTTTCTGTTTGACATACTGAATTCTTCAATTCTAATAGTTCCCTTTGGTTTCTCTTCAATATCTCTCTCTCCTGGCAGAATTTTTCAATCTTTTATATAGGTTTTTTTTTTTATTTTATATATTTGCTTCTCTGTGTTTTTGAGATATTCTACCATAATTCTTTCGAAATCCTTTTCAGGCATTTCATCAATCTGTTCACATTCACACTCTAATATTTAAGTATTGTAGTGTTCCTTTGGGGGAGTCATATTGTCTTTCTTGTTCATGTTCCTGATATTCTATGTTTATTTCTCATCATTTCTTGAAACACTTGTTAATTTTCTCCTTTGACACCTTTTATCTTTGAAATATTCCTCTGTGGCTTAATGTAGTATTTGTTCCTTCCATAGATATCGAGATATATGCTGTTTGGGGGCAGGGAGGTCTGGCCAGTGCTGGATGCTGGGGCAACAGCCCAGGATGAGTCCCAAGCTGGGTTTGGTAGATCTCTGTCATCAGCACTGGGTGGAAAGATTGCTTTGCCTGAATTATCACAGCATCATCTCCCTTCTGCCATGATGAAGCAGCCATCAGAGTAGATACACAGTGCCCAGGGACCTCACCCAAGTAGGCATCTGAACCACAGAAGGGCCCACACACTCCTCTGTGTGAGCACAGAACCCTGAGCCTCTGAAGCTAGACACAGCGGCTGCCCAACGACCCAGCCATGCACTATCGCTCACACAATCACAGTCAGAATTCCCACAGTGACAGGGTAGAGGGCTCTCATAGTCACAGGAATCAAGGGATCTACTCAGCCCCACAATCCTCACCTGTCCATGGAAACAGCCAGGAGTGCTTAAAATCAGCCACCTATCAGGGGTTGGTCAGTGTTCTCCCTTGTCAAGTCAAGTGTGGGTGCTATGATAGAGTGAAAGGAAGTGAGAATTAGTTGGGAGCACCCTGTCCCCGCTCCACCAACTCTAAAGGACAGACTAAAAGTGGGGATCACAGATCAGATTTATTCCTCCAATGAAATCCCCCAGTCATGTGTGGGCTGCAGCAGCCTCAAATCACCTTACTAAGATGATGTTTCCACCCTGATGGCTGCCTGGCACCCTGCTATAAGAACAGAACAACCCCTGAGGCCATAGGCTGTGGGAGTCACCAGCTGTTTTCATTCACTGCTGTGTGATTGTAATTTCCTCGCTACTCCATGGCACATTTCTTCTTTCTGTACAGTTTCCACTGTAAACTTCTCATCAAGTTTCCCCTAGGAAGGCAGTTCACCCCTCGTATTTTTTTGCTATCTTCCTGTGGTCAGATCAAGATCTTTTCCCTGTTCAACCATCTTAGATCTCTAATGAAGTGTTTTAAACACTGTGATATTTTTGAAAAAAAGTTTTGAAAATTTCAAATTCTAATTTAAGTACATTTTGAACTTGATGTGCTTTGGGAGTCCCAATGACCACTGAAATACCTCAAAATGATCTCTCTCTCTGTCTCTTCAGACTATCACAATGGGTCCCTCATCCATGAGATAAACACATACATCAGCTTTCTAAGGGAGAATTTATGTATGTATGTATTATTTGTGTAAACAGGCAAAGGAATCAAAGACTCACTCAAAATTAGCTCTACCTCTGGTTGAAAGTGGGAGTTCCATAGACAAAGAAGTGGAAATGGGGGGCTGGTGCCGTGGCTCAATAGGCTAATCCTCTGCCTTGCGGCACTGGCATACCGGGTTCTAGTCCCATTCGGGGCACCGGATTCTGTCCCGGTTGCCCCTCTTCCAGGCCAGCTCTCTGCTGTGGCCCAGGAGTGCAGTGGAGGATGGCCCAAGTACTTGGGCCCTGCACCCCATGGGAGACCAGGATAAGCACCTGGCTCCTGCCTTCGGATCAGCACGGTGCGCCGGCCGCAGCGCGCCAGCCGCGGCGGCCATTTGAGGGTGAACCAACAGTAAAGGAAGGCCTTTCTCTCTTTCTCTCTCACTGTCCACTCTGCCTGTCAAAAAAAAAAAGAGTGGAAATAGGGAAATTCAGGAGGATGCGTGGGCTTTAGGTAACTTACTTGGATGATGTTCAGGTGTTCCTGCAAATTCCAAAGTATCCTTAGAGGAGGAAAAACTGGCTTATGTTTTAAATGCAAAAGGTGTAGATTGAATGCACCTAATTCCCACTAGTAAACATTGCAAAGATGCCACAGGTGGGAATGCATTGGTTGAGTTCAGGTATACCTTGGGGATATCACAGAAGCTATTAAACATAACTGTGTCCTGGGAGGAACTGCAGAGTTCAGTTTGTGCTTTGCTTCCCAGGAACAGGGAGTAGCACAGAGAACATGTGTAGCCTCTAGTCAGCAAAGGATCCTTGGCCCCCACTTGAAATTTAGGTCTAATTGGTTCTTCAGGATGCATCTTGAAGTGTCATTTGCTCAAAGGGTTCAATAGAAATCTGTTCCCTTTATAAGGAAAGAATTACTAGAATAGAAACATTTGATTTTACTACCAATACTTTGGCTAGAATGGTATTTGAGAATGTTAAGGAGTTAAACTCCTGGAGGGTATAAGTCTCCTTAGGAAGAAACTTGCCTGGTGCAAGTTTTCCTTGGGTTCTCAGTATTAGGGATTGATAGGATTGATAGAGGAAGGAGTAGGAGCTTTCACGGTATTTTAACATCCCAAGAGGAAAGCAATTCAGTGAAAACTTTGGTATTGCAGTGAAAGGCTGATGCCCAGTCCTTGACTGAACTTTCTGCCATGGGTTATCATTAATTATTTTTAAGGACCATATTCCAAAGGGGACTTATGTCACACTCAGTGACTTGGATGTCAGAACATCACCATATAAATGCAGGGTAGAGGGCCTAATTCCTCCCATAATCAAAGTAATCCCCATATAGAGTCCTAGGAAAGCACAGGTTGGGTGAGAGTATCTGCATATATAACATTTTTAAAAAGATTCATTTATTTATCTGAATGGCAGAGTGACAGAAAGGCAGAGACAAAGAGAGAAAGAGATGCTACATCCACTCTTTCACTCCCAAAACAGCCACATTGGCCAGGCTGAATCCAAGATCCTGAAACTCCACATGGGTGTCACACATGGGTGACAGAGGTCCAGGGATCTGGAGCATCTTCCACAAACAATGCATGATCATTAGCAGGGAGCTAAACTGATATAGAGAAGCTGGTGGGGCTGGTGATGTAGTGCAGTGGGTTAAAGCCCCAGCATGCATTACTCGTGTCCCATATAGACTCCTGTTCAAATCCTGGCTGCTTCACTTCTGATCCAGCTCCCTGATAAAGTGCCCAGGAACGCAGCAGAACATAGCCCCAGTCCTTGGGCCTCTGCACCTATGTGGGAGACCTGGAAGAAGTTCCTGGTTCCTAGGTTCTGATTGTCTCACCTGCAGCCATTGTGGCCATTTTGGGAATGAACCAGCAGATGGGAGATTCTATCTCTATCTCTATCTCTATCTCTATCTCTATCTCTATCTCTATCTCTCAACTCTGCCTTTCAAAAAATAATATAAATCTTGAAAAAAGTGAAACAGCTGGAATTCAAATTTGTACTCCTATATGGCTGCTGGTGTTGTAAGTTGTGTCATACTCCACTGTGCTACAGTGCCAGTCACTGTATATATACCATTTTAATAGGCAGTCAGATTGCTTCCAAAAGAGCTGGAACAATTAAGTGATGACCAGCAGTTTCCAAATGCAGCCGCTTTGCTGATCTATCTTCCCTTCATGTTAGTATCCTTTCTTTTTTTGCCAATCTGTTATCTTTGTGGTAAATAAAAATCCATTGTTTTTCATTTTTCAAGTAATGCACTGAGTCACCTTCAGTTGTTTGGCACCGTCAAGGAATTTCTCCTTCACAAGTCACCTGCTCATATTCTTGGCACAGTGGTCAGTTGGCTCCCACCCTAGAAATCCAATTATCTGGTGGTTACTTGTGCTTACACTGATTTATCTTCCTCCTGGACCCACCTAGAGGGAAAATGAGTCCAATCTGTACTTGGAGATCTATAAGGTGTGGACTCCAGCCAGGCATGTGGGAGAAGCTTGTATAGTCCCCAGTTACATCCTCCAAAGTAGAACCATCCTGTATTTCTCTACTGTCCTTTATTCCTAATGAGAATTCTGAATTAGTCTTTTAGTAGATGGGTATGCATCCACTTCAGAGAATGTGGTGACTGCCACTCTCTTTCCATGTCTCAGGAATGTCACTATAGCCCTCTGAAAATTGTTGTCACCCTCTGAACATCAGGGTGATGCAATGATTAAATTTCCATAATTCTCTAGAAACTAAGTCACATAAGACATGACAGGAATGTACCTGGTACTTTGTGTCTAAGGCTGCTGGCTATTTCTGTTTGTGATTTTCTCTTTGTTTCCCTAAAGAAATTCTCCTCATGCCTCAGTAGCCCACATCCCCTGTGTTTGGAAAAGCTCGCAGAATTCCAACTTGTTTCTCCATTTATACAGCAGATTTCACATTCATCCCAGGAGGTTCTTGTCATGATATAAAAAGAAAGTGGTCTGTATGTGCTGGAGTAGGGAAATAGCCTCTTCATGTATCTGAGAAAATTCTCTGTGTGGTTCATTCCTTCAACACATACATGTTAAGCCTTTTTGTACAGGCAGTTTGAGTCAGTTGGCAAAAATCAATGAACAACAGACATGGGTCTTTACCCACTGGGGGATAGTCTCTCACAGCTAAACTATGCTGATCATGTCCACTGTGTCATATGTGAGGCCTTTGTAGCCTCCTCTACATTTGCATGCAGCCTCCCATATGATGGCCATCATGACAAATCCAAGGAACAAAATAAGCTCGAATGCACTTTTGGTCTAGAAAATGTTTCTTTTGTTCCCATGAGACTGTGTGAGATATATGTAGGCTATGTTGGAGAAGGGACTGACAGAACCTGGATCTCACACATCCTATTTCCTATGAGAGCAATGAGGTTTGATGCTCCTTCTGCAAAGTAGAAAGGTCAATGAGAGTTGTGGATGAGGGCCCATTCCACTAGCAAAGCAGAGAAGAGTCTGGGAATCAGTGACAACATATGGAGATCATCCCTCATGCAGGTGATTCCCACGTGTGCCCATCCTCATTCATCTGATACCCACATTTACCAACCCATACCACCAGAATACTCAGAATTGGAGCACTGTATTCCCAAAGATGCCTGGAGCCTCAGTATTTGGGTAAAGTCTATTGGGAAGGCCGGTGCCACGGCTCACTAGGCTAATCCTCCGCCTAGCGGCATCGGCACACCGGGTTCTAGTCCCGGTTGGGGCACTGGATTCTGTCCCGGTTGCCCCTCTTCCAGGCCAGCTCTCTGCTGTGGCCACGGAGTGCAGTGGAGGATGGCCCAGGTGCTTGGGCCCTGCACCCCATGGGAGACCAGGAAAAGCACCTGGCTCCTGGCTCCTGCCATCGGATCAGCGCGGTGCGCCGGCCGCAGCGTGCTGGCTGCGGCGGCCATTGGAGGGTGAACCAACGGCAAAAGGAAGACCTTTCTCTCTGTCTCTCTCTCTCTCTCTCTCACTGTCCACTCTGCCTGTCAAAAAAAAAGTCTATTGGGAAAATAATATCAGGGGATGCTACAACCAAATCAACCTTGCTGGAACAGGTCTGTCACTGGCAAGATGGCCAGAGAGTTTGAGAGAGGGATTCTTCTGCCATCTAGAAAGAAGGCAGATCAAGGGACCCAGACCACTTTGGGAGGGAAATAAGGAAAGAAAGACAAGGCCTTTAATTTGCTGCCCACTTACCTTCCAAAAGCACCATATCTGCCATTTGGTTCACATAGCCACCCTGGAACCACCTAGGCACCTTGGAACCTGACGGATGTCCCTCACTGCCCACACTTGGTGTAATTCTAGCTTAATATGGCATATTCTGGGTCTTTTCATGTTATGCACACGCATGCTGACCTTCATTCTCATGTCCCAGTGGTTGGTGCTACCTTCCAACTTAGGATCATTTGTTTGGTTAAAGCCTATTGGTGATTGTGTTGCTTACGGGTCCCATCTGTGCCCTCCTACAACGATCTCAGCATCTGTATGATGCAATAGAATGATGTCAATGTAATGGGCTAAGCCTGATGTAGGCAGGAATGTATTCTCACTTCATGTTCCATTCCTTGTCCTCAGTAGGAATACCTGATCCTTGGGAATATGTCAGTGTTTCACAACATCCTCTCTGATCCATAGAATACCCCAATTACTCTTCTGAAGAACAGATGTGAGAAGATTTCAGATGGATGTTCTGCTACCCATAGGAGCACTGGTGTAGACCTGAGACCATCTACAGTCCTGAGTACCACCCCCAAGTGATCCTGGGAAGTGCTAGAATACCAGGACTGAACAGAGACTAGGAATAAGTTAGTGAGTGTGTTCTGTGACTTTATAGAATCCTACACCGAGATTTTTGCCTCAGGACTAACTTTTCTTATCCAGGAGACAGGGTTCTCTCTCTCTCTCTCTCTTTCTTTTCTTTCTTTCTTTCTTTCTTTCTTTCTTTCTTTCTTTCTTTCTTTCTTCCTTTCTTCCTTTCTTCCTTTCTTCCTTTCTTCCTTTCTTCCTTTCTTCCTTTCTTCCTTTCTTCCTTTCTTCCTTTCTTTCCTTTCTTTCCTTTCTTTCCTCTCTCTCTTTCTCTCTCTCTTTCTTTCTTTCTCTCTCTCTCTCTCTCGCTCTCGCTCTCTCGCTCTCACGCTCTCACGCTCTCTTGCTTGCTCTCTTCCTTTCTTTTGCCAAATCAGGAAATTGTAAGTGCTCATGTTGTGGAAGTAGAACTCCCTGTAGACTTGAAGTAAAAATGGTTCAGTTAAAGTTGGGATGGACTAAGGTGACCAAACTGAGAGCTCCCTTCTGTAGACTTTCTGGTCACTGAGAACATAAAGCAATGTAGTTGTAAACTCATCTGTGTAATTCGGATCCATGGGTCCACAAATAAAAATAATTTGAACTCACACAATTACCTATTGCCCTCATTTCTATTTTCCCCTCTCAACAGAAACAGCTTCCAAAAATTTCAGAACCTATCTGTGATAGACAATGCCCTTAGCAGAAATCTGTGTTAAGGTGAAGAAGAAGTTGGGGGATGGGCAAATGGTTTGGAAAGAATAGGAAGGAATGAAGCTGGAAGGGGCACTGGGTTGGATACAATTTTTTAAAAAAGATTTATTTATTTGAGAGACAGAGAGGGAGGGAGGGGGAGGGAGGGAGGGAGGGAGAGAGAGAGAGAGAGAGAGAGAGAGAGAGAGAGAGGTCTTCCATCTGCTGGTTCACTCCCCAATTTGCTGCAATAGCCTGAGCTGCGCCAATCCAAAGCCAAGAGCCACGAGCTTCTTTTGGGTCTCCTATGTGGGTGCAGGGCCCAAGGACTTGGGCCCTCTTCTACTACTTTCCCAGGCCATAGCAGAGAGCTGGATTGGAAGTGGAGCAGCCAGGACTCGAACTGGTGCCCATATGGGATGCCGGCACTGCAGGCGGTGGCTTTACGTGCTACACCACAGCGGCAGACCATAAGTATAATTTTTAAGGCTGGTTGGGTGATGACAAATTCTTTCAAATTCTAGTTTTTTTGAGAGGTTCTTTATTTCACCATTTTTAAACTTTTATTTAAGAAATATAAATTTCCAAAGTACAACTTTTGGATTACTGAGGCTTCCCCCCCCCATAACCATGCTCCCACCCACAACCATCCCTCTCCCACTCCCTCTTCCATCCCATTCATCATCAAGATTCATTTTCAATTATATTTATATGCAGAAGATCAGTTTAGTATATACTAAGTAAAGATTTCAACAGTTTGCACCCACACAGAAACACAAAGTATAAAGTACTGTTTGAGTACTAGTTATACCCTTAATTCACATAGTACAACACATTCAGGTGGATAGAGATCCTACATGGGGAGTAAGTTCACAGGGACTCCTGTTGTTGATTTAAGAATTGACAGTCTTAGTTATGACTTCAGTAATCACCCAAGGCTCTTGTCATGAGCTGCCAAGGCCTTGGAAGCCTCTTGAGTTTGCCAACTCCGATCTTATTTGCACAAGGCCATAGTCAAAGTGGAAGTTCTCTCCTTCCTTCAGAGAAAGGTACCTCCTTCTATATGGCCCAGTCTTTCCGCTGGGATCTCACTCACAGGGATCTTTCATTTAGGTCATTTTTTGCCACAGTTTCACCATTAACAAGTGAGAGCTTCACCTGGTACAGTATCTGGCCTGACAGGTTTTTTTTTTCTTTAAGGACTTTGCCTATATCTCTCCATTCTCTCCTCTTCTCTCTGATTTTTGATGAGAAATCTGTTTTTAATCTAATTGGAGATCCTTTGAAGGTAATCTACTGTTCTTCCTTTGCACAATTTTGGATCTCTTTCTTGTTTTATTTTTGAAAGTTTTAAAGTTCTGTGATTCAGATCTTCTCTAATCATGCCCATTTTGGGTTCTATGTGCTTCCTTTACTTAGATGTTCACATCTTTGAAAAACTGGGGAAAATCTCTGCTTCCTTTCACTGAATATGTTTTATAAGACACTCTGCCTTTTCACTACTTCAGGAATGTGTAAAACATGCACATTTTGTCATTTGATGGTATGCTATCTAACATGAACATTTTTCAATTTTTTCTAATTCTTCTTTTTCTTTCTCTTCTCCTTCTCCTCCTCCTCCTTCTTCTTGTCTGTCTGAGATACTTAAAAATTTTTGTTTTCCAGCTTGAATATTCTTCTTTGGTTTCACTGAGTCTGTTATTTAGCTTACATTGTATTTTTTACTTGACACATTGGATCCTTCATTTCTAATATTTCCATTTGATTTTCATATACATTTGTTCACAGAATAACTTAATTTCTCATCCATATAATTCACAGGATTCTTTAATTCATGTAACTGATTCTTTGTGTTTTGAGTTGTCTTACAATTAATCTTTTGAATTCCTTTTCAGGCATTTCATCAATCTCCTCATCTTCACAGTCTAATACTAAAGTACTATTGTGTTCTTTTTGGGGGGTCATATTGTCTTGTGCATGTTTCCTGTGTTTCAGTGCTTATTTTACACAACAGGAGAAACACGTGTTGATATTTGTTCTGAAGTCTTTGTTCTTGGGAATGTGCCTCAAGGCATAAGGGGATGCTTGTACCATCTTCAGAGTATATCTAGAGATGTTGCTGGGTAGGGTCAGGGAGCTCTGTTCAGAATTGTAGGTGGGTCAGAAGTTCAGAGTAACACCAAAATTATGCACAGTAGCTCTCCTCTTAGTGGGGGTGGTTCAGATCACCTTGGCTGGTGTGACCACTGCCTCTGTTCTTCTCTGTATGAAGATGAGCTTCTCTGTGCCAGGACCTCTCCCTAACTCAGGCACATGAGCAGAACAAAGAATCTGTGTGTTCAGTAGTTAGAGCATGGAGCCCTCTGCAATTTCTATTGCCAGCACTCAGGTAATTCTGAGTTTCTGAAGCCAGGTTCAGTAATTACCTGAAGACACAGTCACACCCTATGCCTTTATCAGTTTCCTGGCCTATTCAGTCACAAAATTCTCACTATCACAGAGTACAGGGTTCACAGAGTCACATGCTGAAAGGGATCCATTCTCTGCCCTCCGAACTCCATGTACAAAGAGAGAGCTGCCCTTCCT
The DNA here is from genome assembly GCF_964237555.1 of Oryctolagus cuniculus. Classification (NCBI taxonomy): domain Eukaryota; kingdom Metazoa; phylum Chordata; class Mammalia; order Lagomorpha; family Leporidae; genus Oryctolagus; species Oryctolagus cuniculus. Next base: position 96,426,837 of record NC_091443.1, on the reverse strand, counting down.
GAGCTAGGCACTTTGTTGAGGGGAGCAGAAGGAAAGAAATGTGACCTCCTTACACAGAGTTAAGGGGAAACCCTGCCTCCACCAGCTCCTCTGCTCAGACTCAAAGTCGGCATGTAGGTCACTACTGCCTCCACAACCCCTTATTCCAGAAAGGTGGTGCTGGAGGGGAAGGAAGCATTGCCCCTAGAAACTGCCTACTTGCTTGCCTGATTTCAGGGTAAAGGGGAGGGTCAGGAGTCTCTTCCCCAGATAAGATCATAAGTGGAGCACAAGCTTCTATAGATTCCTTTCACCTAGCTCTTGGAAGATGGCCTCCCCACCAGACACAGGCTGCAAGAATCCCGAGTGTTTTCCCATAAGCTTCCGTGTGTCTGTATAATACTTGGTGTTTCATGGAGTCTGTCTTCTATTTGCAGACTTTTCAGTGAAACTTCTCTTCAACTATTTTCCTGGAATGGAACTCCATCTTGTTTTTCTGGCATTTTTCCAAGATCAAAATCAGAGTGTCTTTTCACTTTCAGCTAAATTATAATCCCCCTCTCCTTTGTTCTCGTGCCATGGAACCATGTGATTTTAGAGCATTCTTATTTCTTCAAACAGACATTATGCTCTTCCATTTGACATATTGGTTGAAAAAATGGACATATGTAACATTTTCACTATTGTTCTTCTCAAACTGGGTCTTACAAGACACAGTCTCTTTAAATATGTTTTCTGTACTCTTAAATTCATTATCATTGATTTTACTTTGTGTCATAGGTCAGTTTTTTTCCTCATATCTTGTAGAAATATATAACATTGTTTAATTCTCTTGTGGTGTTTTCAATTTTTTGCCATTTTATTTTCTCTTTTACTTGATCAATTCATGGTTTAGAGATTTATTGATTTATTTGAAAGGCACAGTTACAAAGAGGCAGAGGTATAGAAAGAAGTCTTCCATCCTATGGTTCACTCCTCAGATGGCCACAATGGCTGAAGCTGAGGCAATCAGAAGCCAGGAGCCAGGAGCTTCCCCTGGGGTCTCCACTCGGGTGCAGGGCCCCAAGAACTTGGGCCATCTTCTACTGCTTTCCCAGGCCATAGCAGAGAGCTGGATCAGAAGTGGAGCAGCCAGGACTCTAACTGGTGCCCATGTAGGATGCAGACACTACAGGCAGCGGCTTTACCTGCTAAGCCACAGTGCTGGCCCCAGATTTATTCATTTTCATTTGAAACAAATATCCCATTCCTAAATGCAAGTCATTAATGAAATCTTCCCCTTTGTGGTTTTTTAAGGCACACTATTTTCCTTTGTCATAGGACTGAAGGATTAATGAAGATACCATGATGACTCAGTTCTTTCTCTGAAACGGTAGATAAATTCAGATCCCCATATATTCTGTTCCATAGACAAAGAGGATATGCATCAAGCTTATCTGGCTATGAGGAGGGTCATTGAGAAAAATGAAGCCTTTCATATCTGACTGTGGTCACAGGTCCCAAACCTAGTGCCATCAGCATCCCCGATGTGCCAACATCCCCAGTGCTCACCACTGAGCTCCCACAAAAACAGAAGAAAACCAATCAAAATCCCTCAGAGGAGCTCCTTCCTCCACTACGCCCTCTCTGAATACTCTGTGACTCACTTGGGCTGTTCATGTTGACAAATCTCCACTTTCTGAGACATCCAAGATTAGACCAAATCCAGGCTACAAGTAACCTGGGTGGAACTGACAGAGGAGAAAGAAGGGTACATTTCAGATGGGAAAAATGAAAAGAAAGCAGAAATCTTGTCCATACATGTCCTTCTTAGACATTTGTATAACCAAACACTGTTTTCTCTTAAATTTATTTCTGGTTATTTGTGGATATGACTGCATTCCCTGCGGCCAACATTCTTACTAAGGCGGACAATCATAAATATGTGAGACATTGGATCTCCTAGTAAGGTCCCTAGGCAAGCAGAGTTAGCATCCTCTGAAACCTTGTATTTAAGGAAAACTCTTGGGACACTACAAAGGACTGTTGGTTCAGGAATATGGCAGAGGAGACCTGCCACCTGATTTTACCATTCTTATGCATTACTCTGGAGAATACAAAATCGCTAGCATCTATAGCAGCAAAATCATGCATCATGTCTGAGTATGAGCCATAAAAGTCACACTTAGATTATATACATGTAATGATGTTAGTGTTGTGGCACAAATCTCCTAAAATATTTTTATAAGTAATGATACATCAGTCAAAGCATACTACTTATTGGCTTCCTCCTCTTGTCCATATCACTCCTCGCACATCTCTTCTGTGCTCCATAGAATCACCCAAAGAAACCCCTTGCACTCACATTCTTGTCTTGTGATACTCCAAGTTAAATTAGCAGGTTAAAGCCCTGGCCTGAAGTGCTCACATCTCAAATGGGTGCCAGTTCCAGTCCTGGCTGCTCTTCTTCTGATCCAGCTCTCTGCTATGTCCTGGGAAAGTTGAAGATGGCCCAAATCCTTGGGGCCCCTGCACCCAACTCGGAGACCCAGAAGAAGCTCCTGGCTTTGGATCAGCCCAGCTCTGGCCACTGGGGCCATCTGGGGAGTGAACCAGTGGGTGGAAGACCTCTTTCTGTTTCTTCCTATCTCTGTAACTCTGTCTTCCAAATAAACAAAATAAATCTTAAAAAAATAATTTTTAAAAAGGTTTTTGTGAAATATAAATGAGATGCATATCGCACAACAGTAAATAGTGTGGATGATATTGTTAAATATCTTCACATCATATTTAGGTTAATTTCCCTCATAAAACCATAAATAACACAACCTTATACAGTTCTCTGGTAAAACTGTAAAAAATAAGCATCAGTCTGCAACCAGGATTGAATTATTTTCCATTCAGGAAACTTAAGGAAATCTTCATAACACCTTGATGCAGTGCACAAGGTGAATAATTTTTAGTCAGATCTGGTGAACTGCAGGCAACAGGAAACGTTGTGCACCAATCCCCATGTATACTACACTAGGCGGGTAGGCTTCTATTTAGGTCAGCAATGGGTTGAACTATTCCAGCCTGAGTACCTGGGAAGGACAGCCTTCTCTAGGCTAAAAAGAAACAGCTCTATGTATCATGCATTTAACTTAGCATTTAAGACTCTTGCATGCTATGGGATTAATTCCTTTCCCAGATCCTGACTCCAGATTCCTGAAAATGCACACCCTGTGGGGCACAGTGATTGCTGAAGTTATCGGGTTTCTGCTACCCACATGTGAGAACTGGATTGAGTTTCTGCTTCCCAGCTTTGGGTCAATGTTGTTATAAGCATTTTGAGAGTGAATCAGCAGATGGGGCCTTTTTCCTACTGTGTCTCTCTCTCTTTCCAAATTTCCTCTCTCCCTACATCCAAATTTCTCTGTAATTATTGCTTTTAAAAATAGATTTTTTTTAGAGTAAGAAAACAAATGTTACCATTTTAAACTCAAAATGTTAGAGAATAATCATCCAAGGCACAGATTTGACTGTGCTCAGTGGGGTAAAGATTTGCCTGAGGGAGAATTATGGCAAAGAGGAGGTTTTTGGGCATTACAGATATATAGAATTTGTTAGTTTATAAGATTCCATTTTTCTATAACCCAGTTTGTGAAATGAGCAACAGTGTGAGTACAGTTGGAGATAACTGTGCATTCATAATACACACTGCCTGGCGGTTTAAATCTGAGTAAGTGACCATGAGCAGGTCAGTGAACTTCCCAGCCCATTATGCTGCTAAAAATGGATGTATTATTCAGTCCTCCAGAAATGAACCTGCTGAATTAGGTTGTTGACAGGGAAAATGCAAACATCATTCTAGTCACAGTGCAGGGGCTGTAGCCCAGAATATTGTCCCATGGAGGAAATATCACTTTTCCTGAGTAAGCTTTGAGAATAAAACTTTTTTTTTAGTTCATACAGAGGTACAGAGTACTGCTGCATTTTACTCAGATCCTGAAACCACTGGGAAACAAGTGTGGAGCCCAGCTGGTGTCTTCTGAAGCAGTGGGGATACCTTAAATGATCTCCTTATTTCAAAGGGAGGGCTACTGTTTTCCTTCTGTCTGTTGGCAAGGACTTTGAGCGAAAGCAACTCACATAGACACACATAGCTTCGGGAAATGAGCCCACACATGGGAAATTGTGGAAGCCAGCTGCTCCTAATTGGGAAATTTTAGTTTTCGCTGTGTGAATCTTACTCCCAGTGACCCCAAAGAACAGGCTATCCTTCTTCTATAAGTGATGAGACAATTATGAGCCTTATGGGAAAAGAGCTGATGTCACCCCTTTCTTATAACCCCAGCTTGGAGCCTCATCTCACATGGATTTACAGGGGAGACTCACCTGAGTGAGTGAGTGTTTCTGTGGTTTCTCACAGGGAGAGCACCAGGCAGTGGTGGGAAGAAGCAGAATTTGTTTCACTGAAATGTTAGGAGAATCCTCATCTCATACTTTCGAATTTAGATCTTACTGTATCATAACTATTCACAGTAGATGTGTTCAGAAATATGCATGTCAGATTCACTAGTTGTGTAAACTCATAAATATAAAATTTATTGGATTATGAAATTTTCTGATATATCTGAGTTGGAATTTTACCTAGTTTTTCTCAATTTAATTTTTGTTGCTCTAGCAACACACTAACTCTGAACTAATTCACAGTGTGATGGAAATGTTTGTTTGTTCTTTAAAATGTATAGCTCTCTGTGAAATATTTCATATTTTTCTGAGAGTTTTAACCCAAGGCATTATAAAACATGAGTTGTTTTCAAAAACAACAATAATTTTTCCATGTGTTCCTAAATAAATTTCTGTTTGTTCTATTATCATGTACATATATCCTATAACTTCATGTCCCTGCACTGTATTTGACCAGATTCATTGCTGTCAGTATCTCAGCTCACCAGCTGTCTCATGAGCTTTTTGTAGGTTACATTTTAACCCATTTTTTTTTAAACTTTTATTTAATGAATATAAATTTCCAAAGTACACCTTATGGATTACAATGGCTTCCCCCCATAACGTCATTTCTAGTATTTTCATTTATTTACTTTCTCTTTGGTGCTTTTCCAATTATGGCTTACCAAAAATAGTTTCTTGATTTTTTCACATTATTGTTTATTTTTCTCCATTGTATTGACTAAAATTTTTAAGGATAATTCTTTTTTTATTTTTAACTTTTATTTAATGAATATAACTTTCTAAAGTACAGCTTATGGATTACAATGGCTTCCCCCCCATAACGTCCCTGCCACCCTCTACCCTCCCCTTTCCCACTCCTTCTCCCCTTCCATTCACATCAAGATTCATTTTCAATTCTCTTTATATACAGAAGATCAGTTTAGCATACATTAAGTAAAGATTTCAACAGTTTGCACCCACACATAAACATAAAATGAAAAATACTGTTTGAGTACTAGATATAGCATTAAATCTCAATGTACAGCACACTAAGGACAGAGATCCTACATGAGGAGTAAGTGCACAGTGACTCCTGTTGTTGACTTAACAAATTGACACTCTTGTTTATGGCGTCAGTAATCACCCTAGGCTCTTGTCATGAGCTGCCAAGGCTATGGAAGCCCCCTGAGTTCACCGACTCTGATCATATTTAGACAAGGCCATGGTTAAAGTGGAAGTTCTCTCCTCCCTTCAGAGAAAGGTACCTCCTTCTTTGATGACCCATTCTTTCCACTGGGATTTCACTCACGGAGATCTTTCATTTAGGTTTTTTTTTTCCCAGAGTGTCTTGGCTTTCCATGCCTGAAATACTTTCATGGGCTTTTCAGCTGGATCCGCATGCCTTAAGGGCTGATTCTGAGGCCAGAGTGCTGTTTAGGACACCTGCCATTCTATAAGTCTGCTGTGTATCTCACTTCCCATGTTGGATCATTCTCTCCCTTTTTTATTCTATCAGGTATTATTTGCAGACACTAGTGTCATTTATGTGATCCTTTGGTTCTTAGTCCTATCATTATGATCAATAGCTAAGACCTGGAACCAATGCAAATGCCCATCAACAGTAGACTGGATAAAGAAATTATGGGACATGTACTCTATAGAATACTATACTGCAGTCAAAAACAGTGAAACCCGATCATTTGCAACAAGATGGAGGAATTTGGAAAACATCATGCTGAGTTAATTAAGCCAGTCCCAAAGGGACAGATATCATATGTTCTCCCTGATCAGCGACAACTAACTGAGCACCAAAGGGGAAACTTGTTGAAGTGAAATGGACACTATGAGAAACAGTGACTTGATCAGCTCTTGTCCTGACTGTTGATGTACAATGTAATACTTTATCCATTTTAGTATTTTTTTGTTCTAGTACCATTGGTTGAACTCTGTAATTAACACACGGTTATTCTTAGGTGTTTAAATTTTAACTGAAAAGTGATCCCTGTTGGGAATTTGGAAAACATTATGCTGAGTGAAATAAGCCAGTCCCAAAGGGACAAATACCATATGTTCTCCCTGATCGGTGACAACTACCTGAGCACCAAAAAGGAAACCTGTTAAAGTGAAATGAACACTGAGAAACGGTGACTTGATCAGCCCTTGCCCTGACTGTTGATGAACAACTTAATATGTTATCCCTCTTAGTATTTTTTTGTTTGTTCTATTAATACTTTTGGTTGAATACTGTAATCAATACACAATTATTCTTAAGTGCAGAAGCTTAACTGAAAAGTGATCACTGTTAAATATAAGTGTGGGAATAAGAGAGGGAAGAGATGTGCAATTCAGGACATGCTCAAGCTGACTTACCTCAAACGGTAGAGTTAGAAACATACCAGGGGATTCCAATTCAATCCCATCAAGGCGGCATGTACCAATGCCATCTCACTAGTCCCAGTGATCAATTTCTGTTCACAATTGATCGTAATGGTAGGATAATTCTTGTATGTAGATTTAGACAAATGGAAATTCTTTAGCCCCAAATTTGACATATTATTTCTTGCAAGTAAAAAAAGAAAGTATGTTTTTGCTCTGATGCATAGATATGTCACAACTGAATATCACTAATCACTTTATTTCTATTGTTTATTTCCCTTACATAATGGCAATCAGACAGGGCACAAGGGTGTGACGTCCTTGTGGTCACCCATATCTGAATGGAACACTGTCTTCTTGGTGGATGGCTTCTCTGGGTCATTTCCTTGGTTTTCTCCCATTTCTGGGAACTATTCATATGTTCCTTCCAAGTCTATTTGCATTTTTAGAATTCTTCTATATTCCTGAGCATTTTACCTGTCTACCTTAAGTTTTTAAAGTAGATACTATTTTTCCCAAGTGCACAAATATCAGCACTGTACAAGTCAGTAAGACATTTTATGTGGTTATTTTAGGACATAGATGTTAAACTTGTTACAAATCCCCAGTCTCTTCACCTGAAACACACCAATATACCAATATTCTGTATTTTCAAATAATTTGTAGAAAGTTCATATTTATTTTTGCTTGAATTCTATTTTATATTTCCTAAAATTTTTGAAATCACACCACTCCATGCAGAAGATATTAACTATCAGTAGCCAACATATTTCTTTTTCTAAAACACTAAGCTAGTCTTGGTAGACCTTTTTAACTGAGTTCTAGTCTTTTATCTTTGTTGAACATGTCTGCTTATCAGCACTTCCTTGACAGTAAAGATGTCTGAATTTGGATTTTTTCATTTATTTCAGAAGATAATTAAGTGATGAACTTTGCCTGTGGCTATAGAGTACTTGTTACATTTCTTTGATTGTTCTTATCATTATTTTGCAGTCACTAGAAACATATGGTCTGGTATTTACGTGATCATGCATTCAAGGGCAGATCTTTCCAATCACGGTATTTTTATTATTTTTTTTTTGTTTTTTATTTTTTGACAGGCAGAGTGGACAGTGAGAGAGACAGAGAGAAAGGTCTTCCTTTTGCTGTTGGTTTACCCTCCATGGCCACCATGGCCAGTGCACTGCGGCTGGCGCACCACGCTGATCCGAAGCCAGGAGCCAGGTGCTTCTCCTGGTCTCCCATGGGGTGCAGGGCCCAAGCACTTGGGCCATCCTCCACTGCACTCCCTGGCCACAGCAGAGAGCTGGCCTGGAAAAGAGGCAACCAGGACAGAATCCGGTGCCCCGACCGGGACTAGAACCTGGTGTGCTGGCGCTGCAAGGCGGAGGATTAGCCTAGTGAGCCACGGTGCTGGCCAGTATTTTTATCTTTATTTTAAAAAATCTGCATTCTCTCAATTGACCTTAAATACTTGTCACTTATTTCTATAATTGACTTTTTTTTTGATTCTGGAATTAGAGATGGCATCACTCCATGAAGTGGAATGTGTTCCCTCTGTTCATTTATTTATTATTTGTCTATTATATATCCAAATACTGATTTCATTATCATATAAATGTCACTATGATTAAAAATACATCAGCTTACTTTCAAACTTTGGGTTATTCATTTTAAACTCTTAGAAATTATATCAATAATTGTGTCCAAGTGTGGAGTAGTGCTGAATACATAATGAGTGCTGATTAATAACCAAACTGATTCTCAAATTATCTTTTGTTCATAGCATTCTTCAATTACACTAGTATTTCACATTTTCTGTCATTTACATATTTTTCTGTCTTATTTTAGTATTGTTTAAAATATGATGTAAGCCGGCGCCCCAGCTCAATAGGCTAATCCTCTGCCTTGCGGCGCTGGCACACCGGGTTCTAGTCCCAGTCGGGGTGCCGGTTTCTGTCCCAGTTGCCCCTCTTCCAGGCCAGCTCTCTGCTGTGGCCTGGGAGTGCAGTGGAGGATGGCCCAAGTGCTTGGGTCCTGCACCCCATGGGAGACCAGGAGAAGCACCTGGCTCCTGGCTTCGGATCAGCGTGGTGCGCCAGCCGCAGCGGACATTGGAGGGTGAACCAACGGCAAAAAGGAAGACTTTTCTCCCTGTCTCTCTCTCTCACTGTCCACTCTGTCAAAAAAAAATGATGTAAACACATTACCTTTATCTAAACACAAATATAAATGGAGACTTTCCTGCTTTTATATATATTGAGGAACTCACTTGTTTGCACAATAAATATGTTTGTTAAAGACCTCAGTTATATGCATATTTTTTATGCTACAACGAACATTTTCAGTGACTCATTGATTGGATATAGCCTTGCTTATTTTTGTTTCCAGTTTCTACAGTTCACCTCCCTGGAAAATGTATTACAAGAGAATATTATCAATTAGGAAAAATGTGATCTGCACAAATTATTAAAATAAACTCAAGAAATTGGATATATAACCTGGATGGGCATTTAGAAATGGGCAAGTAGAATCTACACAGAATAATCATTTCCTTTTTTGGGTTACTTGGGATTAATTCTTGCTGCGGCTTCTAACTCCTCAGTTATGGTTCCACCTGCATTGAGTTCTCAGCTCAGGACCTCACAGCCATTTCAGGAAACTGAGGAGTTAACCAGTACATGGGAGCTTGCCTCTCACTCTATTTCACAGTCTCTATTTCTGTGCCTATAAAACACATGAGTAAAAGGGTGGGTTTTCTTTTTCTGAAGAAATAGAGTACATGGGGAAGAAAATACACTTAGGAAAGAATTTATAGTCAATTAACAATTAAATATTAGTTAAAATATTTCCCTCCAAAATTCCAAAGTCAAATATCTAAATGATGAATTTTCACATTTAATGAAAACTAAATAGCCATTTTTTGCAAAAAAGTATCCAGAAATAAAACGGTTTAGACTTCCTAATTCATTGTACTTGGTCAATATTACCATGATACCAAAGCTGAACAAAAGCATCACAAGTTACTTTGTTGTGCAGCCAGTTAAGATAAAGTTTGTAAGGCTGGCATCCCATATCAGAGTGCGAGTTCATGTTCTTGCTTCTCTGATTCAGACCCAGCCCTTTTTAACGTACCTAGAATGTAGTGAATGACATCTAAAGTACTTGGGCCCCTGAAATTTACATGAGAGACACAGATGAAATTCCAGGCTCTACATCTTGTCTTAACCAGCACAGTCCATTGTAGAGAGTGAATAAGTAAGTGGAAGATTCATATTCTATCTCTTTCTCTCAATTTTCAAATAAATAAATATATTTTAAAAAGCATTACAGAAAAAGAAGACAATGGACCAATATTCCACATGAAAACAAATAGTAACCTTTACAAATACTAACACACTGGACCCAGTAAAATATAAAAATTATTATACATTATTATAATCAAGTATTTGATTTTGTTTTTCAAATTTAACACTTCATACTATCAAAGACAATTGAGGTAATGCAAAATATTTAAATGAAGGAGCAAAATTGTAATTTTAAGAGTTAAAGAAAACCAGTAGACATATTCTTATACATTAGTGATAAGACTCCAAGAAGCTCATGAGATCACCTGAAAATCTAATGTGAAAACCTATAACCAAAAACATATGGAGTAGTGAAAGATTCTAGGCTTCATCTGTAAGTTTAGGAACAAGAAAATAATTTCCATTTTTTCCAGTCTACTAAATAATGAGATATTTACTGAGGGAACTGCTCAAGAAAATGAAATTAAATTCTCCACATTACAAAAAAGAACTAGCTTTAATTTCACATGGCATAATTTAAAAAAAAATGTAAAGAGTATATTGGAGGACCAACAAATCTTACTTAGGGAATCACCACATTCATATGGAGACATCAACCTTTCACAAGTGAGCTGAGTACAAAATAGTGAATCCTTGAATGCCTTGAATTCATCATCTAAATGAAGACCCTGAAAAACTGTTCAGGTGAAGATATATCTATTGAGCATATAGAAGACCTACTTTCATTGTCTGAATCAAATCCAATGACTGTCTGGCATTTCTTTTGTGCAAGAAAAACAAGGTGATTTCAATATGGCTGAATAGGGAAAAGACTTGCTGATTTTGAAAAGGAGAAGATAGCAGAAGTAAAGCAAAGGACGTGCATTCCTGGGCAGAGGTTGAGAGGTGTTTGCAGTGGAAATTCCACAGAAAGGACAGATATGCCATGGAGCACTGTGAACAGCAAACACATGCAACAGTGAACATAAACACCACACATAACTCTTGCAGCTGGGAGCTGGAAGAGATACCAGGTTCTGAAAGCAATTTCAGACTGTAACAGCATCTATATTTACAATATTACCTGAGAAAGAACCTTGTGTACCACACTGACTTTGTTCCTAAGGTGGGTAGGGTATCCATATTACTTTATGAAAGGAAAGCATCACTCCACAAAGATTCCCTATGACCAGAAGGGAGAAATCATCACCATAAACCCAGAAGAGTTTGTAACAGATCCTACACATGGGACTAGACAATTTTATCAGAGGGATCAATCTGTGTTCCCTGTTGACTCTGAGTCTGGTCTAGAGGTTTAGCAGGGAGTGGTGCACCCACTTAGGGCTATGAGGCACTCACATCCTCCCCCCCATGCTATTACAGGTTGTGTTGTCCTAACTGAAAGGTGGAGCACTCACATGCATCTGGCTTTGGGGATGCCCTTATTTTCTTCTTGGATAGGACAGGACAGAGTAGATCCCCAGCACCCTGTGACCATAGGAGCCTTGCATGCTATGACTGTGGGAATTCTGTTACTACCTGAAAGGGCATGGGGTGCATCTGGGTCTCTGGGCAATCATTAAGCCTTGACTCAGAGGCTCAGAGCTCCTCTACTGCCTGGAGAGGGTCATGGCAGAGGGTTCCATGCTCAAACTGAGGACTCCATAGATCCTTTGTGCAGTTCATGCATCTGTATAGCTGTGGACTGTAGCCACTGTGGGATAACCACAGGCACTTATCACCATGGAATAGAGGAGGAGAGGCTGTACTATGCCTTAAGAGATGATCTACCTACCCTACCTCTCAACTGACAATAGAGGAGATCTACCTTGCCTGACTTATATGCCACTCTGTAATCTCACCCAATACTTGAGCACTTGTCAGAGCTCTGTGGCCCCACCCATCACATGCCTCTGGATATCCACAGAAGGAACAAATGCTCCACTCAGTCACAGAGCTATAGTTCAAAGAAAAAATCCATTAGAGGAGAAAAACTTTAAGTGTCTCCACAAATGCACACAAATAAACACAGAAATTCTAGAAACAAGAACAAGAAGACAATATGACTCTTCAAAAGGAGCACAGAACGCTTCACTATTATAATATGAAGATGAAGAGATTAATGAAATGCCAGAAAAATGAATTCAAAAGAATGATAAGATTACTCAGAACATGAAGGAACAAATTTTTGAGATAAATAAATACACAATATGAATAAAAAATTTTGCCAAGAGAGATATTGAAGACAAATTAAATGGAAATATTAGAAATGATTAATTCAATATGTCAACTAGAAAATATTCCAGAAGCCTCAACAAGAGACTTCATGAGTTAGAAGAAAGAATATCTGTGCTAGAAAACAAATCCTTGAAAATAACTCAGTCAGACAAAAAATTAGAAAAAAAGAACTGAAAATAATGTTTGACATTTATGCGAAATTATTAAATGAACAAACATACATGTTAGGAGTTCCTGAAGGCATTGAAAAAGAGAATAGATTGGAAGGCCTTTTCAGTGAAATAATAGTAGAAAACATCTCTTAATTTAGAGAAAGATGAGGCATCCTATACAGGAAGTACACCGAACCCCTAATAGACATGATCGGAATTATCTGATCACAAAACATAGTCATATTTCAACATCAAAATATGGAGACAAGATTCTAAAGTGTTCATGACAGAAATTCCAGGTTACCTTCAGAGGATCCCCAATTAGACTAACAGCTGACTTCTCATCAGAAACCCTACAGGCTAGGAGAGAATGGAGAGATGCTGTACAGCTTCTAAAAGAAAGAAACTGTCAACCCCAAATACTATACCCTGCAAGTTTCTCACTTATAAATGAAGGTAAAATAGAGCCCTCCAAAACAAACAGAAATTGAAGGAATTTGTCACCACTTGTCCTTACAAGGGTCTTAAAAGTGATGCTTAAGGATATGCTACACTCAGAAACAGAGTATTATAGTCATCATTATGAAAGAATGTGAAGGCAGAAAGTCTCCGAGTAAAAGTGCAAAGGAAATCCAAAACAAAAATGGAAATATTTATGGAAAATGATAGGAGCTAGTCATTAATTATTAATAATCATCTTGGTTGAAATTGCCTAATTCTTAAAAGATTCAGACTGGGGGCTGGTGCTGTGGTGTAATGAGCTAAGCCTCCTCCTTCAGTGCTGGCTTCCCATATGCCTGCTGGTTCTAGTCCTGGCTGCTGAAAGTGAAAGGATAGAAATATGTATTCTGTGCTAATGGAAAGCAAAAACAAGGAGGTGTATCCACACCATATCAGACAAAATAGAATTTAACACAGAAACTGTTAAAAGTGACAAAGGAGAACATTATATATTGACTAAGGAATCAGTTCAACAGGAAGATGTGATTGTAGTAAATATATATGCACACAATTCCAATGCATTGCATATTCTTCAACATTATCAGATTTTCTCATGGGTTCCAGTAGTCTCTTAGTGGAGTCTTTTAGTTTCCCTATGTATAGGATCACGTCATTTACAGTGATAATTTGACTTGATCCTTTACAATTTGTATCCCTTTCATTTAAAAGGCATAACTAAATCTTGGGATTTAAATAGACAGGTACACATTTTTATTACAAAATAACAGCTATCAAACCTGAGTTACTGGTATTAAGGCTAAATTCAAGCAGACCAATAGAATAAATTTTAATAGTCAATGGAAACTTTTATGGTGATTTTTTTAGCAAGGGTATGAAATGGTAGATTGTAGTATAAAAACAACAGCCTTTACAATAAATGAACACAGGCAAAGTAGATATCTAATTGAAAAGGATAACATTAGACACCTAAGTTTCAGGGGGAAAGAAAAACAATTCTCAGGAAGGGTTCTGTGGCATAGTGGGTAAAGCCGCCGTCTGTGGTGCGAATGTGCAATAGGAGCACAAGTTCATGTCTTGGGAAGGTAGCAGAAGATTGCCTAAATACTTGATCCCCTGCACCAATATGAGGGACTTGGAAGAAGCCCCTGGATCCTAGCTTCAGATTATGCCTGCTCTGGCCATTGTAGCCATTTGAAGAGTGAACCAGCAGATGGAAGATTCTCTCTTTCAGTCTTTTTTTTTTACTTTTATTTAATGAATATGAATTTCCAAAGGACAGCTTATGGATTACAATGGCTTCCCCACCATAACTTCCCTCCCACTCGCAACCCTCCCCTTTCCCACTCCCTCGCCCCTTCCATTCACATCAAGATTCATTTTCAATTCTCTTTATATACAGAAGATCAGTTTAGCATACATTAAGTAAAGATTTCAACAGTTTGCACCCACATAGAAACACAAAGTGAAAAATACTGTTTGAGTACTCGTTATAGCATTAAATCACACTGTACAGCACGTTAAGGACAGAGATCCTACATGAGGAGTAAGTGCACAGTGACTCCTGTTGTTGACTTAACCAACTGACACTCTTGTTTGTGGCATCAGTAATCACCCTAGGCTCTTGTCATGAGGTGCCAAAGCTGTGGAAGCCTTTTGAGTTCACCAACTCTGATCATATTTAGGCAAGGTCGTAGTCAAAGTGGAAGTTCTCTCCTCCCTTCAGAGAAAGGTACCTCCTTCTTTGATGACACGTTCTTTCCACTGGGATCTCACTTGCAGAGATCTTTCATTTAGGTCATTTTTTTTTTGCTAGAGTGTCTTGGCTTTCCATGCCTGAAATACTCTCATGGGCTTTTCAGCCAGATCCGCGTGCCTTAAGTGCTGATTCTGAGGCCAGAGTGCTATTTAGGACATCTGCCATTCTATGTGTCTGCTGAGTATCTCACTTCCCATGTTGCATCATTATCTCCCTTTTTTATTCTATCAGCTAGTATTTGCAGACACTAGTCTTGTTTATGTGCTCCCTTTGGCTCTTAGTCCTATCATTATGGTCAATTGTGAACAGAAATTGATCACTGGGACTAGTGAGATGGCATTGGTACATTGCCAGCTTGATGGGATTGAATTGGAATCCCCTGGTATGTTTCTTTTTTTTAATTTTTGACAGGCAGAGTGGACAGTGAGAGAGAGAGACAGAGAGAGAAAGGTCTTCCTTTGCCATTGGTTCACCCTCCAATGGCTGCCGCTGCAGCCGGCGCACCGCGCTGATCCGATGGCAGGAGCCAGGATCCAGGTGCTTTTCCTGGTCTCCCATGGGGTGCAGGGCCCAAGCACCTGGGCCATCCTCCACTGCACTCCCTGGCCATAGCAGAGAGCTGGCCTGGAAGAGGGGCAACCGGGACAGAATCCGGCGCCCCAACCGGGACTAGAACCCGGTGTGCCGGCGCCGCAAGGTGGAGGATTAGCCTATTGAGCCATGGCGCCGGCCCCCTGGTATGTTTCTAACTCTACTGTTTGAGGTAAGTCAGCTTGAGCATGTCCCGAATTGCACATCTCTTCCCTCTCTTATTCCCACTCTTATATTTAACAGTGATCACTTTTCAGTTAAGTTTCAGCACTTAAGAATAATTGTGTATTGATTACAGTATTCACCCAAAGTATTAAGTAGAATACTTAATACTAAATACTAAGAGGGATAACGTATTAAGTTGTTCATCAACAGTCAGGGCAAGGGCTGATCAAGTCACCGTTTCTCATATTGTTCATTTCACTTTAACAGGTTTCCTTTTTGGTGCTCAGGTAGTTGTCACCGATCAGGGAGAACATATGGTATTTGTCCCTTTGGGACTGGCTTATTTCACTCAGCATAATGTTTTCCAAATTCCCAACAGGGATCACTTTTCAGTTAAAATCTATGCACCTAAGGATAATTGTGTGTTAATTATAGAGTTCAACCAATAGTACTAGAACAAAAATATACTAAAATGGATAAAGTATTATATTGTACATCAACAGTCAGGACAAGAGTTGATGAAGTCACTGTTTCTCATAGTGTCCAATTCACGTGAACAAGTTCCCCCTTTGGTGTTCAGTTAGTTGTTGCCGATCAGGGAGAACATACGATATTTTTCCCTTTGGGACTGGCTTAATTCACTCAGCATAATGTGTTCCAAATTCCTCCATCTTGTTGCAAATGACTGGGTTTCATTGTTTTTGACTGCTGTATAGTATTCTATAGAGTACATGTCCCATACTTTCTTTATCCAGTCTACTGTTGATGGGCATTTGGGTTGGTTCCAGGTCTTAGCTCTTGTGAATTGAGCTGCAATAAACATTAATGTGCAGACAGCTTTTTTGTTTGCCAATTTCATTTCCTTTGGGTAAATTCCAAGGAGTGGGATGGCTGGGTTGAATGGTAGGGTTATATTTAGGTTTCTGAGGAATCTCCAGACTGACTTCCATAGTGGCTTAACCAGTTTGAATTCCCACTAACAGTGGGTTAGTGTCCCTTTTTCCCCCATCCTTTCCAGCATCTATTGTTAGTCTTTTGACTAAAACCCACTCAACCTTGCTGGATCAGTTCAGCCAGTGGTAGCAGGGACACAGAGTTTTAGAGATGTTTTGACCTATCTTTAGAGGGGTCAAACTGAGAGACCTAGACTACACAAAATGTAAGGAGTGAAAAGCCCTCCCCTGCCTCTGTTCACTTTACCTGCCCCCAGCACCATATCTTCGATTTGGGGCATCTGGTCACCTGGAACCTGCTAGGTGTCCCTTACTGCCCACACTTTCTATCATTCTAGCTTGAGATGGCCTATCCTGGGTCACTTCCTGTTAGGGACGGGCATGTTGACCTTCACTCGTATGTCTCAAAGTGGGTGCTACATTCCAACTTATGTTCATTGCTTAAGATAAACCCAAATTCTCCTACTTGTTAGTGTTGCTTACTGTGTACTCTCTGTGCTCTCCTCAGACTCTCTGGACATCTGTACAATGCAGGTGGAGGATGTCAGGTTACTGGGCTAAGCCTGGAGCAGGCAGGACTCACTTCATGATTTATTCCTTTCCCTACCTAGGAGTAATTGATCCTCAGGAATTTGCCCTTTCTCTACATCACCTCTCTGCTCCACAGAGAACCCAAATTAATCATCTGAAGAAGACATGGGAAGAAGTCTTAATATGGATGTTCTCTACATGAGACAACTGGGGTGCACCAGAGACCTCCCAAAACAGCCTGAACATTCCCTCCTATGCAATCCTGGGAACTATCAGGGACCAGGAATAGGCTGGTGAGGGCAGTCTCTGAGATGGCCTAGGATCTCATGCCAAGGATACAGCCTCACTACTTCTTGACTAGAAGGCACAGATCATTTACAAATTGAGCACTTGCAAATTGAGTACTTAATCACAAAGAAATAGAACACATTGTCCAATTGAACTCTTTATGGTCCGAATAAACGGTTCACTTAAAGTTGGGATGGGCTGAAGTGATCAACTTGAGAACTCCCCTCTGTAGTCTTATGTGGCCCTTAGGAATTAAAGCAATGCAGTTGGAAACTCATGTGAGTAGTTTGTATCCCATGCATTCTCCCATGAAAGGAATTTGAACCCACATGCTTTCCCATTCCCCTTAAATGCATCATTCTCTTCTCTTAAGAGGAACAGCTTCCAAAAATTTGTAAGTCTGTGTGAAGGGCAGTGCACTTAACAGAAATCTTATCATCAAGGTAGAGTAGAGGCTAGGAGATAAAGAAAGGGGTTTGCAGTGAAGAAGAAGGAGTGAGGCTGCAAGAAGCACTGGGCCAGATGTAAGCTTTTAAATTTTAGTAAAAATATACTTGAAAAATCCTTGTAATGTACTGTCTGGGACTAGAGGAAGTGAGATGGATTTGATCATGGTTACTCAGTAGATCTTTAGAATTCATGGACACTGCTAATTATATGTAGTCATGTTAGCTGGCCTTTGAAGTGGGGATTTTACAGCATTCTCAGGTCTCTGGTCTCCATGCTGATCCATCCTGCAGGCTGTTGCATAGATATAGTAGTAAAGACTTCCCTTATTCCACAAAATAACTGAGTAATTGCTTAGAAATCTTGTCCCTTGCTGTTTTTCTGTGTGTATTGTACCTCCATGAGAAGGTGGTAACCTGCCTGCATCAAGGATGGAAATGACAGAGTAAGTGCACAGGCCAGGTTGTCAGCATTGTATCCAACATTGGATACAAGGAACATTCCTGGAGGGAGATACATATGTTTGCTTTTAATAGCTCATATTGCCCTTCCACACCCACTATCCATCAAAATTATAAGATTCTTACCTGGGTCTCAGGTGTCAGTGACACAATATGATGGTAGATGAGGAGAATTATTTAAGGACTTAAGAGATTCTCAGTGGGTTGTATCTGTCCAGATCTCAAATACTTTCATGTAATGGACAAAGAAAAATATGGTCCCTTCATACCCAGGGAAGCCCCTGATTTCCCATGTCAATGGGCCAACCAGAGGTGGACCTTTGGAGTCCCCTCCCAAGTGAAAGTTGAGAGAGTCCCGTGATAAAAACCTGCTTGATGTATCTCTGAGAAGATATAGAATTTTTGGTCTCACCTCATTCCAACTGTTGTGACAGATATTTGAATGGGGCTGAGGCAGGTAGGATCAACCAGTCAGGTTGCCTGAGATACCCTGACCCTCTGCTACCACAATTTGTGTTGAAGGCAGATCCACAGAATATGTCCCTGGTCAGGTGAATTGCAGAGTATGTGGTGAAGGTAACTGGGATGTGGCTGACAGCTGGAGGGGGCTGGCTATGATTGGGGTCCTTGCCAAGTAACTATACCCCTTTTTGCTTCTCCATTTTCCAAGTAGAAAATGGAGGGATGATAAGCCTATCATAACTGTTAAATATAAAATAGCAAATACGGTGATTTGGATCTCTCCAATGCATGCCCTTCTGTCCTACTGGAGTCCTTTCCAGTAGGAGGGAGGGAGAAAGGAGGGAGCAGTAGAAAGGAGGGAGCAGAAAGGGGCCAAATTTATTGTGGCCATACTCATGTCCTCTCTTACCTAGGGAGAGGCTCTGGAGTGACAATAGATCTAACTTACTGCCAACCTTTTGCGCAGATTACTGTATAGTTCTCAACATACACCAGTGATGAGGAAAAGAAGAGAGGGAATGTTTCATGGACCATTCCTGTGATAGCAGGAATAGGAACTGCCATTGCTTGAGAAAGTTACAGTTACTGCTTACTAAGTTCTGCTTACAAGCTTTGAAGTAAATTGCTTGGATTGGAAAGAAACACTATACTTTTCTCTTTCATCCCAGTTCAACACCTTCTTTGATTTACATTCTCCTTCTGAACTTGTCATGAATCTAATATTATTTACCTCTTACTATGCCCTGTTACTGGTCTCTCTGTCCTGTGTTGAGAAATGTCCAGAATTATAGATGTCAATTTGATTTAATTTCACTCTTTTTTCCCAAACGTATCTGGAACCATGACATCCTATATTCTCATTCTCCTTTAAGATTCCCTTCCTTCTTGCTGGCTAACCCCACTAGATACCCTGTCCTCAAACTGTACATCATGTACTGTAATGGGAAGGAAACTATTAGGATGATGATTGGGATATGGGAAAATAATTCACAAAAAAACACCAGACACAACCGTCTTTCTTTTTAACCAAAATGTTTGTCTCGTCAGGAAGTTTTGCAACAACATATTACTTAAGACATGGAGATTCATGGAAAGTAACAGTATTATGTTTATGGTACAACAAAATAGATGAGGTAATATAGGAAAAACTGAAATCACCCATGCACAAGAGTGAGGTGTCAATGTGGAGTTCTATCCCATCTGCTGAGCAGACATTCTTTCCATAGTAAAAAAGATCAACCTGATAGGTTATGTTTAAGGCCCTGGATCCTGAAAACACATAACCTGGAACCTATTTGTAATATACGCTGGCATAATGCCAAACTCCTACTTTATCCTTAGACTTCAGGTTTTAAAATCTTTTCTGCAAGCTAATTTTAGCATCATCAATTGCTGTATCAAGGAAATTCAAACATATCAATTAGATTTTTAAAAATGGAAGTATATACAGGTATCTCTTGCACCAAGTAGAAGGAGTCTAACCATGTCATGGTATTGCAGCTCTACTGCCCTCTTTCATGACACAAAACTGAAGAAGTGGTGTAGTTCTTGATCAGATACATAGAGGTACCCATATTCTGAGAAATCTCTTCAATATACTCATCATGCTGACAAACCAAGATGGCCTCAATAAAACTTCAAACCCTTCTACTGTTCTGAGAAATCAAACAATTGAAAAGGGTGGATGCTGAATTCACCAAATTTAGGAATTGGAGCCATATCTGATCTTGGAAGCATTTTATGCTTATCTCAATGACAGCTTCAAAATATGCAACAGGAATACAAAAGTTACGAGCTTGTGAGCAAGGATATCATCTGCTTGGTTCTCCTCCAGATGGGGGAAGTCAAAGCCATGAAGTTCAAAATAGGGGACCAAGAATACCAATGGTTCAGGCACTCCAGTGTAGCTGAAATTATGAAATTGCATCACACATGCTAAAAGACTTTCTCTCTTCTGATGATCCAGAGTTTATGATCCTCTTCAATACTTAAACATCATAATCTCAGTTTTCACAAAACTGGGCCTTCTTGATTTTGGGGGGCCAGTAGAGCATGATTTTGGCTGAACTGTGAGCAAGAAATGATGCCTAAGAACTCATAGCTAGCAAATCCCATTGTCTCAAGCCCAATGTCTGGAAGTAAATTAGGGGTTCTAATTCCAGGCAGGCACAGAGTTTCAATTTCAGATATTTTGGATGCTGATAGGGTATTTTTCAGCTTGATGATCTCCGCAACCCTTGCACCAGGTGGTTGTTCCTTCTAAGGAGCCACAAAATGGAACTGGTTCTACCAATATCTTGCTATAGCCCTGTAAGACTCATTTTGGAACTTCAAGAGGGAAAAAAGTGTGGTTTCTTTTTTGTATTTCATAAATATGAATATTTTTATTATGTGAAGTAAATTTGACATAGAATGAAAAAATAATATGTTCAGCTTGAGATGATATTTACAAATCACCTAGCGATCAGAGGACTGGTATATGTAATATATAAAGAATTCTCCAAACTCAGTGATAAAAAATGAAATCTGAGCATTTGCAATGAAATCTTGTGCTTTCTTAAACCAGTAAGATTGTGGTAATTGTTTAAAGTATTCATGATGTACTCATATAGATGATCTCTGCATTTTCCTGATACCTCAAAATGGAGCCCAGTGGATCCCAATGCTTTCTCATTGTCCAAGGAGAATGGCTCAAGTCCGCATGTCAGTGAGCACAGAGAACATCTCTGCAGGGTTTATCACTCAAGTTCTGAGTATGTGGCAGGTACACAGAGAAGCCCAGTAGGTACCCTGATCACCAGGATTATGTTCTACAAGGGAAATAAATATGCCCAGAAGCCATCATGGTAATAATTGTGCCATGGTAGCTTAATGTCTCTTTATCCTACTTCATATCTGAGTATAGTTAGAATTTAGGAAGTGGCCAAGGAAGTAAATAGAAAATCCATTTCATAAACATAATTCTGAAACATGGATATCTGATTAAACAAAGTCAATTCAAAGAAAGTATTGTTTACATTTCTGTTTCATTCACTGTGACAAAGATTATATGAGAAAACTATGAATTAAAATACCTCTTTCTATTATCTCATTGTTATCTATCTATAATCATCATCATCATCATCAACTTCATGATCTATCTACACAACACAATGGTTCATCGCAATGACTACCAAGGTATTTTTCCAGTATGTAAGTGCCAATAACCCTTCTCCCCCATTGTACATTTCTTTCAAGGATAGATGTTGATGGAAAGCCAAGACACTCTGGAAAAAAAGAAGAAGAAGACCTAAATGAAAGATCTCTGCGAGTGAGATCCCAGTGGAAATAACGGGGCTCCATCAAAGAAGGAGGTACCTTTCTCTGAAGGGAGGAGAGAACTTCCTCTTTGACTATGAGCCTGTCGGAATAAGATCAAAGTCAGCAAACTCAAAAGGCTTCCATAGCCTTGGCAACTCATGACTAGAGCCTAGGGAGATTACTGAGGCCTTTAACAAGAGTGTCAATTTTTTAAGTTAACAACAGGAGTCACTGTGTACTTACTTCTCATGTGGTATCTGTCCTTAGTGTGTTGTCCAATGTGAAGTAATGCTATAACTAGTACTGAAACAGTAGTTTACACTTTGTGTTTTTGTGTGGGTTGTAACTGATGAAATCTTTACTTAATATCTACTAAATCAATCTTCTGCATATAAAGATAATTGAAAATGAATCTTGATGTGAATGGAATGGGAGAGGGAGCGGGAGATAAGAGGGGTGTGAGTGGGAGGGAAATTATGGTGGGGGAAGCCATTGTAATCCATTAACTCTACTTTGGAAATTTTATATTAACTAAATAGAAAATTAAAAAAATTAAAAAAATTAAAAAATAAAATAAAAGACAGAGGAGGAGGAGCTAGTGGGAAAGAGACTTCAGATGCTGGTCAGAGGACGCAGTGATCCAGAAGAAAATGGCAAAAGCTATGAGGTGCTTTTCTTTTTCTTTAGGTGGGCGGGTGTTGTACAGGCCACGGTGGAGAGGAAGGATGAAAAAGCACAGGAGAAACAGCAGCACACTCGGTGCCTGCCTCACGCCAGATTCTTCCCATTTTCGTTTTACTTAATCCTCAGAAAATCTTCATTTTCGGGTAGGAAGATTGGCCCAAAGTATTTCAGTGGTTTGCCACCAGGCTACACATTAGGGTACCTGAGGAATTTGCTAAAACAGCTGACCTGGGTCTTACTCGAGTTTTTCTTAATTTGATCTGGAAAGATCATTGTGATCTGGATTAAGTTCTTCAGGGGATTCTAATGTAGAGAGTGGAGAACCAAAGTAAGGAATTTGCTGGGATGGAACTTAACTCAGCTCTACTGGTTCCAAAGCCCATATTCCTTCTCCTAGCACCATTGTTCTCTCAGTGTTGTCCTTAGAGTAGCAGCTTCAGAAATACCGAGGAACTTCCCTAACAATAAGAGTGTAGATCTTACCTACTAAGTCTTCACCTCTGGGATAGGGCCCAGCAATTGGATTTCACAAGCCTTCCAGGTGTCTCATGCTTGAGAACTACTGCCCTGAGGCCTTGCTTTTCAGTGTGATCCACAACTCTGTAGCATCAGCAGCATGATGTTAGAAATGCAAGACCTCAGGTGACACCCAGGCCTGCTGAATCGGGTTTGTTGTGGCAACACCCCAAAAAATGCATCCCATGTGGATGAAGGTTTGAGCAGCACTGCCTTAGGCTGATAAGCAAATCAACAAATTGATTTTTTTTGTTTTGTTTTAACTAGTTTACTCAGGTATCCTACCCAAATTTCTAATTAACTAGGTCTCAGGACACACCAAGGTCCCTTTTTGAAAGTTTCCCGTAAATCTGATAATAGATTAATTGTGGGATCACTCCATTCCACACTGCTGCTCACTGTAGAGGAGGGAATTTTCTGAGTGGACTCCTTTGTTCTGGGTAACTCAGAAAGTGACTTCATCACAACTATTATAGAACTCCCCAAAACAGTTTGGGGAATTGTTATAGAAGCCCCAAAACTGGGCTGCTCACCATGCACAGCAAGCCAATTACTGGCAGTGCCATGGAAGAAAGTTCATTTGCAACGAGCAGAGTAAGGAGTCAGGCAGCTGTGGCTCAATCTTGACTCTGGAGGGATTAGAGACAGTGAATCATAGTTTAAAGTAGGGGCTGAGCCATGCTTAATCAGCTTATGTGTGGACCTCTGGTTCGTCCACAGTATGTGTGGCCTCCCTTGATAGGTCAGTGATATGGAGCTGGTGTGTTTCCTTTGAAATGGCAAAGTGGGGTCTGGTCTGTGTCTGAGGGTGGACTGGGCATTTGCTCAGAACCTGTGGGTCCCTGCAAAGCTCTCAGAACAGAGGCTGGCATTCAGATGTTAGCTAGAGGGGTGATCTGTGTTTCCGTGACTCAGGGTCTTGGCTCTAGATTTACTTTTGTGTCACTCCATTAATTCAATGAGTTACTCTTTACAGAGGAGCTGCAAGGCAAGACAGAGATACTGGAGCCTGAAAAAGTCTGAATCAAGGGCGTTAAGAGCAGGGGCTTGGCTTCACCCCAAAGACATATTTCTTGTTTGCATTACAAGTGCATAGAAGTCAGCCATGTCTCCTCTTCATTCTGTGACCAAAGCTCAGGAAAGGCTTCCACTAATATGGGATAAGGCAGGTAGCTAGATTAGAGCTGGAAGCCACACCTCTCCCTCTTCATATAATACTATATTCCCACCTGTCAATCATATGATCCCCTCAGCAGGATGCACCACTCCTGACCTGGGGGCTGTGCCATGTAACCACACCCCTTTCCAAACTCCTAAGATGCTGGCATCCAGGAGGGGCCTGTTCTCACAGACATGGAGGAGCAGGGTATTGAAGTTCTCTCCTTCTCCTCTTCTGTCCCATGTCCTGTCTTCCCTCTCCCCTTTCTCCCATATCTCCTCTCTCCTCTCTAGACTCCCCACTCTCCTCTCGCTTCTCACTTTCCTATCTTTTCTCTTCCCTGCCCACTCTGTTCCTGATAGGGCCCACGTGTGTGTGTGTGTGTGTGTGTGTGTGTGTGTGACTTCCTCACCTTTTTAACAAACTTCATCATTTTGGAAGTTGTATTTGTGCCTGTTCTTAAAATGCCTCTCTAGATAAGAGGCAAGAGCCTGGAATAGGGATTTTTAAACCCCATTTAGCCTACAATGCAAGTAGGACTTTCTTGGTCCCTTGGTCCCATGGAAAAGGAAAAATGAAAATGGTTGGGCACATAATGACTCTTAAATCCAGGGTGACAAACTATTCCAGTTTACCCAGGACTGAGGCCCTCCTGGGAGCTAAACTTCAATGTTAAAATCAACTGGGAGAACTGAGAGAGCTGGTCACTGTACATAAAGCTTCTACTTGGAAGAGACATATTCCATTTATGCTCACATTCCATTGGCCATAAACATCCCACATGGCCAACTTTGTCTTCAATGGGGTGAGCAGTGGGGTGAGTTCTCCAGTAGTGAGGGACTCTCATCTAAAGAGTCAATGAATTTTTGTTTGTTAACATTTTATTTTATTTATTTGAAAGGCAGAATTAGGTAGAGACAGAGAGATCTTCCATACTCTGGTTCACTCGTTCTCTCCCCAAATGGATGCAAACGGGCACCCATATGGGATGCTGGCTCTGCATACAGTGGCTTTACCCCCATAATGCCAGCCCCAGTGAATACTTTTAATATTCAGGAAGCAAGTGGAAAAATGCCCTCACTCCTCAGGAAGGATTAATTACATTCTCATTAGGAGAAAATAGAAAAGGAAGGACCTTCCCCAGGGCTGAGTGAAGAGCCATAAAGGGGCCAACATCATGGCTTAGCAGGCTAAGGCTCTGCCTGTGATGCCTGCATCCCATATGGGTGCCAGCTTGAGACCCTGCTAACGTGCCTGGGAAAGCATTGGAGGATTGCCCAAGTGCTTGGACCCATGCACCAACATCAGGTGACCTGGAGGAAACTCTAGGCTTCTGGCTTTGGCATGGTGCATAGCCAATGCGGCTATCTGGGTACTGAACCAGAGTTTGGAAGATTCTCTTTCTCTCCTCTTTACATAAATAAAAAATAAATTAAAACATAAAAAACAGCCATGAAGGACAATGGCCTGAAGCTAATCAAGGAACACTCCCTACTGTCAGGATAGGGGTTCCTTGTAATGTGAGCCCAGTGCAATTTCAAGATTTCCATAGACTGGTAACTACTATGTCTCCCGTATTTCCTTCCTAAGTGGAGTGTTTATTGAGACTATCCTGCGTCTGTTCTTCCTTTATCCATTGGGTATGCCCCAAGACTATCTTTTTATGATTCAATTTTTAGAAATTTTGCAGGCAGGAATCTCTAAACAATATACTAATTAGGGACAAGCTTGAAGTGGCAAAATTACATATTAAAAAACAAGAGCATGAATCAGACAAACCAGGAGAGTGGTTACCTTTGGTCAGGGAGACACAACAGAATTATAAACTATTCATGTATTACTCTTTGTGCATGAATTAGAAAAAAACATGGCAGATGTGTTTTCCCAAGATGGATTCAACAAAATCTCCTGTCTATAAGCTCTTCTACAAACTCCATGACTTGAACCTGTGCAAACGGAGTGGCAGCGTTGCCCAATGTAGCATGGTGCTACATGTTGCTTTGATTTCTGAGCCTTGATCAGAAATTTCTTGCTCTTTGCCTTCTTGGGATGGCTTCTCTTAGATCCCAACCACCAGCCCATTTGAGGAAGCTCAAACTTGCCCATGTGGAGAGACCTCATGCAGAGACCATGTGCAGGTATCTGGCTCAGCCCAGCTGGTGTCCTGGCCAAACCATCGGATGTGTGGGTGAAGACACCTCCAGAGGGCTTCAGTCTTCAGCTGTTAAATCACCATCATCCTGATTTCAAAATAAATAACAAAAGATATGAAACAAAAAATGAATATGCCAAAATATTAATGATTGGCCTCTGGGTAGTGAGATTTGAATCCTCTCCTGCCCCTTGTCTTTGTTCTGAACTTTTCCGGTGTTCCATAGTGAGTACAAATCACTTTCATCATCTGGTGGGGAAAAAGTTTGCATGCATCAAAGAAGAAACAATCAAATTGTACTTGGACTTAGTACCCAAGTCTTGAGCGTTAGACTTGCATCTATATCAAGGCAGTCCATTGAGGACTTGACCTGTCCTTTGTCTTTTTGTGTAGTGTTCTTTTGGGATACAGCACAGGGCAGATAAATCTTTAGTTTTTTGATACCTAAGCTCTTTCTGGTGAAGTGCTGGTCTGGAGGAAACAGGTGAAGAAGTCCTTTGTATTGGGTGATTCTAGGGGATTAGGTAGAAGAGCAAGCTTTTCTGTGAGAAGCCTTTGAACCCAAGTCCCTCTTTTGGTACAAAAGGCTGTGCAGGTATCTGAAAGGAACAGGGACCAAAAGCTGAGGCATTGCGGTACTGGGCCCCCAAGGTCACAGAGGATGTTGTGTTCCTTTTAGGGCCTCACTTGGCCTTGGTGTGGGACAGTGGCATGACAGGGAGCCTGTTGGCCTTTGTTTGTGACAGACACCTTGCTCCCTCATTTCTGGAGATCAGCCCCTGCCCTGGCACTCATCCTCTCTGGAATGACACCTGTGATTATCATGCTTTTTGTATGAGGGTATTTCAAAATGATAGATGGAAAATGATATTAAGATAACTTTATTCTGGTACAAAAATGCTGAGATCCATGCATAGTTTTGTTTTCATAATATTTATTTTCCACGAAGTTTTTGAAGATCCCTTGTATACATTGATTTCAAAATATATTTTGGAACCAAAATAAACTTACCTTTTAATTCCAATTTCCATGCACCTATTGAAGGGCCTCATATATCATCAGCTCATCAGTCAGACTTCTCAAGCCCATCCCTGCAGTAGAGCTATATGTTTTTCTTCTGTTTAAGTCCATCCAATCCCCAGTCTGCCCAGAGTGATGACAAGTAATTCAGGGCCTCTTTCCCAGTTGTGAGTTGGGATGATCAGACCAGCCATAGGAATTTTGGTCAGATTTCTTGGTCAGGAAATTGAAATAGGAAGTAATCTGTAGGTGTCCTCCTAAGGACAAACAATAGGCAGTTTGGATTTCTTCCATGTCTTGGGAGGCAGGTGTGCAGGATCATGCCAGCTTGACTAGCAACAACGTGCATTTTGTTGAGAATGCTGGGTGGTTGCCATGTGGCTGTTCGGGGAGGCCAGCTGCCCCCTCCTGAATGTCCTGGCATAGGAGCATTGGTGAGGAGTTATGATCAGGCATAGCAGAGAAGGTGGCCCCAAACAGGGAACAGAAGCAGGGTGGGAGGTGGAAGAGAGGAGAGGAAATTTCCATTAGGCTTTTCGAATTTCTTGCTGTGTCCCCTGAGCACAGAGCTTGGCGGTTATCTGAGTGCCCCATCCTGAGTGTTCATGAATTATTCACTCCAGGCAGAGAGCCCTTATCTCTCACTGGAACTGCTTCAGGAGACTGCTTTCCCATCAGCTAGAGACTGGGCAGAGGAAGGGTTGCATTAGGCTGGAATTATCTGTCCTTTGCAAGAGAAATAGCACTCTGTACTCATGAAAGGACACTCCTCCTCCACTGTGGGCCTCTACTGAACACTGGGTTCTTGGTAGCTGTTTTCAAGGGGATTTTGTTGAGATCTGAGAGAGAAAGTCTATGGGGCAGCTACGGCGGTCTTGCCCAAGGGGGAAGCTCCTTCCTGGTGCCAGTCATTGGACCAAGAGGCCTCTGCAGAAGAAAAAGGAACTGAGAGGGGACGTAGCCTCCCCCACCCCAGATTTTCAGAAGCCGAGGGGTCTAGGGACAATCCAGAGTGGTGGAGGGGGTTCAGAATATTCTATCTCTCCAGCCCAATTTCCAGGATCCAGAGCAATTGAAACACCTCTTTTGTACCCACTTAGTCCATGTGCCTTCCTACAGGTAAAGGACTCCAAACATTAGAACTCATTCAAGGTCTAGTCCACTCTGGACTGTGCTCCAGGTATCAGGACTCCAGAATTTCTGCCTAAAGTCAGCAAATCCTCTTCCAGAGCCTGCAAGTGCATCTTCTCTGGGTCTCTGTTCCCAAAGGTGGACTTCATGATCCGTATTCACATACCAGGTCCAGGAGTGGCTGAGGGTGGCTGTTTCCAGGGTCCTGGGGAATGCGGGTGTGTTTGGAACGTGGCCAATCCACATGCACCCATGGGAGACTTGGTTTAATCTGAGAGGATGGGGGTGGGCCAAGGGCCAGAAGTAGATCTCCAAAGAGTCTCAACATCCAAAACCTCCACCAGGCCTTTTGGGTGGTTATGAAGCTGCGTACGACAAGGTAGAAGAGTGGAACGTACTTTGTTTAGCATTAACAGTTGAGCGCAGTGGCCAGGCAGCCCGGAGTCATGAAGGCTCTTGGCACACTGTGGGCCGCAGGCACCTGGCCTGTGCCCTCCCTGTGGCCAAGATCCTGAAAGGGGAGGTGAAGGAAGGGCCCATGAGGAGATCAACGAGGTTGTCTGCTCAATCTGCTCCTGCAAAAGCTGAAACAAAGCCCCAAAAGCAGCCGGGAAGGATGTTGGGCAAAAAAGTGCAAACAAAAGGGAAGAGAAGAGCCAAGAGAAAAGGGGCCCAGGTGGCTAACCAAGGAACTAAAGATTGGTCTGCAGAAAACTGAAAGGAGGGAGTCCAGCCTCTGATGAAGTCAGAGAGAAAGAAGCCAAGTCTGGTTTAATATCACACCCATGTCCATCAATGGTCCCTGTCCTCCTTGTTTTAAAATCCAGAGGGTTTTTTTTTTTTTACCATCATAAAGATTATTTATTTGAAAGGCAAAATGAGAGAGAGAGGAAGAGAGAGAGAGGGAGAGAATCTTTCATTTGTTTGTTCATTCTCCAAAAGGTTACAATGGCCAGGGGTTGGCCTGTCTTAACCCAGGAACCAGGAGCCTCTGGGTCTCCCACATGGGTTGGCAGGGGCCCAAGTACTTGGGCCATCTGCTGCTTTCCCAGTTGCATTGGCAAGGAGTTGAGTGGGAAGTGGAGTGAGCTTGTACTGAAACCAGTGCCCATATGGGATGCCAGTATCACAGGTGATGGCATTACCTGCTACATCTCAAACACCAGCCCCAGAGGAATGTTTTATCAACTATTTTGTAAAAGCAAACTTTCTAGTAGTTCTAGAAACACTTTTAAGAAGCAGGAAAGCCCACCCCATTCTATTTTTAAGTTTAAATTTTTAAAAGTAATTGAAATCATTTGCTGTTTTTTTTTTTTTTTTTTTTGCTACTATTATGGGAGGCTTTGACTATCTTGGGTGTCAGCTTAATATTCCATATGTGTGGGGGATAGTTGTTATATCCTATAATACAACAAATACTAAATGGAAATTTGGAGTCAAAGTTGTGCATTTAATCTGTCTTAGATATTTTCAGTTACTTTGACTCCCATGTTTAGTAGAATTGTTTCCTACAGAAAACCACTGCTGGTTGCCTTGTCAGACCGTGGGCACTCTGTAACATCTTTGTTTGTGGCTGTCTAGTTTTTCTAATAATTTTGTTAATGTGCTGTTAAATATTAAAAATTTGAGTATGTTGTGTATATGATATTACATTGTGAATTGGGATTTCTGTAAGGTGTATCAACATTTGAAGATACTAGGAATTGATACAGTCTTAAAGAAGAGTTGCCTCCAAATTTGAAGCTGCAAAGTCACTGGGATAACTTTAAAAAATGACAATTCATGGCCTTTTTGATTTTTGGTACTGGGTTAAGAATTGTGTGTAGAGTGAAATGTCTGTACTGGGCCTTCAACGTCGATAAAATCTCAATGATGGGCAACAATTAGCAGTTTATTAGCTTGATTTAGTAACTTAAAAATACTTATATATAGACTACATGAGCCTCCATTTGTACTTTTGCCCAGAGTGGGACAAATATTGTTGGACCTAAAATGTAGAAGTGGGGACCTAGTCCTAGTCCTGGGGTCCTTGATGAACAGAGGGCTGTGGAATGCAGGGAACAGGGGCTGATGAATTACAATTTTACTTCATGGTGCCCTCTGAGTCTCTTTTTGTTCTGTTCTGTTTTGTTTTGTCACTCCTCAGCCTGTAGCAGAGTCTAGCTGGAGAGCACCAGCTAGTTTCCCAGCCTGGTGGCACGGCAAGAGGGTCCACCGTTGAAAATGAAGCAGTGCCACCCTGAGGTCACTTCTGGGAATGGCATCAAGAATCAGGAAACGGCTCTGAGCCTGAGGCACAAGGTGGGTGTGCTTCCTGACGCAGAGCTCTGGCTGCAGTACAGCTGCTATTTTGTTGTTTTCTTACCCAAACTGGCATGTTCCTCACAGAGGGTCCCTAAGGCCAGATCAGTGTTGGACTCCGAGTTCCCAAAGAGCTCATCCCCAAATTTCCAATAGTCCCAGTGTTATTCCTTTCCCTGCCCACACCACACCATGCACCCGAGTTCCTGAGAGGTGAGGAAGGGAAATTCTCACCTGTGAGAAGCTTAGAAGACCTAACCTGGGTGCAGCCTTTGGAGCAGAAGTTAATCGTTTGCAGAGAAGCTCGCGTAGGCATTTTCTCCTTTTCACTTAACATTATTCTAAATTGTTTCACTTATAGATTAAACTGGTTTAATAGTGTGGAAAAAGTTTAATTACTATTTGTTTATTCTGTTTCCTGGCATTGTCTGAATTTCAACCGTGGCAGACTGTCATCCTATTTTACAGAATAGGAACTGAGGCCCAGGGAGGTGAATGGCTTGCTCAAGTTCACTGAGTAATAAGCAGCATTGCTGGGCCTGTAAGATCACTCTCATTGCTCTGTTATGTCTAGTTATGTCGGAAAGAATTAAGCATTCAAGTTCCTGCCACAATACTGCACTAGGACATGACATTCTTTTTTCTGTTACTTCTTTTTTTAAATATTTATTTACTTGAAAACCAGAGCGAGCGAGCGAGCGAGAGAGAGAGAGAGAGAGAGAGATCTCCTGTCTGTAGGTTTACTTGCAAGATGGATGAAATAGCAGGACTTCATCTAGGTCTCCCACGTGGGTGGCTGGGGTCCAAGCACTTGGGCCACTTTCTGTTGCTTTCCCCAGGCCACTTGCAGGGAACTGGATTGGAAGTGGAGCAGCCAGGACTCAAACTGGCACTCACATGGGATGCTAGTGTCACAGGCAGCGGCTTTATTGGATATGGCACAATACCAGCTCCTCTGTTACTCTTTTAAGATTTATTTATCTATTTATTTATTTGAAAATCAGAGTTACAGAGAAGCAGAGGAAGAAAGAGAGAGAGAGAGAGAGAGAGAGATTTTCCATCTGATGCTTCACTCCCCAGATGGCTGAAATAGCCAGGGCTAGGCCAGGCTGAAGCCAGGAGGCAGGACTTCATCTAACTCTCCAACATGGGTGGCTGGGGCCCAAACACTTGGGCCACCTTCTGTTGCTTTCCCCAGGCCACTTGCAGGGAACTAGATGGAAGTGGAGCAACCAGGACTCAAACGCATTCATGTGGGATGCCAGTGTCACAGGCAGCAGCTTTATTGGCTATGACACAATGCCATGTCCTCTGTTAATTTTTTTAAGATTTATTTACTTATTTATTTGAAAAACAGAGTTACAGAGAGGCAGAGAGAGAGAGAAAGAGGTCTTCCATCCGATAGTTCACTCCCCATATGGCTGCAACGTTTGGAGCTAGGCTGATGTGAAGCCAGGAATTTCTTCCAGGTCTCCGACATGTGTGCAGGTGCCCAAGGACATGGGCCATCTTCTACTGCTTTCCCAGGCCATTGCAAAGGCTGGATCAGAAGTGGAGCAGCCGGTACTCAAACTGGCACCCATATGGGATGTCAGCACTGCAGGTGGTGGCTTTACCCACTAAGCAACAGCGCTGGTCCCCTCTCTTAATTCTTAAGTTTTCTTTTCTTTTCTTTTTTTTTTTTGTGGACAGGCAGAGTTAGACAATGAGAGAGAGAGAGAGACAGAGAGAAAGACCTTCCTTTCCATTGGTTCACCCCCAAAATGGC
The DNA here is from genome assembly GCF_964237555.1 of Oryctolagus cuniculus. Classification (NCBI taxonomy): domain Eukaryota; kingdom Metazoa; phylum Chordata; class Mammalia; order Lagomorpha; family Leporidae; genus Oryctolagus; species Oryctolagus cuniculus. The sequence goes on along the minus strand of NC_091443.1, from coordinate 96,394,245 downwards.
CGCCATGGCTAGCGTGCTGTGCCGATCCGAAGCCAGGAGTCAGGTACTTATCCTGGTCTCCCATGTGGGTGCAGGGGCCCAAGCACATGGGCCATCCTCCACTGTCCTCCTGGGCCACAGCAGAGAGCTGGATGGGAAGAGGAGCACCCAGGAAGAACCCAGCACCCCAACCAGGACTAGAACCCGGGGTGCCGGTGCCACAGGCAGAGGATTAGCCAAGTGAGCTGCGGTGCCGGCCCCCTCTCTTAATTCTTAAAATGTTTTGTTTGTGTGTCATTCAACATGCAAAATCAATACATATTTACTGCAGCTTTTCACATACCTCCACTAGTGTAACCTAGTGTGAACAATATTAACATCCCATATTGCACACAATGGAGCATACACTTAATGATAATTTTTAAAATTCATGAACAAAAATGTTTGTTGGAAGCTGTGCAATGGAAAACCATATAACAAAACAGCATATTACCATATTTTGTAAGAATACCTGCCTAAAATAGAGAACTTTGAGAAAGAAAAAAAACACTGCAGTAGTAGCAGTGGTTATTTCTAAGTAATGGAGTCACAGGTGACTTAAAAATCTTTCTTTTTATTCCTTTGTTTAATAGGCAGTGACACACCAACACAAAAAATATAGATTAAGAGAATGAGAGAGATAATAGATATCTTCCATTCCCTTATTCATTCCCTAAATGCCCTCACTAACCGTAACAGAGCCAGGTTGAAACCAGGAACCTGGAACTCAATCCAAGTCTCCTACATGGGTGTCAAGGACCTATGTATTCGAAGCATCACCTGCTGCCTCCCAGGGTGTGCATTAGCAGGAAACTGGAATTGGAAGCTGGCTACAAGCCCAGGCACTGTGATACTTAGGCAGGCATCCTAAGTGGCATCTTAATCACTAAACATCTGCTCATACAGGTGGCTTGTATTTTCTTGTTTTGCCTTGTCTATATCCTCTACATTTTCTGGGAATCACGTGCTGCTCTTTTGGGGGTACAGGAGGCAGAAGCCAGCACAGGTGTCTCACTTGGTCAAGGCAAGGCTATTTTTTAAAAATTCATTTCCAACTGACTTAAAATTATATGTATTTATGTCCTATACAATGTCCTGCAGAATGTCCTATCAGGGTCAGCCTCTGCTCAAACAGTTTGCATTTCTTTATGGTGAAAATATTCAAAATCCTTTCTCCTAGTTTCTTTTAGAGAAATACAGAGCACATTATGATTATTTCTAGTCATCCTACTTGGCAATAGAACCGCCTTACTCCTATATAGCTATAATTTCGTACCTGTCAATTAACCTTTTTTCCATTGCTCCCTTTCCTCTTCTGTCCTCAGCCACTGTAAAACATGATTATATTAGCTGCTAATAGATCAACAGTTTTTTTTTAGTTTAAATTTTCCACAAATGAGGAATTTCCTTAAAAACAAAAACTGTAACTACCATATGATCCAGTAGTGCTACTACTGGGTGGGTGTTTAAGTGAAGTCAAATCAGTCCGTAGAAGAGATGTGGTCACTATCGCATTTATTGCAGCATTATTCAAGAAATGGAAATAACCAAAGCATCCATCGACAATAACTGAATAAAGAAAATGTCACACACACACATACACACACATGAGAAAAATGGAATAAAAGATACATTTATTTTGGTGCAATAAGTTTGAAATTCACACATTTTTTTTTCATTTGATTCCTTTTTCATGTGCTTTTTTGAAAACCCCTTCATATTAGTTTGCTAGGGCTGCCCTGTAACACAGTTTGATGGATGAGGTAGCATAAAGAGAAATTTATTTTATTTTTCAGCCTAGAAACATTTTATTTAAGTATGCAAACTTCATGGATTTCATATACACAAATTTAGGAACATAGTGATTCTTCCCACCCTACTCTCCCTCAAATAGTATGGGGAAAAAAAAAAAAGCTGTTCCGGGGCCAGCGCAGTGGCTCACTTGGTTAATCCACTGCCTGTGGCGCCGGCATCCCATATGGGCACCAGGTTCTAGTCCCGGTTGCTTCTCTTCCGGTCCAGCTCTCTGCTGTGGCCCAGGAGGGCAGTGGAGGATGGCCCAGGTGCTTGGGCCCCTGCACCTGTGTGGGAGACCAGGAGGAAGCGCCTGGCTCTTGACTTCGGATCTGCACAGCGCTGGCTGTGGCATCCATCTGGGGAGTGAACCATCAGATAGAAGATCCATCTCTCTGTCTCTTTCTTTTTTCCCTGTAAACCTTTTATCTCTGTTCTACAATCTTCCTTCATTTCATGTATACAAATTTAGGACCATATTGACTCTTCCCACTCTACCCTCCCTTTTGCCTTCACTCCCACCCTTCTTCCTCCTCCTTCTTCTTTTCCCATTCTTAGTTTTTACAAAGATCTATTTTCAATTAATTTTATACTCACAAGATTAACCTTACACTAAGTAAAGAGTTCAATAAATACTTTGAAAATAAGCAAACCTGTTCCTCAACAGTTGAGACAAGGGCTGTTCAAAATCAACACATCTCAACATTGTCAATTTCACTTCTATAGATTACCTTTTAGGTACTTTATTAGTTACCAGAGATCAGGGAGAACATATGATATTAGTCTTTTTGGGACTGGCTTATTTCACTCAGTATAATGGTTTCTAGTTGCATCCACTTTGTTGCGAAAGACAGGATTTCATTCATTTTATGGCTAAGTAGTGTTCCATAGTGTGTGTATATATAAAACACAATTTCTGTATCAAGTATTCAGTTGATGGACATATGGATTAATTCTATATCTTAGCTACTATGCATTGAGCTCCAATGAACATGGAGGGGATACAGGTCACTCTTTCATATGCTAATTTCATTACTTTTGGGTAAATTCCCTGGAGTGGGTTGGCTGGATCATAATGGTACACCTTTTTTCACCTCTCTGAGGTATCCACACTGTCTTCCACAATGGCTGCACTAGTTTACATTCCTACCAACAGCGCATTAGGGTACATTTCACCACACATACTTTTCAACATTTGTCGTTTGTTGATTTCTGTATGAGAGCCATTTAACTGGGGTAAGGTGTCGTTATGATTTTGATTTGCTTTTCCAGAATGGCTAGTGATCTTGAGCATTTTTTCATATGTGTGCTGGCCATTTTAGCTTCCTCTTTTGAAAAATGGCTGTTCAGGTCCCTTGCCTAGAGGTTGATTTTAGCCCCTTTTTCAAAGATAACTTGGTGGCTTTACTCGTTAATGCCACAGCACCAGCCTCCTTGATTTCTCTTTAAAAATCTCAATTTCCAGGGAAAATTTTTCATTCATATAACGCATGGTTTTTTTTTTTTTCATGAATTTGCTTCTGATTGCTTTTGAGTGGTTCTATGATTAATTTTTTGAATTCTGAGTCTAGCATTTCCTTGATCTCTCATCTTCACAATCCCATTTTGAAATGTTGTTGTGTTCCTTGGGGGAGGGGAGGTCATAATGTCTTCCTTACTCTTGTTTCTCGATTTTCTGCATTTGTTTTTAGGCATTTGTGGGGTTGATTTTTCTTTTCCCCTCTGATGGCTTTTATCTTTGAATTCTTCCTCTGTGTCTTAGTGGGATGTCTGCACTTTCAGTGAATATCAAGAGGTGGGTGGTATATGTGGCCATGGAGCTCTGGTAAGTGCTCCAGGGTGAGATGAGTATCCAGGGTAACACCCACATTGGGCATGGTGGATTTCAATACCTTGATGTTGACCCCCAGAGTGTTCTGTGTCACTAGATGAACCACACAAATGATCTGAACAATCCTCTCAGCACAGTGAATGTGTGGAGCTGCTCCCAGTGACTGCCCCGTGATCTAGCTACTTGCTGCACCTTCTCATCTAATCAAGTGAGTCTCTATGGTCTCAGGTCCCACAGTCACTGGTTGCAGAGGTTTATGTTTGCCCTGCCAGCCTGCCCAGTCAGCAGAGAGGCAGCTCTTCCCCAAGGTAGCTCCACCTAGGCAACTTGATCCTTGGAGGCTGTGGGTGCCTCACCATCCTACATGGTTGCCCAATCACCTCCAAGCTAGGCTCAATGTCATTGGGGACGGTGAATTGTTCTTTCCCTGGAATCAGCGGCTCCCATGGGTACACAGAAGCCACAGGACAAATGTTGCTCTGCTGCCAGTGTTGGTGTGAAATGGCAACTTGTCCTAGCCAGTGGCTGTGTGTGCACACAAAGGCCTGTGCAGCTTCTTCCCAAACCCAACATGGCTTCTGCCCTTTTTCAGCTGGCCAGTGGGCACTTTTGTGGGAAGTAGGAGTGAGACAAATGTGTACCTCTACTTCCACTGGGGCCACAGGAAACTGTTGGAATTGCTAGCCCCCAGGGGGCTAGTCCAGACTCACACCACACACTCTCTCTAGCTATACCACCATGAGTTGCTGCAGGCTGGTTTCACCAACTCTGTTTTCAAGCTGCCACCTGCTCCAGCTCTCAGCCATTGCAGTCATGTGTTGTGTCCATGTTCATGCTGTATGTCTGCACCCTCCATGCAGGTCCATGGCATTCCTCTTCTTTTAAGATTTCCAGTGAAGTTTTCTCTCCAGTTCTACCCTGAGAGTACACTTCCTACACTGATTTCTGTCACTGTTTATTCCTAGTCTGGAGCATCATGTTGTTCCCTAATCTGCCATCTTGGAATCTCTCTCCTTCACTGATTTGTGAATGTTGAACCATCCTTGCATACCAGGGATAAATTCCACTTGGTCTGTGTGAAAGATCTTTCTGATATGTTGTTGGATTAGATTACCTAGTATTTTGCTGGGATTTTTACATCTATGTTCTTCAGAGATATTGGTCTATAGTTCACTTTCTCTATTGTATCTTGTTCTGGTTTAGGATTTAAGGTGACGCTGGCTTCATGGAAGGAGTTTGGGAGGATTCCCTACCTTCCAATTTTGTCAAATAGTTTGAGTAGAATTGGAATTAGATCTTTGAATGTTTGGTAGAATTCAGCAGTGAAGCCATTTGTTCCTGGGCGTTTCTTTGTTGGGAGGGTCTTTATTACTGATTCAATTTCCATCTTGGTATTGGTCTGTTTACATTTTCTATGTCTTCATTGCTCAAATTTGGTTGGTTGTATGTGTCCAAGAATCTATCCAATTCTAGCTTTCCAATTTGTGGGGCATATAGCTCATTATTGTAATTCTTTTTTTTTTATTTTTTGGACAGGCAGAGTGGACAGTGAGAGAGAGAGACAGAGAGAAAGGTCTTCCTTTCCCGTTGGTTCACCCTCCAATGGCCGCCATGGCTGGCGTGCTGCGGCCAGCACACCGTGCTGATCCGATGGCAGGAGCCAGGTACTTATCCTGGTCTCCCATGAGGTGCAGGGCCCAAGCACTTGGGCCATCCTCCACTGCACTCCCTGGCCACAGCAGAGAGCTGGCCTGGAAGAGGGGCAACCAGGACAGAATCTGGCACCCCAACCGGGACTAGAACCCGGTGTGCCGGCACCACAAGGTAGAAGATTAGCCTAGTGAGCCGCGGCGCTGGCCTCCCTCTTTTTTATTGGATAGTTGAGCTAATGGTATATCAATTTTGTTTATTTTTTCAAAACCACCTCTTCATTTCACTGATCTTTTATATTTTTTGTTTCAATTTTGTTTATTTTTCTATAATTTTTATTATTTCTTACCTGCTACTAATTTTGGGTTTATTTGTTGTTTTTCTAGGTCTTCAAGATGCATGGATAGCTCATTTATTTGGTACCTTTCCAAATTCTTGATGTAGGCACCAATTGCTATAAATGTCCTTTTTTTTTTGACAGGCAGAGTGGACAGTGAGAGAGAGACAGAGAGAAAGGTCTTCCTTTTCCATTGGTTTACCCACTAATGGCTGTTGCGGCCAGCGCATTGCAGCCGGTGTACCACACTGATCCGAAGCCAGGAGCCATGTGCTTCTCCTGGTTTCCCATGTGGGTGCAGGGCCCAAGGACTTGGGCCATCCTCCACTGTACTCCTGGGCTACAGCAAAGAGCTAGACTGGAAGAGGAGCAACTGGGACAGAGTCTGGCGCCCCAACCGGGACTAGAACCTGGGGTGCCAGCGCCGAAGGCAGAGGATTAGCCTATTGAGCCAGGGGGCCAGCCAAATGTCCTTCTTAACACTGCTTTTTGTTGTCTCATGTTTTGATATGATATATTGTCATTTTCAGAAAATTTTTGATTTCTCTTGATTGCTTCTATGACCCACTGTTCATTCAGTAATATGTTATTCAGTCTCTTTATGTTTGCATACTTTCTCAAAACTCTTTTATTTAAACACTTTTTAAAATTTTATTTGACAGAGTTAGAGAGACAGAGAGAAAGGTCTTCCTTCTGTTGGTTCACCCCCAAATAGCCGTTATGGTTGGAGCTGTGCCAATCCAAAGCCAGGAGCCAGGTGCTTCCTCCTGGTCTCCCAAGCAGATGCAGAAGCCCAAGCCATTGACATTTCTTTTAAATAGCCAAGTGCCCTTAATTGGGTGCATATACATTTATGATAGTCACATCTTCCTATTGAACTGATCCTTTAATCATCACATAGTGCATTTCTTGTCTCTTTTAAATTTTTTTTTGTGTTAAAGCCTTTTTTGGTCTGATTTTAGGTTGGCTATATGTGCTCATTTTTGCTTTCCATTTGCATGAAATACTCTTTTCTTTCCTTTCACTTCCAGCCTTCATATTTCTTTGTTGGTGAGGTGTGTTTCTTGTAGGCAGAAATAGATGAGTCTTATTGTTTTTTTAAAACACATTCAGCCAGTTTGTATCATTTAATTGGAGAATTTAGGCCATTTACATTCAAGGTGACTATTGATAAGTAATGACTTGGCCCTGCCATTTTCCCAAAAATATTTCTATTGTTGGCTTTGGATTTCCTTTGTACTTTTACTAGGAGATTTTCTGCCTTCCCGTTCTTTCATCGTGATGACTACATTTCTGTGTTTCTGTGTGTAGCACATCCTTAAGCATCTTTTTTAGGCTGGATGAGTGGTGACAAATTCTTTCAATTTCTATTTGTTGTGGAAGGTCTTTATTTTGCCTTCATTCATTATTGAGAGCTTTGCAGAGTACAGTGTTCTGGGTTGACACTTTTTGTCTCTTAAGACTTAGACTATATCTCGCCACTCTCTCCTAGTCTGTAGGATTTCTGATGAGAAGTCAGCTGTGAGTCTCATTGGAGATCTCTGAAAGCAATCTGACATTTCTTTTGTGCACATTTTAGAATCTTTTCTTTAGGTTTTGCTGTGGAAAGTTTGACTACAATGTACCATGATGAAGAACTATTCTGGTCATATCTATTAGTTCTGTGTGCTTCCTGTATTGGACTTCATATTTTTCCTCCAATTAGAGAAGTTTTCTGTTATTTTTCCCCACCAGGTTGTCCTTCATTAAGCCATCTTATTTTTATTTAAATTTTTAATTTATATAATTGAACAAATTGTACGTATTTCATACATACAATTTTAAGAACATAATGACACATCTCACCACATCCTGCCTTCCTCCCTTCCTCCCTCCCTCTTTCCCACCCTTCTTCATTTCTTATTTTTCTTTATTTTTTGTGATAATATACTTTTTGTTTTGTAAGCAAGTTTTTTTTTTTAATTTTTTAACTTTTATTTAATGAATATAAATTTCCAAAGTACAGCTTATGGATTACAATGGCTTCCCTCCCACCAGCAACCCTCCCCTTTCCCACTCCCTCTCCCCTTCCATTGACATCAAGATTCATTTTCAATTCTCTTTATATACAGAAGATCAGTTTAGCATACATTAAGTAAAGATTTCAACAGTTTGCCCCCCCATAGAAACACAAAGTGAAAAATACTGTTTGAGTACTCGTTATAGCATTAAATCACACTGTATAGCACGTTAAGGACAGAGATCCTACATGAGGAGTAAGTGCACAGTGACTCCTGTTGTTGACTTAACAAATTGACACTCTTGTTTATGGCATCAGAAATCACCCTAGGCTCTTGTCATAGTTGTCAAGGCTATGGAAGCCTTTTGAGTTCACTGACTCTGATCATATTTAGGCAAGGTTGTAGTCAGAATGAAAGTTCTCTCCTCCCTTCGGAGAAAGGTACCTCCTTCTTTGATGACCTGTTCTTTCCACTGGGATCTCACTCACGGAGATCTTTCATTTAGGTCATTTTTTTTTTTTTGCTAGAGTGTCTTGGCTTTCCATGCCTGAAATACTCTCATGGGCTTTTCAGCTGGATTCACATGCCTTAAGGGCTGATTCAGAGGCCAGAGTGCTATTTAGGACATCTGCCATTCTATGAGTCTGCTGTGTATCTCACTTCCCATGTTGGATCGTTCTCTCCCTTTTTGATTCTATCAGTTAATATTTGCAGACACTAGTCTTGTTTATGTAATCCCTTTGGCTCTTAGACCTATCATTATGATCAATTGTGAACAGAAATTGATCACTTGGACTAGTGAGATAGCATTGGTACATGCCGCCTTCATGGGATTGACTTGGAATCCCCTGGTATGTTTCTAACTCTACTGTTTGGGGCAAGTCAGTTTGAGCATGTCCAAAATTGCACATCTCTTTCCCTCTCTTATTCCCATTCTTGTATTTACCAGCAATCACTTTTCAGTTAAGTTTTAGCACTTAAGAATAATTGTATGTTGATTACAGTATTCAACCAAAAGTATTAAGTAGAACAAGCAAAAAAATACTAAGAGGGATAACGTATTAAGTTGTTCATCAACAGTCAGGGCAAGGGCTGATCAAGTCACCGTTTCTCATAGTGTTCATTTCACTTCAACAGGTTTCCTTTTTGGTGCTCAGGTAGTTGTCACCGATCAGGGAGAACATATGGTATTTGTCCCTTTGGGACTGGCTTATTTCACTCAGCATAATGTTTTCCAAATTCCTAACAGGGATCACTTTTCAGTTAAAATTTTAACACCTAAGAATAATTGTGTGTTAATTATAGAGTTCAACCAATAGTACTAGAACAAAAAAAATACAAACATGGATAAAAAATTACATTGTACATCAACAGTCAGGACAAGAGCTGATCAAGTCACTGTTTCTCATAGTGTCCAATTCACGTCAACAGGTTTCCCCTTTGGTGCTCAGTTAGTTGTTGTCGATTAGGGAGACCATATGATATTTGTCTCTTTGCGACTGGCTTAGATCACTCAGCATGATGTTTTCCAGACTCCTCCATCTTGTTGCAAATGACTGGGTTTCATTATTTTTGACTGCTGTATAGTATTCTATAGAGTACATGCCCCATACTTTCTTTATTCAGTCTACTGTTGATGGGCATTTGGTTGGTTCCAGGTCTTAGCTATTGTGAATTGAGCTGCAATAAACATTAATGTGCAGACAGCTTTTTTGTTTGCCAATTTAATTTCCTTTGGGTAAATTGCAAGGAGTGGGATGGCTGGGTTGAATGGTAGGGTTATATTCAGGTTTCTGAGGAATCTCCAGACTGACTTCCATAGTGGCTTAACCAGTTTGAATTCCCACTAACAGTGGGTTAGTGTCCCTTTATCCCTAAATCCTCTCCAGCATCTATTGTTGGTAGATTTCTGAATGTGAGCCATTCTAACTGGGGTGAGGTGAAACCTCATTGTGGTTTTGATTTGCATTTCCCTGATTGCTAGTGATCTTGAACATTTTTTCATGTGTCTGTTGGCCATTTGAATTTCCTCTTTTGTAAAATGTCTATTGAGGTCCTTGGCCCATCTCTTAAGTGGGTTGTTTGTTTTGATGTTGTGGAGTTTCTTGATCTCTTTGTAGATTCTGGTTATTAACCCTTTATCTGTTGCATAGTTTGCAAATATTTTTTCCCATTCTGTGGGTTGCCTCTTCACTCTCCTGTTTCTTTTAAGTACAGAAACTTCTCAATTTGATGCAATCACAAATGTTAATTTTGGCTTTGACTGCCTGTGCTTCTGGGGTATTTTCCAAGAAGTCTTTGCCAGTACCTATATCTTGCAGGTTTTCCCCAATGCTCTCTAATAATTTGATGGTGTCAGGTTGTAGATTTAAGTCTTTAATCCATGTTGAGTGAATTTTTGTGTAAGGTGAAAGGTAGGCATCTTGCTTCATGCTTCTGCATGTGGAAATCCAATTTTCCCAGCACCATTTATTGAATAGACTGTCCTTACTCCAGGGATTGGTTGTGGATCCATGATCAAATATAAGTTGGCTGTAGATGTTTGGATTGATTTCTGGTGTTTCTATTCTGTTCCATTGGTCTATCCATCTGTTTTTGCACCAGTACCATGCTGTTTTGATAACAACTGCCCTGTAGTATGTCCTGAAATCTGGTATTGTGATGCCTTCGACTTTGTTTTTGTTGTACAAGATTGCTTTAGCTATTCGAGGTCTCCTGTGTCTCCATATGAATTTCAGCATCATTTTTTCCAGATCTGAGAAGAAGGTCTTCGGTATCTTGATTGGTATTTCATTGAATGTATAAATTGCTTTTGGGAGAATGGACATTTTGATGATATTGATTCTTCCAATCCATGAGCAAGGAAGATTTTTCCATTTCTTGGTATCCTCATCTATTTCTTTCTTTAAGGTTTTGTAATTTTCATCGTAGAGATCTTTAACATCCTTGGTTAAGTTTATTCCAAGGTATTTGATTGTTTTTGTAGCTATTGTGAATGGGATTGATCTTAGAAGTTCTTTCTCAGCCATGGTATTGCCTGTGTATACAAAGGCTGTTGATTTTTGTGCACTGATTTTATATTCTGCTACTTTGCCAAACTCTTCTCTGAGTTCCAATAGTCTCTTAGTAGAGTTCTTTGGATCCGCTAAATAAAGAATCATATCATCTGCAAAGAGGGATAGTTTGAGTTCTTCCTTCCCAATTTGTATCCCTTTAATTTCTTTTTCTTGCCTAATAGCTCTGGCTAAAGCTTCCAGAACTATATTGAATAGCAGTGGTGAGAGTGGGCATCCCTGTCTGGTACCACATCTCAGTGGAAATGCTTCCAACTTTTCCCCATTCAATAGGATGTTGGCCATGGGTTTTTCATATATTGCTTTGATTGTATTGAGGAATGTTCCTTCCATACCCAGTTTGCTTAGAGTTTTCATCATGAAAGAGTGTTGTATTTTATCAAATGCCTTCTTGGCATCTATTGAGATAATCATATGGTTTTACTTCTGCAGTCTTTTAAATGTGGTGTATCACATTGATTATTTTCCACACATTGAACCATCCCTGCATACCAGGGATAAATCTTGGTCTGGGTGGATGGTTTTTCTGATGTGTTGTTGCATTCTATTGGCCAGAATTTTATTGAGGATTTTTGCATCTATGTTCATCAGGGATATTGGTCTGTAATTGTCTTTCAATGCTGCATCTTTTTCTGGCTTAGGAATTAAGGTGATTCTGGCTTCATAGAAAGAATTTGGGAGGATTCCCTCTTTTTCGATTGTTCTGAATAGTTTGGGAAGAATTGGAGTCAGTTCTTCTTTAAATGTCTGGTAGAATTCAGCAGTGAATCCGTCTGGTCCTGGGCTTTTCTTTGTTGGGAGGGCCTTTATTACTGTTTCAATTTCTGTCTCAGTTATGGGTCTGTTTAGGTTTTCTATGTCTTTGTGGTTCAATTTAGGTAGGTTGCACAAGTCCAGGAATCTATCCATTTCTGATAGGTTTCCCTGTTTGCTGGCATACAAGTCCTTGTAGTAATTTCTGATGATTCTTTCTATTTCTGTGGTGTCTGTTGGTACGTTTCCTTTTTCATCTCTGATTTTATTGATTTGGGTCTTTTCTTTTTTTAGTTAGTTGGGCCAATGGGGTGTCAATTTTGTTTATTTTTTCAAAAAACCAGCTCCTCATTTGGCTGATTTTTTGTAATGTATTTTTTGGATTAAATCCAGTTGATTTCTTCTCTGATTTTAATTATTTCTCTTCTCCTACTAGATTTGGTTCTGGTTTGCTGCAGGTTTTCTAGATCCATGAGATGCATTGAAAGCTCATCTATTTGGTGCCTTTCCAATTTCTTGATGTAGGCACCTATTGATACAAACTTTCCTCTTAACACTGCTTTTGCTGTATCCCATAAGTTTTGGTATGTTGTGCTGTTATCCTCATTTACTTCCAGAAAATTTTTGATTTCTTTTTTCATTTCTTCTATGACCTATTTTTCATTCAGGAGCATGTTATTCAATCTCCATGTGTTTGCATGTGCTCTAGGGATTCCTGAATTGCTAATTTCCAACTTCATTCCTTTATGGTCTGAGAAGCTGCATGGTATGATTCTAATTCTTTTGAATTTGCTGAGACTTGCTTTATGGCCTAGTATGTGGTCAATCCTAGAGAAGGTTCCATGTACTGCTGAGAAAATGCAAATGCTTTATGTGTAGGATGAAAAGTTCTGTAGATATCTGTTAGATCCATTTGGGCTATAGTGTCGTTTAAATCTACTGTATCCTTGTTGATCTTCTGTCCTGTTGATCTGTGTGTTTCTGAGAGTGGAGTATTGAAGTCCCCCAGTACTATTGTATTGGGGTCTAAGTCTCCCTTTAAGTCCCTTAACAGATCTTTTAAATAAACTGATGCCCTGTAATTAGGTGCATATACATTGATAATCGTTATATCTTCCTGTTGAATTGATCCCTTGATCATTATATAGTGCCCCTCTTTGTCTCTCCTAACAGATTTTTTGGTAAAGTTTATGTTGTCTGATATTAAGATGGCTACGCCTGCTCTTTTTTCATTTCTGTTGGCATGGTATATCTTTTTCCAGCCTTTCACTTTCAGTCTGTATGCATCTTTGCTGGAAAGATGTGTTTCTTGTAAGCATCAAAATGATGGGTTTTGTTCCTTAACCCAGTCAGCCAATTGGTGTCTTTCAACTGGACAGTTCAGGCCATTAATATTCAATGTGACTATTGATAAGTAGTAACTTTGCCCTGCTATTTGCCAAAGATATTTTCTAATATATGTTTTGAACTTCCTGTGATCTTTTGCTGTGAGGTCTCCTTCGTTTATCTTCTTTCATATTGATGACCGTGTTTCTTTGTTTCTGTGTGTAACACATCTTTAAGCATCTTTTGCAGGGCTAGACGAGTGGCAACAAATTCTTTCAATTTCTGTTTGCTGTGAAAGGTCTTTATTTCACCTTCATTCACAAATGAGAGCTTTCCAGGATATAATATTCTGGGCTGGCAGTTTTTCTCTCTTCGTACCTGTGCTATATCTCACCATTCCCTCCTAGCTTGTAGGGTTTCTGATGAGAAGTCAGCTGTGAGTCTGATTGGAGATCCTCTGAGAGTAATCTGATCTTTCTCTCTTGCACATTTTAGGATCTTTTCTTTATGTTTCACTGCGGTGAGTTTAATTACAACGTGTCATGGTGAGAATCCCTTTTGGTCATGTTTATTAGGGGTTCTACGACTTCCTGTACTAGGATGTCTCCATCCTTCTCCAAACCTGGGAAATTTTCTGCTAGTATCTCACTAAAAAGGCCTTCTAATCCTTTCTCCCTCTCCATGCCTTCAGGAACTCCTAGAACCCGAGTGTTGGGTTTTTTAATAGTATCCTGAAGATTCCTGACAATATTTTTTAGATTTCTAATTTCCTCTTCTTTTCTTTGGTTTGACCGTATCCTTTCCTGTACTCTGTCTTCTACATCTGATATTCCCTCTTCGGCTTCACTCATTCTGTTTTTAAGGCTCTCTAATGTGTTTGTTATTTGATCAATTGAATTCTTCATTTCATTATGATTTCTCATCACTATCACAGTTTCATGTTCTGCTACTTGTTTCATTTCATTTTGATTCCTCCTTAATATTTCATTTTCATGAGAGAGATTTTGTATCTTGTCCATTAAGGATTTCTGTAGTTCAAGAATTTGTTTTTGAGAACTTCTTAATGTTCTTATCAATTTTTTGAGATCCGCTTCTTGCATTTCTTCTATCTCATCATCTTCATAATCTTGAATTGGGGTGTCTACTTCATTTGGGGGTGTCATAGTGTCTTCCTTGTTCTTGTTACCTCGGTTTCTGCATTTGTTTTTTGGCATATTGGAGATATTCTTTGTTTTCTTCTTGTTATACTGTGACTCTAGATTAAGTGGACTGTCTGCTTGTGATGGATCCTTAGAGGCTGTGATGGGTGTGTCCAGAGAGCTCTGTTTGGTTCTTCAGGGTTAAGGGTGTGCCAAAGGTGACTCACCCAGATTGTTCTCCCATTTGCGTTCTCTTTCTCTCTTTTTTCTGACTCAGTTGGGAAGTAATTCCACACAGCTGAGTGGAATTGAGGTTAGCTGATGTATGAAATCTGGCCCCTGTGGGTATTTGTCTGGTTACCCCTGGGACCACACAAAGAGTTTATGTAGCCCTCAGTGTGGTTTCAAATTTCTCAACAGTCTCTCACCAGTTTACCCAAGTTACCGAGTTTGTGTACTCGGTGAGTTCTCTTGCCCTCCCCTCAGATTTTCACAGTCTCAGTTCGTTAGCTCCTCACTTTCACTAAGTCTTAACCTCTTGTTATTTCTCCCCACCAGAGTCAGTTTTTGCTGCTTGGCTAATGGTTGGCGCCTCTTTACATACGTAAAATGGCGCCTGCTCTTTGTCTTGCTCGGCTTTGTAAGGTGAGTGGAGAGAGAGGCTAATGTCCATGCTGGTTCCCCTTATTTGTTTGTTTTCTCTCTCCTCCAGTCCACCTGGTGAACTTTCCCCAGTGGGGCTTTCGTTCCCTCTAGGCTCTTTCTGCCTTTCCCTGCCAATGTCTTGGGTTACCGAGGTTTTTATCTCACCTCCCCTTCCAGCGCTGGCACACAGACACTTGTGGCGTGGCTTCTGCGGCCCGGCTTCTGCGGTGGTGTGGCTTCTGCAGCTTGCCTTCTGTGGCGGCGCGGGTCCCGCGGCTCGGCTTCCATGCAGTGGGCGACCCTGCTCTCCCCGCAGGTCCTCCTTGTCACATCCACTAGATCCGGAAGAGTTTCCTCTGCAATTTTTTCCCTGAGCCTTTTCCTGTGGCTACAGTAACTCCACTTTTACTAAACTATCTTTTCCCGGACTATCGGTGCGCATCCTCACTATTCCGCCATCTTGGCTCCACCACTGAAAACAAGTTTTATCATTAACTGAGGAAGCGCCTAAGGAAACAAACAATGAAGTTCGGCACTTGGCTTATCTAAAACTTATGAGACATAAGAATATCCTCTATTTAATACAATAAAATGTAGTATATCTTTGAGAACAAATTTTACTATTAGCTCTCAAAATACAATCTTTGAGGTCCTGCATGGGAAGTTAGTGTACAATAACTTGTTAATTTAACAACTAACACTCTTATCAATGACTTCAGTGATCACCCAAGGCTCTTGACATGAGCTGCCTAGGCTATGGAAGCCTTTTGAATCCACAAACCCCTTCAATATTTAGACAAATCCATAAGCAATGTGGAAATTCTCTCCTCCCTACAGAGAAAAGTACCACTTTCTTCACTGGGGTCTCACTCACAGAGTTCCTTCATGTAGGACAGTTTTTGTCACAGTATCTTGGCTTTCCATACCTGAAATGTTCTTGTAGGCTTTTCAGTCAGACCAGAATACCCGAAGGGCTGATTCTGAGGTCAGATACTACTTTAAGCAATTGTCATTTCATGAGTCTGATGTATAGACTGCTTCCCGTGTTGGAGCATTCATGCACTTTTAATTCTATCTATTGTTATTACCAAACACTTAATCCTATTTTTTGATCACTTGAACACTTATCCTATCTATATTATCACCTTTTTTGCTCTTTTGGGTTTTATTGGTTTTTTTTTGTTTGTTTTTTTTTGTTTGTTTTTTAGAAATCTTTTATTTAATAAATACAAATTACATAGGTACAGCTTTAGGAATATGGCAATTCTTCCCTCCATACCTCCCCTCCCACCCCTACTCCCATCCCACCTCCTACTCTCCCTCCCATCCCATTTTTCATTCAGATTTATTTTTAATTATCTTTATATGCAGAAGTACAAATATATACTAAGTAAAGATTTCAACAGTTTGCACTCACACAGACACACAAAGTATAAAGCACTGTTTGAAGACAAGTTTTACCATTAATTCTCATAGTACAACTCATTAAGGACAGGTTTCCTACATGGGGAGTAAGTTCACAGTAATTCTTTTTGTTGATTTAATAATTGACACTCTTATTTATGAGGTCAGTGATCACCCGAGTCTCTTGCCAGGAGTTTCCAAGGTGATGGAAGGCTTTTGAGTCCACAAACTCTGTCAGTATTACTTCATTCATTCCATTGTGTTCAAAGAAGATTCGTGGAATGATTTTGAATTTTTTTTAATTTGCTGAGACTTGCTTTATCACCTAGCATGTTGTCTATCCTAGGGAAAGTTCCATTTACAAGTGAGAAGAATGTATATTCTGAATCTGTAGGATGAAAAGTTCTGTAGTTATTGATTAGGTCCATTTAATCTTTAGTGTTGATTAACTCTGTTGTTACTTTGTTGATTTTTCTGTCTGGTTGATCTGTACATTGCTGAAAGACAGGTGTTGGAGTTTTTCATTACTATTGCATTGGAGTCTATATCTCCTTTGATCTATTAACATTTGTTTTAAATAGCCAGGCATCCTGTAATTGGGTACATATAGTTTTATTATAGTACATCATCCTGTTGATCCATTATTCATTACATAGTACCCAAAGTACAGCTTTTGGGTTACAGTGGCTTTTTCCCTCATAACCTCCCTCCTACCCACAAACATCCCATCTCCCTCTCCTTCCCCCATCCCATTCACATCAAGATTCATTTTCAATTCTCTTTATATACAGAAGATCAATTTAGTATATATTAAGTAAAGATTTCAACAGTTTGCACCCACACAGAAACACAAAGTGTAAAGTACTGTTTGAGTACTAGTCATAGCATTAATTCACATTGTACAACACATTAAGGTCAGAGATCCTACATGAGGAATAAGTGCACAGTGACTCCTGTTGTTGACTTAACAAACTGACACTCTTGCTTATGGCGTCAGTAATCACCCTAGGCTCCTGTCATGAGTTGCCAAGGCTATGAAAGCCTTTTGAGTTCGACGACTCCGATCTTATTTAGATAAGGTCATAGTCAAAGTGGAAGTTTTCTCCTCCCTGAACATTTTTTCATGTGTCTGTTGGTCATTTGGATTTTCTCTTTTGATAAATGTCTGTTTAAGTCCTTGGCCCATCTCTTACGTGGATTGTTTGCCTTGTTGTTGAAGAGATTCTTGATCACTTTTTAGATTCTGGATATTAATCCTTTATCAGTTACATAATTTGCAAATATTGCTTCCATTCTGTGAGATGCCTCTTCACTTTCCTGACTGTTTCTTTTGCAGTACAGAAACCTCTCAACTTGATGCAATCTCAGTTGTTAATTTTGCCTTTGGCTGTCTGTGCCTCTGGGGTCTTTTCCAAGAAGTCTTTGCCTGTGCAATACCTTGCAGGGTTGCTCCAATGTTCTCTAATAATTTGATGGTGTCAGGTCATAGATTTAGTTTTTTAATCCATGTTGAGTGGATTTTTGTGTAAGGTGTAAGGTAGTGGTCTTGCTTCATGCTTCTGCATGTCGAGATCCAGTTTTCCCAGCACCATTTGTTCAATAGACTTTGCTCCAGGAGTTGGTTTTAGCTCCTCAATCAAATATAAGCTGGTTGTTGATGTTTGGATTGATTTCTGGTGTTTCTATTCTGTTCCATTGGTCTATCCATCTGTTTTTGTACCAGTCCCATGCTGTTTGATGGGATAACTGCCCTATAATATGTCTTGAAGTCTTGTATTGTGATGCATCCAGCTCTGTTTTTTTTTTTTTGTAAGATTACTTTATCTATTCGAGGTCTCATGTACTTTTATATGAATTTCAGCATCTTTTTTTCTAGATCTGAGATTAATATGTTTGTGTTATGAATAGTATCACATTGAATCTGTAATTTGCTTTTGTATGGATGGACATTTTGATGGTATTGATTCTTCCAATCCATGAACATGGAATATTTTTCCATTTTTTTGTATCTTCTTTTATTTCTTTCTTTAAATTTTATAATTATCATCATAGAGATCTTTGACTTTTTTGGTTAAGTTTATTCCAAGATATTTCATTTTTTGGAAACTATTGTGAATGGGATTGATCTTAGAAGCTCTTTATCAGCCATGACATTATGTATACAAAGGCTGTTGATTTTTGTGTATTGATTTTTTATCCCGCTACTTTACCAAACTCTTCTATGAATTCTAATAATCTCTTAGTGGAGTTCTTTGGATCAACTAACATGCCTTTTGCAAATAGGGATAGTTCGACTTCTTCCTTCCCAATTTGTATGCCTTTCATTTCTTTTTCTTGCCTAATGGTTCTGGCTAAAACTTCCAGTATTATATTGAATAGCAAGGGTGAGAGTGGACATCCCTGTCTGGAACTGGATCTCAGTGGGAATACTTTCAACTTCTCCCCATTCAATAGGATGTTGGCCATGTCTTTGTCATAATTTGCCTTGATTGTGTTGAGGAATATTTCTTCTATACCCAATTTGCTAAGAGTTTTCATCATGAAAGGGTGTTGCATTTTGTCAAATGCTTTCTCTGCATCTATCGAGATAATCATATATTTTTTATTCAGCAGTTTGTTAATGTGGTGTATCACATTTATTGATTTACAAATGTTGAACCAACCTTGCAGGATATAATATCTGGGATGACAGATTTTTCTCTTAGTACTTGTGTTATATCTTGCCATTCCCTCCTAGCCTGTAGGGTTTCTTTTTCTTTTTTTTTTAAGGGAGGGTTTTATTGGGGAAAACCCAGCAGACTGGAGGGAAGGGGCAAAGAGGGAAAAAGAGAGAAGGAGAGTGTAGAGAGAGAAAGATAGGAGAGGAGCTAGCAAGGAGAGAAGAGAGAGAGCAGAGAGAAGAGAGACAAGAGGGGGGAGTGTAGGGTTTCTTATGAGAAGTCTGCTGTGAGTCTAATTGGAGATCCTCTGAGAGTAATCTGGCATTTCTCTTGCACATTTGAGAAACTTGTCTTTATGTTTCACTGTGGTGAGTTTGATTACAATGTGTCCTGGTGAGGATCTTTTCTGGTCATGTTTATTGGGAGTTCTATGTGCTTCCTGTACTTGGACGTCTTTCTTTCTCCAAACCCAGTTAGTTTTCTGTTAGTATGTCACTAAAAAGGCCTTCTAGTCCTTTCTCTCTCTCATGCCTTTAGGAACTCCTAGAACCCGAATGCTGGTTTTTTTTAATAGCATCCTGTAAATTCCCAACAATATTTTTTAGATTTCTAATTTCCTCTTCTTGTCTTTGGTTTGACTGTATACTATCCTATGCTCTGTCTTCTAACTCCAATGTTCTCTCTTCTGCCTCACTGATTCTGTTTTTAAGGCTCTCAAATGTGTCTTTTATTTGTTCTATTGAATTCTTCATTTCATTTTGATTTCAATATCAATTTCATGGTCTATTAATTTCTCATTTCATTTTGATTCCTCCTTAAGATTTCATTTTCACGAGAGAGATTTTCTGTCATGTCTTGCATGGATTTCAGTAGTTCATGCATTTGTTTTTGATTACTTCTACATATTCTTATCAATTTTTTGAGTTCTATTTCTTACATTTCTTTTACCTCATCATCTTCATAATCTTGTATTGAAGTGTCATGTTCTTTTGGGAGTGTCATGTTGTCTTCCTTATTCTTGTTTCCTCAGTTGTTGCATTTGTTGTTCGGCATTTGTGGGGATATTCATTGGTTTCTTCTTTTTTTTTTTTTTCTACTGTGGCAGCTTTTTTCATTGTACTACACTCTGTAGGTAAGTGGACTGCCTGCTCTCAGTGAATCTCTGGAGGCTTGTGGTGAGTGTAGCCAGTGAGCTCTGTTCAGTTCTTCAGAGTTAAGGGTGTGGCTAAGGTGACACACCCAGATTTGGCGTGGTAACTCCCTCTCTCTCTCTCTCTTTTTAATCAGAAGGGAGGTAATTCTGCTCAGCTGAGCTCTTCTTGATGGTGATCAGTGCCTGAGTGCTAGCCCCAGTGGGTATATTTCTCTGCTCTGTCCCAAGGACCACACAAAGGATCTGTGCAGTCCTCAGTGTAAGTCAGATTCCACAGCAATGTCTCTCACCGGCTAGCCAGTGCTGCCCCAGCTTGTGGCAACTCCGACCGAGACTACTCAAAGTCACCCTCACTGTGAGTTCTCCACACACCCTGTTTTTTTTTTTTCCACAGTCCCATTTCAGAAGCTCCACACAGTCACTAGGTCTTAGTCTCCTGTTATTACTCCCCACGAGAGTCAGGTTTTTCTGCTCAGCTGATTGCTGGGCACAGCCTAGAACTGGCACAGCTGTTACATATGTCTAAAATGGTGCCCACTCTACGGGCTCATACACCTTTGTAAGGTGACTGGAGAAAGTATCTGTATCTGTACCAATCGTATCTGTACAATCCCTTTTATTTTTTCTCTCCTCTAGTTAGGGTGGTGTACTTTCCCCCATGGGGTCTTCAGCCTCGTTACCTCTAGGCTCTTCCTGCCACTTTTCCACCAGTGTCTCAGGCTACTGCAGTCTCATCTCAACTCACTTTCCAGCGCTGGTGAAGATGCTCTCGGCTGCTGGGCACCCATGTCATCCATGTAGGTCCCCTGTGTCCCTCTAATTATGAAAGAGTTTCCTCTGCTGTTTTTTTCCCTAACTCTTCCCTGAAACTACACTATCTCCACTTTTATTAAGCTATCTACTCCTGGACTAGATCAGTAAGCTCCCTCCCTATTCCACCATCTTGGAACCTCCTGGTCCTTGATATAATCATATATTCAGAGTCACTTTCTTCTCACTTTCGTTATCAGGAAATATAGTTCTGGAGCCTCATCTGGGAGCTAGTAGTAATTGTGATAAGAATGGAATATTAGATGTATAAATTTTAAGTAACTAAACCTCTGGGCAAGTTATTCTTACAGCCAATCAATCTTTGTTTTTTTTTTTTTTTTTTTTTTTTTTTGGACAGGCAGAGTTAGTGAGCGAGAGAGACAGAGAGAAAGGTCTTCCTTTCTGTTGGTTCTCCCCTCAAATGGCCACTATGGCCAGTGCGCTGTGGCTGGAGCACTGCACCGATCCGAAGCCAGGAGCCAGGTGCTTCCTCCTGGTCTCCCATGTGGGTGCAGGGCCCAAGCACTTGGGCCATCTTCCACTGCCCTCCCAGGCCACAGCAGAGAGCTTGGACTGGAAGAGGATCAACCGGGACAGAATCTGGCACCCCAACCGGGACTAGAACCCGGGGTGCTGGCGCCACAGGTGGCAGATTAGCCACGTGAGCCGCAGCGCCAGCCATAACCATTCTTTACCACGTAAAGAAGGGAATCATATGTATTGGTGGGACCGGTTATTCTAATATTGAGAATTACTATGACATTCAGAGACCTAGTCATCTTACTGCCAGTAACTTTAGAACATTTTAAATCAATTTGGCTTTTATAAAAGACAAATTTATTTATTTATTTGAAAGTCATGGAACAGAGATATAAAGAGAGAGAGACTGATTCATTCCCCGAATACAAAAGGGCTCTAGCAGCTAGATCTGGGGGAGGCCAAAGCCAGGAGCCAGGAACTCTATCCTCTTCTCCCACCTGAGTGTTAGAGGCTGTTCCATGTTTAATTTATATTTATAAAAAAAATGAAAGATAAAAAATCCACAAAAACCAGAAAGGCTTCAATATCCAAATAACAAAAGACCAACGTCTAAAAATGTTGAATCTTCTCTTTTTGATTCTATCTGGGTAATTGTTTTAAATTTCTTTTAAAAACTACATTTGCTTTTATCAGGTAAAAAGTATGTGGGAAATTGTAGTATCTCTCTTTCAATATTTTGTATGCCTGCTCTTAGGATTGATTATGCCAGTTTCTCAAATTAAGTCTCAAACTAGAATGCCCTTGAGGATGCTTCCATAGAGCTCGTTTGACCTAACTAATTCTACATTTGTATTGTTTAATTTTGATATGTAACCAGAGTCCTAATCAGAGTCCACAGCAAAGAATGTAGTTTTAATATTGGAGTTTGCTGTTACACTTGTGTGCACTCAATGGTTTTTTTCTCACAGTGTTGAGTGTAGTAATTATCAAGTATTCAGACATTTTCATTGCTAAAAACATGCCACAGCATGATTCTTCATTCTACTAATGGTGGATATTTAGGTTGTTTCGAAGTTTTTACCCCTGGACACAATGTGGCCATTGGTCTTCATTGTTTGGGCATAGGAGCAAGCATGTCTATAGATTGCACCAGGACTGGAGTTCTGGGTTCCTGGGTTAGAGCAGTGCAAGCATTTTTGGTTAGGGTTAAAAATGTGTAAAGCCAGATATGCATTCTAGGCAATGATAATAAAAAAAAATGAAGTAAATTGCAATAATGTGATGGATTAATAGATTCAGGGTTCAGTGACAAGGACATTATCAGTGTGGTGTCTAAACACATCTTGCACATCTCATGCAATCTTGTGGTCTTCACACATCTCTTCAGGAAAGAACTGGCTGGCACAGCTGGCTTCCAGCTAGGCAGAGGGATCCAACCACTCCATCTGTATGTGCATTTCACAGGGACATTCTTGTGCTTTGGGCCCTCTAAAACCAGAAGACAAGAGTCTGTGGAGAATTGGGGTGGGAGGGTAGAGTCCTCAGGCACTGGGACTTGGAGAGTATCGGTAAAAATGCAGAGTCTGCAGCACCAGGGGAAGACAGCAGGGCTGCATGGCTATTTTGTGGAAAGAAAGAGGCTGAGGGATGGAGACCAGAGTGAGGGGTGATCACAGATTTGAATGAGATGGAGGTCAGAAAGAAGGACAGACATTTTTGCCCAGGGAGGAAAATATTTGATATTTACCTCACCATCCTTATCCCTCCCCAATTTCCATATCCTATCTCTCTATCCTCCTTCTGCTTCCCCCTTGGCTCATCAGATCAGAGAGGGGGTGGCATGATCCAAGTGTGTGTGTGGACTCTCATATGAATAGGTGCAAATACTAACCTCTAAAGTCTTAGTATTAGGAGTGGCATCTTTTGAGAGTTCATCAAATCATCAGGGCAGAGCCCTCATGAATATTATTAGTTCTCTTAAAAAAGTAGGCTACCAGGAGCTACCTTGACCTGCTATCATGTGAGGATATACACTGAAGAAACCATTTATACCAGGAAAGGAGCCCTCATCAAATAACACAGACCTCCCAGCAGTGGACAGTGAGAGAGAGAGACAGAGAGAAAGGTCTTCCTTTGCCGTTGGTTCACCCTCCAATGGCCGCTGTGGCCGGCGCAACGTGCTGATCCGATGGCAGGAGCCAGGTGCTTTTCCTGGTCTCCCATGGGGTGCAGGGCCCAAGCACCTGGGCCATCCTCCACTGTACTCCCTGGCCACAGCAGAGAGCTGGCCTGGAAGAGGGGCAACCGGGACAGAATCTGGCGCCCCAACCAGGACTAGAACCCGGTGTGCCAGCGCCGCTAGGCGGAGGATTAGCCTAGTGAGCCGCGGCGCCGGCCCTAGAGTGTGGTATTTTGTTATAGCAGCTGTAATATGCTGAGAGATGTGACACAGGCATCTAAACAGTAGCTCACACGAATGTGTTAGCTCACTCTAATGTCAAAGAAAAAGTGTTTCTCTATTGAAAAAAAAGGTAAGATAATAACAAACTCAATATTTTGACAGGTAGAGTTAGACAGTGAGAGAGAGAGAGACAGAGAGAAAGGTCTTCCTTTCCATCGGTTCAGCCCTCAAATGGCTGCCATGGCTGGCATGCTGCGCCAATCCAAAGCCAGGAGCCAGGTGCTTCCTCCTGGTCTTCCATGTGGGTACAGGGCCCAAGCACTTGAGCCATCCTCCACTGCCCTTCCAGGCCAAAGCAGAGAGCTTGGACTGGAAGAGGAGCGAGCAGGACAGAATCCAGTGCCCTGACCGGGACTAGAACCTGGCGTGCTGTGCTGCAGGTGGAGGATTAGCCTAGTGAGCCACGCTGCTGGCGACTGTAATACTTAATTTAAATAATTACCAGGACCACAATGATAGCAAACAAAACAAAATATTTATTGGTATGGAATAATAGAAGGGATGTTCACTTATACTACAGAAATTCAATAAATATTAGTATATAGAAATAATAAAATAGAAGATTTCCAATGTACACAAATGAATATAAGAACCAATCCAGGCAGAGATGAGTAATTGGTGGCAAAATCTCTGCAGAAAGATCAATAGAGAATAGAGTATCTATACATTCTTCAATTGCCAGTCTCTACGGTTCTTGATAATATAAGAGTAAAGTATCTTTTGGATACATATCAAAATGACTGTAACTTGATATCCAATCCTAGTGTGACCGTAATGTTGATGGACAAACTGTCCATGCTTTGCCTCCAGATGTGAAGTAACAGGGAGTACTGTTTGGGAGTAATGTTTAGGGCCAAGCGAATCATGAGGAAATTGTCAAATTCCTGAGACCAGAAACTAACATGCCCTCCAAAACAAGGTAATGTCACCATTGTCAGTGACAACAAGGCGAGGAGATGCTTTTGTTTCCACAGGACTAAAGGAATACAGTAACGTACTCTTAAGCCTTAAGCAAAAAATACCGCTTCTTTTTGTTGTCAGTGAAAATTTCTGTCAAAGCCACATCCGTTGGTCAATGCTCAGCATTCTGTAGTTGTCTGACAAATGCTTCTTCATTCAATTCAGGCTGAACAGCAAAAACTCTGCTTCTAGCTGGAGGCAACACTTGTCTGACTTAGCGTGTTACTCACTCCTGGATGTTGCCATGTTGGTTATGTGGTGAGAATTGAGAGGTGCCCAAGTTAAGGTCTCAGGCCTAGGTGTCCTTAGGTGGTAACAATAATATGAGACTGAAACAATGTCTTCCATCCTGATGGAGAACAAATCTTGAGTGGATAGGGTAGGACATGACTGGATTTTCTATCAAGATGTTGCTCATTAATGAGGAAAGCTACTTTTACTTGCACCCTTTCATTGTAGCCAGTGCAGGTCCCTGTAGCTCCAGCAGTTCCTGATATCTGAGAGGGAGACAGAGAAAGAGAGAGAAATTCAATAAGAGGTCAGGTCTTGCTGATAGCTGAGTCTGGAGGGAATGCCCAGTAGTCACAGAAGCCAGAGACAGAGAAACATGTGGAGAAGATGAGCTTCAGGTTGACTGAAGTGGGAAAATGATACCTACAGGGTAGAATGCCTCCCTAAACTTAGAGTCCAGCCTGCAATGCAGAATATGGGAGTCCTGCACACTTCTTTTTTTTTATGGACAGGCAGAGTTGGACAGTGAGAGAGAGAGACAGAGAGAAAGGTCTTCCTGCTATTGATTCATTCTTCAAATGGCTGCTATGACCGGCGCGCTACACCGATCCAAAGCTAGGAGCCAGGTGCTCCCCCTCCATGCCCCCCCGGTCGCCCATGGGGTGCGGGGCCCAAGCACTTGGGCCATCCTCCACTGCCTTCCTGGGCCACAGCAGATAGCTGGACTGGAAGAGGAGCAACCGGGACAGAATCTGGTGCCCCAACTGGGACTAGAACCAGGGGTGCCGGCACTGCAGGTGGAGGATTAGCCAAGTGAGCCACGGCGCCGGCCTAGTCCTGCACTCTTCTAACTAGAAGCTGGTGATAACACCCATTTTCCTCCTAATCCTTCTCCATGGTCTTGCCCATGTCTTTTCCCATCTCCTAAGGATAGATGTTCCTAGCACCAATCATGCACATTCAGAAAGACAGTTGAAAGCGAAGGGACCTCCTTCAGTAAATTCAACTATTATAATTCTGTGTTTCAGAGGGAAGAATAGGTGACTATGGGAATAGAGTAGATGTGTGAGCCAACGGTAATCTCAGAAACATCCAAGTCCAGTCTGTCCTTTAACAAAAGAGATGTAACTAAAGACATAAGAATTGTTCTTAATCCTTGTCTCCAGCTCTTTTTTAGAAATCTGAAGAATGGAGAGGAGAAAATCCAATCTGGAGGCTTCAATAGTCTTAAGAGGCTGTTGAGTCACCTTGAGTACATAGAAATAGGAATAAGGCCTTAGAGAGAAATCTGGCAAGTGTTTTTTGTCCAGGAGAAAAAGGAATAAAGTCAAACTCCAAGGGAGTTAACCAAGAGGACAGGAAATTGAACGTTGGCATTTCCCTGTCCATTGAAGACAGAATCCAGGGTACTGGGTCAAAGCATCCAAGCTAGTTCAAAGTGTACCCAGAGTTTACTAAAAGCACAGCGTCATTTAGAACTGCTCAGCAGTCCTCACCTACTTTATCCCATTCCTTTCCTTTCCTTCCATCTATTAAACATGAACTTCATCCCCCCTGGCCTTCAAGTTTTTCATCTTCCCTCTGACAGGCTGAGGGAGGTCACTCTCCTTCTCACTTTACTTGCCCAAGGCAAGGAGGCTCGTTCTCAATTAGAATCACTGGAGCAAAGATTGGCCTGGGCCTTGCTTATCTTCTTGGATCTTCATGGGTTTTCCCCGAGTTAACTCACTACAATGAGCTGCTCTATTTTGTGGTCTCATGTTCAATAACTAACTTATTCTCTTTTTTATTTTAATTTATTCAAGGTGTATACGTTTCATATATACAGATTTAGGAACATGGTGAGACTTCCCATCCTACCCTTCCCCCTGCCCACACTCCTATACTTCCTCCTCCTTCCTCTCTTATTCACTCTCTCAAGATTTACAATTATCTACTTTCAGTTTACTTTATACTCATAAAATTAATCCTACACTAAGTAAGAGTTCAACAAACAGTAAGAAGAAAAAAAAAAAAAACAATGTTCCTTAACAATAGAGACAAGGGCTATAAACAACCATCAGATCACAAAATGTCAAATAACTCATTTTCGAGATTTTGACCTGAATATTTGAAATTGGCATTGAGAGATAAAAAAAAGCCAGAAGTTGATGGAAGTTCCAAGATGATGGAATAGGGAAGGAGCTCACTGAAAGTCCAGGGAAATACAGTTTATTAAAGTGGAGATAGTGTAGTCTTAGGGAACAGATAGGGAAAAAACAGTAGAGGAAAGTCTTCTGGAATTAGAGGGACACCGTGGATCTACGTGGAGGGCACGGACTCCCACGGTTCGGGACCCCAGCTGCCGTCTCTGCACCAGCGCTGGAAAGAGAGGTGAGACAAAACCATAGTAGCCCGAGACACTGGTGGAAAAGCAGCAGGAAGAACCTAGAGGGAACAAGGCTTGTAGCCCCATGGGGGAAAGTACACAAGCCTAACTAGAAGAGAGAAAAAATAAAAGGGATGGTATGGACACGATTCACTCTCCACACACCTTATAAAAGCGAGTGAGACAATACAGCAGGCGCCATTTTGGACATACATAACAGTTGCACCAGCTTGGGGCTGTGCCCACCCAAGCGGAAAAACCTGACTGGTGGGGAGTAATAACAAGAGACTAGACCTAGTGAATGTGTGGAACTTATGAACTGGGACTGTGAAAAAAAAAACACAATGGAGGGTGTGTGGGGTGTGTGGGAGAACTCATGGTTTGGCTGAGATGTGAGTAGTCTCCTTGGGAGATGTCACAAGCTCGGGCGGCCCTGGCTACTCAGTGAGAGACACTGCAGGGGATTCTAAGCTTACACTGAGGACTGAACAGATCTTTTGTGTGGTTCTTGGGACAGAGCAGATGAATATTGTATCCACTGGGGATAGCGCTCAGGCACTGATCGCCATCAAGGAGAAGTGCTCAGCTGATTACTTCCCTTCTGATTAAAAAGAGAGAGAGAGAAAGAGAGAGAGAGAGAGACAAAGAAAGAGGTGGGGGAAAGGGAGATTGATTTACCATGCCAAACCTGGGTGTGTCACCTTAAGCACACCCTTAACCCTGAAGAACTGAACAGAGCTCTCTGGCCACACCAACCACAGACAGTCCACTTAATCTAGAGTCATAGTATAACAAGAAAAGCCACCATAGTGAAAAAAAAAAAAAAGAAGAAACCAAAGCATATTTCCACAATGCCAAACAACAACGGAAAAATCGAGGAAACAAGAAAAAGGAAGAAAACATGATGCTCCCAAAAGAAAATGACACTCCAATACAAGATTAAGAAGATGATGAGATGGGAGAAATGCAAGAAATGGAACAAAAAATTTATGATAAGACTCTTTAGATGTAATCTAAAACAAATGCATGAACTGCTGAAGTCCATGAAGGACAAGACAGAAAATTTCTCTTGTGAAAATGAAATCTTGAAGAATCAAAATGAAATGAGGAATTTAATAGAACATGAAATTGAGAGATTGAAGAGAAATTGAAATGAAATGAAGAATTCAATAGAACAAATTAAAAACCCAAGTACTGAGAGAATCTGCCAACCCAGATATTATATCCTGCAAAGCTCTCATTTGTGAATGAAGGTGAAATAAAGAACTTTCACAGCAAACAGAAACTGAAAGAATGTGTCACCACTTGTCCAGCCCTGCAAAAGATGCTTAAAGATGTGTTACACACAGAAACACAGAAACACGGTCATCAATACGAAAGAAGGTAAAGGAAGAAAATTTCTCAGTAAAAGATCACAGAAAGTCAAAGTATATATTAGAAATATCTTTGGGAAAATGGCAGGGCAAAGTCACTACTTATCAATAGTCACACTGAACGTTAATGGCCTCAACTCCCCAGTTAAAAGACACAGACTGGCTGAATGGATTAAAAAAGAAACCCATCATTTTGATGCTTACAAGAAACACATCTTTCCAACAAAAGTGCATGCAGACTGAAAGTGAAAGGTTGGAAAAAGATATTCCACACCAACAGAAACCAAAAAAGGGCTGGTGTAGCCATCTTAATATCAGACAAAATAAACTGTAACACAAAAACTGTTAAGAGAGACAAAGAGGGGCACTACATAATGATTAAGGCATCAATTCCACAGGGAGATGTAACTATTATAAACTTATATGCACCTAATCACAGGGCACTGGGTTATTTAAAAGATATGTTAAGGAACTTAAAGGGAGACTTAGACTCCAATACAATAGTATTGGGGGACTTCAATACTCCACTTTCAGTAATGGACAGATCAACCAGACAGAAAAATCAAGGAAACAGCAGATTGAATCGACACTATAGACCAAATGGATTTAACAGATATCTACAGAACCTTTAATCCTATACTTGCAGAATGTACATTCTTCTCAGCAGTGCATGGAACGTTCTCTAGGATTGAGCACATACGAGGCCATAAAACAAGTCTCAGCAAATTCAAAAGAATCCAAGTCATACAATGCATCTTCTCAGATCACAATGGAATGAAGCTGGAAATTAGCAACTCGGGAATTTCTAGAGCATATGCAAATACCTGGAGACTGAACAACATTCTCCTGAATGAACAGTGGGTCATAGAAGAAATCAAAAGGGAAATCAAAAACTTTCTGGAAGCAAATGAAGGTAACAACACAACATATCAAAACTTATGGGATACAGCAAAAAAGTGTTAAGAGGAAAGTCTATAGCAATAGGTGCCTACATCAAGAAATTAAAAAGGCACCAAACAAATAAGCTATCAATGCATCTCAAGGATCTAGAAAAACTGCGGCAAACCAGACCCAAAACTAGTAGCAGAAGTCAGAATGTCTAAGCTTGTCTTGCTCTACACATTTTTTGAAGCCCTGTGCTTATGTCTAATTTAGAAAATAATATTTTGTGTGAATATTAGAGGGTTGTCTTTTTGAAAACATTCATTTATTTATTTGAAAGACAAAGTGACAGAGAGAAGGAAAGACAAAGAGTGAAAGAATAGAAACAGAGGGAGAAAGAACTTAAATATACTGATTCACTAGTGAGGAGTGCAGAACTAGGGGGCAGGGACCCAAATATGTGGGTCATCATCCATGTCTTTCCCAGAACCATTACTATGAAGCTAGATTGCAAGTACAGTAGCCAGGGTTTGAGGCAGCACACCAATACGGATGCAGGCATCCCAAGCCGTGGCTTGACTGCATGTGCCATAACACCCTCCCTTAAGTTTACCTTTTGACCAATGTCTCTTTATTGTACCATCTAATGAAGTCTGCCTCATTGTAGCTTGAGTGTGTCCCTGAAGTGTGGCTACTGGGTCATGGTAATCCCTTGAACACTGGATCTGAAGGCAAACTTGACTCTAGGTCTGTGAGTGGGATAATGAGGACAGCAGCTATGGGGAAAGAGCAGAGCTTAGAGTACAGCCAAGGAGATGCAGATGACAGTGACTGGTTGGCAATTCATGTGTAATGATAGGAGGATTTAGGCAGGGACAGGCATGCTCTGGAAGCTGGTGAATTTCCCTTCTCCCCCACTTATGATGCTTCCCATTTTGCATGCTCACCAGGACTCTACCAATCATGTGCCTTCAGTGCTCAAAAAATGCACAGAATGGCTGGACCCCTCCTACCACAGCCCCTTCCCAGGTAGATCACAGCCCAGTGACTCCCACACCCATGTCCTGGTGGCCACACCAGTAACACAGATGAAACTGAAGTTAGGGTACCTATTAGAGACCCACGATTACACTCCCCTACTGGACATCTAGCTCTGCAGCTTTCTCCCACCTCCCTTTGTTCTCTCACTGGCCTAATAAAATACTATGACTTTGCATCTTGGACTCTTTCCCTATCTCTATATTGAAAGAAATCAAGAACCAGGGCATTTTTCTATGGAAAATAGAAGGAAGACTAGACAGAAGTTACTGCAGATGGAGAGAACAAATCAGGGAAAGAAAAAATTGGGGGGAGGGAAATGAGGTAAAGCACTCATATATAGAGAGAGCAATACAGAATAAATGCATCTAAGAATAACGGCTGCGATTACCTCTGCACCTCAAGTCGAAATCCAGGGATACGGTATGATAATCTCCATTTGCTAAAATGGAATTTTCTTTGGATCATCTCTTTTCTTAGGACATCGGAGCCCACAGGGTGGACAGTGACTTGGCTTGCATGGTTGCTGGTAGCTGACCCCTCAATGGTATTATCCTGCTTGGGATTGCTCGCAAGATAGCCATCAGTAACAGGCACTGCAAATGAAACCACAGGCAACAATATCCACTGTTATATGACCTTATTCTTTTGTTTTCTTTTTGACAGGAAGAGTTAGGCAGTGAGAGAGAGAGAGAGAGAAAGAGAAAGGTCTTCCTTCCATTGGTTCACCCCCTAGTGCACTGTGCCAATCTGAAGCCAGGAGCCAGGTGCTTCCTTCTGGTCTCCCAAGCGGGTGCAGGGCCCAAGCACTTGGGCCATTCTCCACTGCCTTCCTGGGCCACAGCAGAGAGCTGGACTGGAAGAGGAGCAAACGGGACAGAATCAAGTGCCCAATCCGGAACTAAAATCTGGGGTGCTGGCATCGCAGGTGGAGGATTAGTCTAGTGAGCCGCAGCACCAGCCAATATGACCTTATTCTGACACACACTTCCACCAAGGTGGACACTGGATAAGCAAAGTGACCTTGGACAAGAAAGTCCAAGGGGCAAGGGAAGCCAATAGAGATGCTTTTGCATTTTCTTATCATTGGCCTTCCTTAGAAATGATTTCAGGATAAGATTGCCAATAGGCAAACCTACTGCTGTTTGACAAAAAAAAATTAAGAAAATTGGAGCAAATGAAAACAAATAGTTCTCAGATTCATAGGACAAAAGCAAGGGCTAATCATACTAGACAGAGGTTGTGCTACTAGGAATGGAGATGTCACCTAAAAATTGAGTTATATAAAAATCATAGGAAAACCCATAAGAGCAAAATTATAAGGAAAATTGGAGAAGATGAAAAACATGTATCATTATACACTTCATATGAGCATATTACATGTAACATTACTGAAAATAATATGATATATATCATGGAATTCAGGAACATACAAGGACAAATATATTTTGGAGTGTTCTTTAGAAAGTTTATGGAAATGCATATTATGACCACACAGTGCAAGGATTTCAAAAAGTTTCTGTGACATACAGAACTCATGTTTAATTCCATTTTCCATGACCATCTTTTTAAACATTTATTTTCTTTTTCTTTTTAAAAAAGATTTATTTATTTATTTTTATTTGAGCGGGAGACTTACAGACAGTGAGAGGGAGAGACAGAGAAAGGTCTTCCTTCCATTGGTTCACTCCTCAGATGGCTGCAATGGTTGGAGATTTGCCTGTCTAAAGCCAGGAGCCAGATGGTTGCTCCCAGTTTATCATGTGGGTGCAGGGCCCCAAGCACTTGGACCATCTTGCTTTACCAAGCCATAGCAGAGAGCTGGATTGGAAAAGGGGCAGATGGGACTAGAACCAGCATCCATATGGGATGCTGGCACTGCAGGTGGAGGATTCACCAACTACGCCACGAGACCGGCCCCATTTATTTTCATTTCAATGAAAATCCAAGAGTGACAGTTACACAGAATGTCAGAGTGAGAGGGAGGAATCAACCATGTACTTTTCCACTCCCCAAATATCTGCAACAGCTAAGAATGGGCTAGGCCAAACCTAGGAGCCAGGAACATTATCTTAGCCTCCCACATCAAGGGCAGGCACCCAACCGAGTCATCACATGCTGCCTCCCAGGCTACACAGTAGCAAGGAGCTGGATCAGAGACAGAAGACAAATTTGTACCTAGGTACACTGACAAAGAATATGGACAGCCCAAAGGGGCAGTTATCCACTATGCCACAATACCCATGGCATTCCATGAACATCCTGAAGCACTCTCAGTGTCATGTGTGTGTGTACATACTATATCAAAAAATGACCTTAACTGGGGTTTTGGAAATTTGGGCTCCTGCATTCTGACAGCTTTCACAATAGGTTGGAAATAAAAAAAAAAGATTTAGGAAGAGTGAGAGAAATATATGTTGTCAGTAATACAACCTGCTGTGCACCAGATAGAAAGCACAGTATGGTTGGTGTCAAAATCTGCAAAGTGCTTTCAAAGGACCCTAGACTGCAAAGTCTTGCCTTGAACCTACCATTGCTCAGCCAATTATCCCTTGAATGTGAACAGGAATGGAGTGACCTTGAGTGTGAACAGGAAGAGAGTGACTGAGCCAGTGGGTGAGCTGTGCTGGTACTGTGAGAATCCAAGGAGAAGTAAAAGATCAGGAGAAGAAAAGAGGAGTTGGGAGGGACAAGGTATCATGGCACATGTGGCAGAGAGTATGTATGCCTGTCTCTTACTGAGCACTGGCCAGGAGCTCTCTCCCAAAGAGTCAACTAGTGGTCACTGTCACATGAGACATATTCCTCCTCCTGAGCACACCAGTCCCCTCCTTTCTAGAAGGTAGGCTGCAGCAGACATAAGCCACAGGCAACCATAGAGGCAGGGAAAAGGATGGACAGGATCCAGGTAGGATGGGCAGGAGGGTCCAAGGCTCAGTTGTAAGGAAATCTGAGCAGAAGTGGATCACTGTGGGCAAGAAACTGGGACATGCTATGGAGATGAGCGGAGCTGATAAATTCCAGGAAGAGTCAGAAATGAGCCTGATCACTTCATGTATGAAGGCTCCTGTTCATTTAAAAAAGAGAGGGGGCCAGAAAATAAGTTGAATTAATCAGGAAACCAAGGTAAAGGCCTAGAATGTACACTGACAAGAATATGGCTCTCACCTTGTGGCTGAAAGTGTCTGACAGAGGAAAATTGGCTTAGAAGGGAATGTTGAGGAAGCAAGAATGAAAGGAGAAAGAGAAAGAAGGAAAGAGAGAGAGTGAGAGTGAGAAAAAGAGAGAGAGAGAAAGGAAAGAAGGGAGGGAGGGAAGGAAGATAGAAGGGAGAAAAAAGAGCAACAGAGGGAGAAAGGAAAAATAAATAGAAAAGGGAAGGGAGGGAGGGAGGGATGGAGGGAGGGAAAGTAAGTCAGTCACTTGTCTTATCAAAGACAGTCTCTGGGAAGTTACACTACAAACATGGTTGATTTGCACGTGGAACAAAAGTACAAGATCACTTTGTTAAGTCTTCAACTATATGCAAATTAAACGACGAGTCACTAAACACCTAAAGAGGATACTGAGCTATTCTTAGCCAGTCACTCTGGAAATTATGTTGCTTAATAACAGCACAGCCTGAAATGGGGGATGAGATATAAATGCCTGTGATAAGTAACTTGGCCAAGTTCAACATAAAATATTTGGGAAGCTGATGACTGGAGGCAGAGCGGATGCTTAAAATCAGGCATTGGCTCACTTTACCATGTTACAGCACTGCAGACTTCAACTTGACCCTCAGAGAACACGACGGGGTCTGAATTGTCTCCTTCACCCATACACAGTGAAAATCCATGTATCAATGGAAGGTTCCTGTGGCCTTTTCTTTCTTACCTTTGTGGAGCAACAACTGGTTTCTTGAATCGATGTTTTCTGCAAAGCTGCAGGTGCTGGAGGAATCACTACGCCTGGCCTCATTGCTACCAGAGGCTAATTGCGGATCCACTGGGACTTGAGGACAGGTGTATCCCTGTAGTCTCACCCACAACTCTGCATGTGAGACTGGCACCTTCGACAGGTGACAACCTAGTATTCCATTCAAGTGTTTCTGAGGACAAGCCTTCAATGTGCCACCTGAAAGGAGAGGAGGGATTTAAGTACAGACATGAGAGTAAATACTGGGTGATGTGTACATGAATTTGGACAAACAGGAAGTAATGGCTGCAGACTAAATGATGACGGTGCCTTAACTCTATCATACAACTCCCTGAACACAATGTGCCTTAGGCTCGGTGTGCAAAACTACACTGAATGGCAAGGGGAGAACTGTGTAGGGTACATGTCCTGTTTTCACACAGGGAGATCATTATGAACTTGGCCAAATTTCCTTGGGAATACTCACTAGCAGAAACAAACAGGCAGAAGTGTGGCACCTGCACACGACCCCAGTCACTGCCAGCAGTGCGGCAGGTGCAATCCACAAGTGATGGCATGGTTAAAGATGGATATGGACATGCCACTGGGCTGAGCAGGAACTCAGGCTGTTCTGGTTTGGGCAGCTTCAGACAGACCCTGGAGGTGCAGAAGGGAATAAGAAATTAACAAAAGGAGCAATCTTCCCACGACCTTCCTGGCTTAAACAGCAGGGCAAAGGTTCTGTCACCAAAGGAAAGGGAGCCCATCCACCAGTGGCTCACTGCTTGATCAAGCTGAAGCCTCACAGTGGGAGTGCAGACAGAGCCCGAGACTGAGGGACAGGGGCAGTGAGCTACTCAGGAAAAAGGCTGTGCCACCCACCATTGGCACCCTCTCCACTGATACTAATGAGCCAAACAGAACCTACTACTGGTCATGTGAGAAAACAATGAAGGCATGAAGTGTGCAGGCTTCAGTCACAAAGATGCACCTGCTGAGGAGGTGCTTTAGCACCCCAGGTTTCTCACCCCAGCCTGTTGCCCACCATCTGATGAGGTCAGGTCCCATCTCATTTTGTGTTATCAGTGGAAGGCAAAAATACACATGGGCAACAAGCTGAGGGCAGAAAGGGATCACCCTGCCTTGAGTATGGCAGGGTAGTGGCCAGGACTGACCAAACTCCCTGAGTAGGCTGGTTGACCTGCGCAGGCTCTGTAGTTAATCCAAGGGAGAGAGTGGGGAAAACAATGGAAACTTGCAGGTCGCTCACATGATAAGGAATAACTTTGTTCCTACAAACATTCGGCTATGGGCTTAAGGGGTAACGGTGAGTCACCCCAACACATGCTGTTTTCTCCCTGGAGTTAGATTCCCCAAGTGTTGAAACAAAGTAAGCAGTAACAGAAGTTGGAGACTTACTTGGGTTTGTTAGGACCAAGATAACCTGCTACCTTCTCTTCGTACATCTGGTACACTACAAATAAAAATCAGACAGTAAAAGGCACATTAAGATCCCAGTACAAGTAACTGTGTCACACAGTATCTGACTGGAATGCTACAGGTAAATTTACATGCATTGGGAGAGTGAGTGTCTGACTCAGGAGTATCAAGGGAGGCAAAAAAAAGGTAAGTTTTTTGTTTGTTTGTTTTTTGACAGGCAGAGTGGACAGTGAGAGAGACAGAGAGAAAGGTCTTCCTTTTCCGTTGGTTCACCCCTCAATGGCCGTTGCGGCCGGCGTGCTGCGGCCAGTGCACCGCGCTGATCCGAAACCAGGAGCCAGGTGCTTCTCCTGGTCTCCCACGCAGATGCAGGGCCCAAGCACTTGGGCCATCCTCCACTGCACTCCCGGGCCACAGCAAGAGAGCTGGACAGGAAGAGGAGCAACCGGGACAGAATCTGGCGCTCTGACTGGGACTAGAACCTGGTGTGCTGGCGCCACAGCAGAGGATTAGCCTATTGAGCCGTGGCGCCAGCCAGTTTTTTTGTTTTTTAAAGATTTATTTATTTATTTATTATTTGAAATGCAGAGTTAGAGAGAGAGAGAGAGAGAGGCCATTAGTTGAAGTTGAAGCAGCTGGGACACAAACTGATACCCAATGGGATGCCAGTGTTGCAGGTGGTGGCTTAACCTGTTTTACCACAATAAGGACCACAAAAGGGTAAACCATAAAGACACCAGCTAGTCTACCTTCCTGGGAGCCAGGGGATCCCACTCTCTTGGTTTCTCTGTGTTTTGGCAGGATATCACGTACACTTACTCTGTCCCGGGTGTGTGCAAACCCTTAGACTACCTTAAGAACCCCCCACTCGCCCATGTCACAACCACCAGTAGTTAAATGACCTCCGGGAGGAAAGGCTGAAATCCAATCCTCTCCCACCCGGTGTTCAGGTGCCGGTGACACACCATTTTGTGTGTGTGTACTGCCACTGAACAGAGCCATCAAGTCTATAGAGCCTCTGGTCCACTGGGACTTCTGGAGCCACCCAGAAACCTTATACATCAGCAGGCCCTCTCAGGCCGAGGGTTTAAACACAGAGCCTGGTGGTGGGTGGTGGAACACTTGACGATTGGGTAAGCTTTCTAGAGGACTCATGAACTTACTCATCCACGTGGTTTACTTCAGGGATTTCTAGGAGCCAGAGGTGGATGAGGACACCTGGGACCATGGCCAGAAGGGAGTGCCAACCAGGGCATGAATCTCAAGGGAGACAGCAATTGGCACATATGTCCTTTGCTCCTACACCACAGTCCAGACAGGTACCTCACTGGTGCCTCACCGGTGGGAGGCCCAGAGGCCAGTGTGATGTTGCTCCACCTGCCTTGGGTACCATGACCTGAGAGCACAGTCAAGTGGAGCCAGGCAAGACCTAAGAATCAAGGAATCAACCAAGTGAGAGACACCAACGCATGAATGTCACACAGGAGAGGCCTTGGGCCTCACAACTCCACAACTCTCAATGGAGGAGGTGCTTAGGATGACATGACATGAAATGAACTCATGGTGGAGATCTCAGGGGATACAGGTAAAACTCAAAGTCCAGGGGCTGAACCAACCAGCAGACCCGAACTGACCAGAGAGATACTCCAGATGCTACAAGCTGGGGACTCACACCATTGAGCACGGTGCCTTGCTTCAGCCCATCACATTCTCCCATACAGATTCAGGACAAGTGGCAGCAGGGTGGACACATGGCTATGAACTAGAGAGACACTGTGAGGCTCAAAGGAGTACCTTTCCATGGGAGTACTCACCATAATGGCCAAAGCCTCAGGAACATGCGACAGCTGGGAGCTGTGGATTTCAGGGGGTGTCTGTAGGTTGTGTAGCAAGCAGGTGGAAGGCTGCTGGTGTGGACCCCGCTTCCTAGCCTGCCTGAAGCTTGCAGGCTTACAGGCAATTGCCCTAGAATATCCTGCCTGGCAGGCTGTGTCTCAGGGCCAAACACTGTGTCCCAACTCAGGGGACCGTCCCAAGCCAGAAACCACAGTGAACATGGATATGCTTCACACCCACCACCCATGGGATCTCACAAGACTTGGGCCCTGTGTGCCGGCCCCACCCCTCCAACACCCACAGGACCCCTGGGTCTCTCAACTGCCGGGCTTCCCAGACAGAATGCTGTGGTCGCTGGGAGAGGCGTCCAGGCCGGCGACTCAGGCCTCCCCCCGGCACACGGAACACCCAGGGCACGCAGAGCGTTCCAGAGCGCTCTGGCGCGCGGCGCTCCGCCAGCTGATGCGAAAGCCAGGGACCACTTGTCTGCTTGCCACAGCTGGGAGCTGCGGCTTTCAGGGGCTGTCTGCGGGTTGGCAAGGAAGCAGGCTGAAGGCTGCTGGCGTGGCCCCCTCTTCCTAGCCAGCCTGAAGCGCGCAGGCTTGCGGGCGCTGGCGCTGGCCCTGCCCTGGAATAGCCTCTGGGGCCGCAACCACGTGCCCTGCGGGACCTGGCAGGCTGCGTGTCAGGCGGGGCCAAACAGTGTGACCCACACCCCAGAGGCAGGCCCGACCCGGACACCGCAGTGAACGTGGATATGCTTCACACCCACCACCCATGGGGTCTCACAAGACCCGGGCCCTGTGTGCCGGCCCCTCCCCTCCACCCGCCCCCCCGCTTCAGGTGGCCCTGTGCCCCGGGACTCAGCCTCGCGGCTGGCTCCGCGAAGGAACACTGGCGCTGTCCAGGGATGAGCCCCAGTGGCTCAGCGGGGACACCTTGCCCCGGGAGGACTCACCGAACATGTCTATGGTCTGGAAGATGTGGCATTCCTCCCGCCGGAGGCCCCAGGCACTGTCACAGACCTGGAAGTAAGCCACGGCCACGTGCCCGGCCGCAGGACACGGCCAACGGGGTCCCGCGATGGCTGCACATGGGACAGGGAACTGCCCCAGCCGGGGCAGCTTGAGTTCGGGCCCGCTGGGGTGGGAAGGAAAACCACAGCAGGGTCACCAACGCGGCAGGTGGTCGAGCCCCGGGCCCTGCCTGCCGGCCCAGGGAAGCCAGTGCCTGCGTGGCTATGGGCACGTGGGCCCCAGAGGCGGTCCTCGTCCCCCGCCAGGGGCCAGCTCTCAGCTCTGCAGGGGTTGCTGGAGAGAGCCGCGGACTGAGCCGCAGGCACGGCCGGGCCGGGGCCGGGCAGACAATGGACTCGGACCCCAGAGCTCTGACCCCGCCCAAAGCACTCCAGGACCCTCACAGGAGCTCTGCGGCACGCATCGACTGCCCAGGCCGCACCTGGCACCACCAATGCACCTGGCTTGTCGAGGTGGCACAGCCCTCTGGCCACCGTCAGAACCCCTCCCCCACCACAGTCTGCCTCCGCAGCCTCTGTGGAGTGGCCCAGGATTCCCCGAGGACCCGTCCGTCCCCGTGCCGCCCAGCGAAGGCTGAGTGATGTGGTTGGGTCGTGACTGCGGGCCAGACTCCGGTCAGCCTCCGTGTGGAAAGCGGGACAGCCACCCGGACCGCAGGACGTCCTACGGGGCCACTGGGTGCGCAGGGATCCCGGGACGGCCTCCCCAGGGGTGGGGGCAGGCCACAGCCACCTCCGTGTCACTCGCACGCTTGGAGGCCGTGCTGCCACCGGGCCCATAGACACACGGGGCCGAGGGTGGCAGTGGGTGTGCGGGCACCACGCGGCCCAGCCCTGGGCCTCCCGGGATAGCGGGGAAGTCTGCCGGGATCCCAGCCCCGGGGCGGGGCCTTCACGGGGTCGGGAGACCTACCTGGGCAGGGCAGGACCTAGGGAAGGCCGCTCCCGATCCAGAGCCGTTGGGCCGACTGCAAATCGAATGAGACAGGGAAGGCCCCACTGAGGACTAGGCTTACCCACGCACAGGCCAAGATGTGTACATACCTCAGGGTGGTTGTCTTGGTGGCTCAGAAGCTGGCGTTTAGACTGGCGCCTAGTCCAGATAGTGGCTTTGCTTGCCTGCCAGGGTAGTCTTCGGACCGCCCATCACCCACTACATTTCAGGATCTCTATTGCGCTGTATACCCCAGCTTAGTGTCTTTTTTGCGCCCATCTTTGCCCCGTGCTGCCAACAAGCAACATTCAGCCCTGACAAGCACAATTCTAATGTTAGGGTAGGT
Organism: Oryctolagus cuniculus; assembly: GCF_964237555.1. NCBI lineage: Eukaryota > Metazoa > Chordata > Mammalia > Lagomorpha > Leporidae > Oryctolagus > Oryctolagus cuniculus. The sequence goes on along the minus strand of NC_091443.1, from coordinate 96,354,369 downwards.
GGGATACTTGACTCTCCCTGCCTACCCTGTCAGTCGCTGGGTTGGTGAAACACACAGGACCCCTAGGTGTTTCGAATGGCAAGGCTTCCCTGAATGCTGTGGTCATTGGGAGAAGTGTTACGGCTTCATATCTGCATAGAGATATCTCTGCAGTATCACTCAAAGGTACTAAAAGTTGTGAGTAGTGATATCTGTTGCTTTTTTTTTTCAGCATATTTTTTATTAACTGGGTGTCAATTCATCTGACCTCTGCTATTTTGTTGGGAAGTGTCAGCTCCACACTGGGATGTCTTGGGTTTTCTTTTTCTCGTGGTTTGTTATGGACAATCAATTCAACTCGATTTCTAACTGCCTCACCACAGTCTTGACCTCAGTGACCATTGGTGTTTTTCATACCCTCTGCTTTTTGGGTTCATTTCATTTGGGCCCTGTGCTCCTCTTTATCTTTTCCTACTCTCCTGTATTCTTCCAGAACTGGTAGCAGTTACAAAGTTTCAGCAGTTTGTGAAGAGATTGCTGCTGAAGGCTCTTAGTCTCATCCATCGTTTTTAGCCAGACTCATTGTGCTGACAAGCCTCTGGCTGGTCAGATACACTGCTGTGGGCATGAGGCGGTATTATCTCATGGGGTGTTTCTGGGCAACCACATGACTCCAACTCTAGTTGCTATACTATGCTTAGATCCCCAAATTCCTCATGTGTTCATGCTGTGTAATCTGGTGTTTCCTACCATGAAGCCATGGGCCCTGCTCCAGCACACAGGCTCTTGTTACTCAGCTAGGGCTGGTGGCTGCAAGGCAGACCTGTGGCTGTGTACTGGGGAGAACCCTGGGGCTCGAAGCATCACCTTGCCCCAGAAGTACTCACTGCCAAGGCCGGCTTCCCTGAAGAAGCATTCTTCTTGCTGGAGGTTCCAGACACTGGCACAGATCTCATCGTAAGCCACCTCCACCAGGGTCCCACTCTGGGTTTAGGCAGGCCATTGAGAAGCTCCAGCTGGGCCAGCCTGAGACTTGGCCTGCTGGAGTGTGGAGATAAGGCACATTTACAAACATGGGACGTGAGTAGCACCAACTCATGCCCGCCCTCCAAAGCAGTAACAGTGCATCTGTGGCTAGAGGTAAAACGGGCCCCAGCAGGTGTCCCACTCCCTGGTCACAAGGTGACTCTGAAAGGACTGGCGGTGACAAGCTGAAGACTGAGTCACAGGGATAGAGACACATGGGCAGGACATGTCCTCTGGCAAACAGTTGCCTGCCCTGCTAGGGAGCAAAGACCTCTGACACCCTGCATGGCTGCCTCCCCAGTGAAGGAAGCACCAGGAGCCTCACTGAAGCTGTGGGTCACCCCTGAGACCCAGTCAGGCATCAACTCCCCAGATATCTCGATGATGACAGATACACCTGCCGAGGAGTTCTTGTACCCCAGCACTCTGGCTCTCTCACCCCCACTCCTCAGACTGCTCCCTCTGCCTTCTGATGGCTGGCTCTGGGATCTCAATGGATCACTTTTTGTGCCACCCACAGATGGAATGCCCTTGCATGGACAGAAATTGAATGTAGTCCAGAGAGTGGCCCTCTCCTCTTGTGAGCCAGGGAAACTGTGGTGACTTCCAGAATTCCACATAAAGGCCACTTGGTCTGAGTCAACCCTAAGACTATCTCTTGGGCAGTGAGTGGAAGAGGCCATGCGAACCCCTTTGGGCAACTCCACGACAAGATGCAATATTGTCTTCTGAGACAGGAGGACATGGTCCTGTGGGAGTGCCATGGCTCCCTCAGCCTGTTTTGTCTCTCCCAGGATCTACTGTGACACTTCAGGGATCCCTGCAAAGTCAAAGTCCACAGGGCTGGCAGACCTACCTGGTATGGGGAGAGTCCACGTAAGGCTCCTCCTGGTTCCCAGATGTCTGGTTGACTGTAAATCAAGTCAGATAAGGAAGGACACCTTCAGGAAATGGTCCAACGCCACAGCTACCACCACCAGGACTTCTACTTTTCCATGAGAGACATCTGGGACTTTGGCAACAGCCTCAGAGGCTACAGTGTGTCTCCAGGCCACCATCCCGGCCTGATCATATGCCCTTGGAGCCAGGTGATCCCATTCTCTCCATTGAAACAGGATGTTACCCACATCTCCCGTGGCCTCATTTTCTGGAAACCCTAAGATCATCTGGCCCCCAACAACATCAGCTCCAGCAATAGGCTACCTGGCTGTTGGGTTGAGAACAGCCAAATGCGAATTTGCTCTTCATTGTCTTGGAGACTGAATGGACAGTGAACTCTGTGTACTGCTACTGGGTGGAAGTATGAGTTCTACAGAGCCTCTGGTCCACCAGGATCTCTGGGGCCACCCAGAGAGTGTAGGGCATTAGTGGCTCCAGTCAGACCTAATGCCCAAGATGGAACACTGAGGGCATGGCATAGTGTTCTAGAGAACTCGGGAGCTCAGTCAACTTCATCAGGGAAGAGAAAGGCCACATGGTTTGCTAGGCTGAAATCCAGAGGTAGCTGCAAAATGCAGGGGGCTGTGGCTGTCAGGGAGTGTTACCAGGGTGTGAATATCCCACAGGAGATGGCCATAGTGTTACTTCTACTGTGAAAGAGATTATTTGACACTCTACAGACAAGGAGATTGAAATCCACAAAAGATCTGTCACACGTGTGTGAAAACACGCTGGGGAGCAGCCGAGACTTTCCACTCTTGCACTGTGGCTTTTGTTCCCTCTCACAAGCTGCCTCCAGTCACATCCTCTCTCCGGTGTTTTGAAACTGGAGGGAATACAGTAACTCTTCCCTCCATACCCACCCTCCACCCCACCTTCTCTGGCGGTGATAGAGCTTGAGATTGAGTCACAGGGATAGAGACACATGGGCAGGACATGTGCTCTGGCAAACGGTTGCCTGCCCTGCTAGGGAGCAAAGACCTCTGACACCGTGCATGGCTGCCTCCCTGGTGAAGGAAGCATCAGGAGCCTCACTGAAGCTCCCACCCCACCTTCTCCCTCTCCTATTCCCGTTCCACAAAAGGTTTCTCTGGGAAAAAAAAAAAAGAAAATCCCAGATCTGGGTTTAGAAAAGTCTGTATATACTATCAATTCAACAGTAAATTTCTCTCTCCCCCGCCCATCCCTGTAACTCTGCCTATAAAATAAAAAATCAATCTTTATAAAAAGGTAAGTGTATTTCAATGGAAATAAAATGGAAATCCAAGCATGAAAAAAGAAAGCTAGAGGATGCGGCCTCCTGCTCCAAGGCCAATTGCATCAGGGAGGAGGAGATCTCTGCAGCCCTGGGACCTTCAAAGCTCTGCATTTCCCACTCTTTGTTCCTACACAAGTACCCTGACCAAAAATGGCCGCAAATGTTTAGAGAACTATTTACAGAATTGTTTACACAAACCTACAGACTGTTGGTAAATGTTCTTTGAAGAAGTGTGGAGTCGGATGCCAACTTGAGACCATCTTAAGTCTCAGAGCCTTGGCCACCTTACCTGTGCTGAGTTTGGCAACAAGGTGCTCTGTCAGCTTGAGCAGCTCAGTGAGTAGTTGCCGGCTCTGGCAGCTGTCAGGGTCCTGCTGGGTGAGGAGGGCCTGGAGATTTTGATGAATGAGCTGAGAAAGAGCTCTCCCTTCCTGTAACTTCCGCTGTAATTGGGTCAGCTCTTGGGCCTGCTCTTGAATTTGAACACCACATTTCCTAAGGTGTGACAGGAGAGAAGATGTCAAGGTGGGAACGGCCCCATGGTGTGTTCTGTGTCTCTGCAGAGATTTGGTGAGAATGTGCTCACAGGGCCCTCTAAGCAGCATCACTGCCTGTGTGGGAAAATGCCCACAGTAGGGAAGAGGAAAAGATGGAGCAAGAGATTCCTCTTTAGTAGAGAGACAGACCTTGCGAGATTACTAGACACTGGGCTGACTTTTTGGTTCTCTAAACAACACCAAGGTTCTTCCTCAGCTCCCTCACCAACATGTTCCTTAAGTTCCTCACTCCAGCCACAGACCTTTCCTTATTAAAATGCAGTGTGCAGCGAGTGGTCACAAAGGTAGACACAGAAACATGCCAGGCACAATGGCTTTCAGCAGAAATAACGACTGACAGGGAGAATCTAAGACAGCATCCACGGTCAGGAGGTGATGGAGACACAGTTAATGAGGAGGGGATCCACAGCACTATGTGGATACAAAACTTCTCTGTGTGGTTCACGTTCTTCAATTTTGTATGTGAATTTCAAGTCAATAAGTGCCTCGTTTTTCAAGTCAAAAAGAGGTTCTAAATATCCACTGCAGCCTACAATTTGGTGATTTCTCTGTTGTCTGCCTGCTTTATAAATCTGAGGGGTCAGCCCACCATGTAAATCCCTGCCCTTCTCCTGGCCACATCAGTTCTTGGTTCCCCAGCTGAGCTGCCCCACTTGAGAGATGCATTCACCTTTCCACCTGCCCACCCGAGAGAGCCCCCTTACTTGAGATTCTCCGCAGGTAGCAGCTCCTCTGCCAGCTGCCCCTCCAGGAAGTGCGGCTTCTCCCTCAGCATTGATTCAATTAGATCTTCATACTCTTCACAATCTGAGGAAAGACACGCACACACATACACCTGCCTCAGTGGAAAGGTGAGCGGGCTGCTAAGGTCACTGTCTGTCAGGAAGTGGAGCTACACCATCAAGCTCTTGGTGTGAATTTCCTCCTCTTTGTTTCTTTAGCTCCCAGGGACAGGACACTTATAATCTCCATTTTATTTATATTTGTTCAGGGATTTAAAAAAAAAGCTTTATATATTTTTTTGGAAAGCCAGAGTTACACAGAGAGAAGGAAAAGCAAATAGACAGAGAGAGAGGTCTTTCAATCTTTGGCCGATCCAAAGCCAGGAGCCAGGAGCCTCTTCCGGGTCTCCCACATGGGTGCAGGGGCCCAAGGCCTTGGACCGTCTTCTACTGCTTTCCCAGGCCACAGCAGAGAGCTGGATTGGAAGTGGAGCAGCCAGGTCTTGAATCGGCACCCATAGGGGATGCCGGCACTGCAGGCGGTGGCTTTACCCACTATACTACAGTGCCGGCCCCTCAGGGAATTTTTTCTAATCCCTTCTTTTTTTAAAAATATTAATGTTTTATTTCTTATTTTTTCAGTTAACTTTTTTTTAAAGATTTACTCATTTATTTGAAAGGCAGAGTTATAGAGATTCAGAGGCAGGGAGAGAGAGCTAAGTCTTCCATCTACTGGCTCACTCCACAAATGGCCACAATGGCTGGAGCTGTGCCAACCTGAGGCCAGGAGCTAGGTTCTTCCCCCAGGTCTCCCACACAGGCGCAGGGGTCCAAGCTCTTGGGCCATCTTAGACTACTTTCCCAGGCCATAGCAGAGAGCTGGATCAGAAGTGGAGCAGCCAGATTCAAACCAACACCTGCAGGTGGTGGCTTTACCTGCTATGCCACAGCGCTGGCCCCAGATAATGTATTTTTCATTTATACTACTGCCAAAGGCTTAATGGCTCTACTTAATAAACAGTTCAAGAAATAAAGAATAAGTGGACCATAATCCAGCCAGAGAATAGACAGGAGTTATATACAATAATCAAATCAAAAGATGCTCATCTTCACTTATGTTAAGTAACTCTAAAGTAGTCATAGAAACACCAAAGCTATAGTAGTATATAATTCCCACCAATTTATTGGATAAAGATTTAAAATAACATTTGAGAAAATACTACATTGGCAGCAAATGAGCGAAGAAGAGTTCAAATGCACCTGAAGGGACTTGGCAAAGTGACTCAGCTGGAGCGGGACAGTGTCAGAATTCCCACCCTACAGCTCAGTGAAAACGTGGAAAATTGGCTGAACTTGTGCTTCAGTTATTCCTGCACAACCAACTGATGCTGCAACTACTAACGCTAATCCTTCTCAGAGCATGGTAGCTATGTAACTTATTTGGTAGAGAGAAGAGAAGGATCAAGGTTAGCAAACAGGTCATTTCTCCAAGAGGTGACATCAAATACTCATCATTTCGGTGACACTGAACCTATAGAACTTATTGTGGAATGGGAACATGAATAATGCTGTGCCTCCCATTCAATCTATATTAACAAATTTCTCTATTTTATTTGTATTTCTTTTTTAGAAATAAAACATTAAACACAGGGAAAAAGAACGAACTTACTGTGGTCCCGCAGGTGCTTTGCCAGGAGGTAGGCCTTAGTCTCAGCTCTACGAAGCTTCTCCTTCAGTTCTTTTGATTCTCGTTGGCTCTTTGCCAGTTGAGAGCTTAATTGCTCACTGGTTTCTACCCTCACGTCAAGTGAGGGACCGAGAGTCAGTGCCATATCGATGCTTGTAGCAAAATGAGTATATCCAGGGACTAGGAAGAAGACACCCAAGAAAAAGAGGAGTTAAAGAAAATGAAACCTCTTTCAGTAGGACTGATAGATGAGGATAACTGTACCTCCCAACTTACTGTTAGGAAACACCCCACAACACTTTAACACCTTTATTCTCGATTCAGTCAGGTGCCAGAGCTCAGAGCATAAGCTCCTGCTTATTGCTCAACATCTGACAGAGTGAGAGAAGTAGGGCTTCACTTCCAGGTAACTTGGCAGTTACTGTCACAGAATCAAAACACGGTGGGTATCATGGAATCTTGGGAGCCACTGCCTTCCAGTTGCCTAGGCCACCTGGCTGATGCACAAGCCTGATTGGTCCTTTTAAAGTCTTAAGGGGACCACCTCTGAAAGTCTTAAGGGGACCACCTCTTAACGTCTTAAGGGGACCACCCACTCAACACAGCCTCCACAGTTGTGTACCCCTGGCTGAAACCATAGTCCTACCTTTTCCCAAAAGCGTCTAAGCATATTTCTCATTCCTCTGTTCTAAAAGATTAAGGCAGGACTCATATCCTAACAATTTTTACTTTAAGGGTTGTCATAAAGTCACTCCAACTTTTCTTTATGTCAAAAGAGACCACAAGGCTTTTCCACCACTGAGAGATGTTGAATTATAAACTGCCATGATGTTCTTCTCAGACTCTTCAGCTTCTTAGACCCAATAATCTGTTAGGAACAAAAGCACAGCAAAACACTAAGCCAAGGGTTCACTTTTAAATGTTTTGTATCCCATCTCAGTAGACTTTCTGTTGCACTCAAGGGTTGTGCTGGCTTTGCCCTGACAGGGGCAGCACATGGGCATTTCATTCAACTGAAAGCCAGTTAGATGCCCTTACATCCTCAGTGTCTTCCTCTAAGTGGGCCTGCCCTGTTTCACCATCACTTGATGGACACTTTACACTTGACACTTACGGGTTTCATTCGAGCCCCACAAGAGCCTTTTCAAGATATCAACTGACACAAATAGTTGATGTGAACCTCCCCCCAATACACAGTGAACATCCATGTGGGAAAACTTGCAAATCTGATGGTATTCTTTTCATATTTGCATTCAGTTTATCTACATATTGAACAGGATCCATCTGCAGTTTTTATGTAACATTGCCTGATAAATTTTCTTATTGGCTAAGTCCTATTGAATGGTAGCTGAATTCCACTAATGAGGCTGGTCCTGAACCCCTCAGCATCTTCCCACTCTAATGTGTAAGATATCAGTTTCTGAGATGAATCAAAGGTATGAAGAAATTCATTTTCAGCTGTCTCTGATCTTCATATTCTATGGCAGAAATAATTATTCATCAAATTCTTAATCTTAAAAAATCATAAACTAAAGCATCACAAGATTACATGTCCTACTTTACATTGTACAGGGGTGGATTTAGGGTAGTGTTAATAAAAACAAAGTAACAGTGATAACTTCTTGGTGAATTTATACCCAGCATTTGGCAAAGCACTGTACAAATGACAACATTTCACTTTCATCACAATCCTTGAGATGATCATGAAAGTACAATGTCCCAAAGAAGAGGGACAGGAAATGACTCCTCTGGCCATATTTAAATGAACATATTCTCTGGTTCTGGCAGAGTGGCCAGTGAATAAAGGGAGCAGCACTTATTACAGCATCATTTTCCAGGGCATATATGTGCCTCATGGGCTACTAGGACCAAAATATGGAGGCATCTGCAAGCTTTCTTTCCTATATGCAACACAACTCCTAGCATCGAGGATTTCAGATTCTTTGAGATGTCCAAGAGAAGTATGAGATTAGGGTCTTTGACTGATGTAATTTGATCTGCTATTTAATATCCGTGATTCTCTCTAAGGCTCTTGCCTGGTGTGTGACATTCCTTTCTGCTAAGAACACCACTGTAATCTTGGGGTCTTGGCTACTATATAGGCCAACATATCTGAGACACTCATGTCACCACTTCTGTGTGGGGTCTGGGGCATGCTAAAATTGTACACATCCAGTCTGGAATTTCCCTGAGGTTCAAGTGACACACATTCATCCACAGGGCATGACATTGGCAGATGAAAACAGTCTATGGCTTCATCTTTGTATTAACTGAAGTCCCGCAGTCTGGAGACCAGGTTTTCTCAAGGTAGGAGATCAGCATTGAACTACAGAAGGGAACGTCTGAGCAAGATTTCATGCCCTCCACACTCAAATATCAAATAGAATAAGACACAGCACCACACTATGTCTGCTGGTCACATGTAAGAATTGGAAACAGACACCTTAGAGCACAGATCCTAAGTGAAATGTTCACCTTCTACATGCAATGCACCTCTCTCTACTTACCATATACATACGTGTAAAGCTTCACGGCCACAATGTTGTATCTGAAATTATGAAAGTCAAATGTATTTTCAAAGACAGATCTTCTTGGTCTTTAGCAAGGCAATAGGATGTAAATACCACATAAGCCATGCAGTACTTGTACTTCACTGCATCAGAGCCAGAACATTTAGCCAAACACATAATGTCGGCAAGGAAATATGTGAACATTCTCATAATGCAGGTAAATAAAGACAATGCATAGTCTCTCGCCTCTTCTATAAGGTTTTGTCACTGAATGAGAATATGAAATATCTTTCAATTCATACATCTTATTAGAGCTTAGAACTAAAAATGAGATTATGGAGGTTTAGGGGTCATAGTTTGAAATGAATACAGGGAGGATGATATGGAAGGGAATATGGTTTGGGATGAAGGTGTTTCAGAGAACAACCCCAGTGTACCAAGATACTATACCCTTTTTTCTTTCCTAAAACTCAATTCTCATTGTCATTTATTCTTTTTAGAAACATTGTTGATTCTGTTCGTTCCCTTTATTCTACCAATAGCATATTATCGTCCACTTTTCTCTCCTAAGGTCCAGAATAACACTAGACTCATTCAATAGGCTCTGGATTCTAATGTCTTCCAACCTCGTGGATCAGCTAAGTTTCAGGTTAACTTGCCAGAGATGGTAAATCATTTCTAAGGAAGTACGAAGACTGAACAAAACTCTGCTGCTCAGAATCCCATCTTTGATGACTCCAAGGCGCTCATTTGGGTTAGTGATACATCTCCTAACTATGTTCCCCTTCTGCTTCACTACAACCCATTCTCTCTCCCTTGGGCATATTTGGCTTAGAGGAACTGCCTTTTGAGTTTTTATTATCTGTATGTTCTTCCTCTATACATGAATGAGGTTACTTTAAAGTTTCCTTCTATCTATTTAAATTCCTTTGTAAACTTAATTTGAAAAATCAAGAGAAAGCAATAACATAATGAAAACAAAATGTGTGCTTTTTATTTAATCTCCAAAACAACTAAAAAAAAGTTTGAAATAAATGTGGAGGTGTTTCCAGTACCATGACAACTGTGTTGGATTTCTAATTCCAATGACGTAGATTCTTCCATCCATTTTGTGATGTTTGTAACTGTATTAGTAACAACTGATGTTACTAACCTGGTTAACAGGTACTACCAAACTTTTAAGGATGAACTAACAGCAATTTATCTGAAATGATTCAAAGCAATGTAGAGCAAGGGAATCCTTCCTAACAAGTTCTCCATGAGGTCAGAATTCCCTTTATTTCAAAACTGGACAATGACAAAGCATCACCACAAAAATGAAAACTATAGGCCAACATCTCTCATGAACACAGATGCAAAAATTCTCAATAAACTGCTAGAAAACTGACTACAGCACCGTATTTAAAAAGATCACTGTGCCAAACAAGTGAGATTCATCCCAGGGATGTGAGGATGGTTCAAAACAGAAATCATACATATCACATATTACCTCAATGGAACAAAAGATTAAAGTTATATGATTATCTCAGTAGATAATGAAAAAGCATTTGCCACATTCAATATCCATTCAAAATAAAAGCCCTGAATTAATTTGATTTTGAAGGAACATACTTCAACATAATAAAGGTAGTAAGTGGCAAACCCACAGTCAATGTCATAGCGAATGGAAATGTTGGAAAAATCTCAGCTAAGATTTGGAACCAGATGAGGTTGTCTACCGTCACCACTCTTATCCAACATAGTACAAGAAGTTTCTGTCAGAGCAATTGTGCAAGAGAAACAAAAGGCATACAAATAGGAAAGGAGAAGTTAAAACATCTCCATTTGTAGATGACATGAGTCTCTATGTAGAAAAGCCTAACATCTACATCAAAGACTGTTAGAATAGGCAAACTACTTCAGTGAAGCTGCAGGATAAGAAAGCAACAACCAACAAGTAGAAGTTTGATATGAAAATAATAAGAGCAATGACTTCAAAAAGAACAAATTACCTTGGGATAAATTGAAATAAGAATGTAAAAGATCTCTACAAGGAAAATTAGAAAATCTGAATCAAAGAAATTATAGAAGAAACAAATAATGGAGAACCACTACTGTTCATAGTTGGGAGAATTGGTATTTTTAACTTATTTATACTACTCAAACCAATTTGCAGACTCAATTGAATACCATCAAGATGTAAATGACATTCCTCACAGAACTAGAAAAATAATTCTAAAGTTCTGACTTTCAAACAAACAAATGAATAAATCTAAAAAAAGAAAAAGAAAGAAAGAAAAGTGTGGGGCTACCACACAGCCATCCCTTGTTCTCATCACAGAATATCTCATGAAGGAGGCAATAGAACTCAACTTCTGGGGTCTTTCCAGACTAAACAAATAATCATTTGTAACTGACAGGCACCACACCTGGTTCCTGAGGTTTCTAATGACCTCGCTGGCACTCTAAATCTGATGTTAAGATGTCCCTTTGCAGAGCAGAGATGATTTCTGATTTTCTACTTGACTGGAGCTCTTCTTGCTCCCTTAGCTGGCTTTCCAAGGGCTTTTTCCCAGGGCAGTGGCCTGTGCTGAGCCCAGATGCACAGAGCATGGCCTTTCCATGAGAACCAATGTCCTGAGGGTATCATGCTCCTCACCCTCTGAAAACAAATATACCTTCTTCAGAAAAAGTTGAATATGGTGCCAGCACTGTGACATAGTGGGTAATGCCTCTGCATGCAGTGCTGGCATCCCATATGGGCACTAGTTCGAGTCCTGTCTGCTCCACTTCTTCTCCAGCTCTCTATTATGGCCTGGGAAAGCAGTTGAAGATGACCCAAGGGCTCAGGTCCCTGCACCCACGTGGGAGACCCAGAAGAAGCTCCCAACGCCCAGATTTGCATCAGCACAGCTCTGGCCGTGGTGGCCATCTGAGGAGTGAACCAGCAGATGGAAGATCTCTTTCTCTCCCTCTCCTCTCTCTGCATAACTGTGACTTTCAAGTAAATCTAAATCTTATAAAAAAGAAAATGTTGAATATTCTGCAGTGACTTCTATACTTGGGAGAAGGCAGGTTTGTCACAAGGACAATAATGACTAGAGGCAAAGTTGAAGCTGTACTGTTTTCAGCCCTGGCACTGTATCAGGCCTTAAGATGCAGTGCTTCTTAGCTTTTCAACAGCCCTGCAAGTTAGGTGCAGTTGCCTGCTTTTACTGATGGTGAGACCTACACTCAGGGAGAGGTAAGCTGGCTTATTCTAGGTCACTCAGACTAGCAAAGACAGATCCAGAATTCAAATCCTACAATGTCCTGTGTCTTTTCCACACAGGTCCATGTATCTCAAGTATGACAGTGACATGGGCCTTCTATACCAAGGATGGGCACAGGAGCTGTGGAACAAGAAATTCTTTCATTCTGAAAGCATGATGCTCTTAACATATTACTATGATTTAACAGTGTTTTGGGGGAGGGCAGATGCCATTTTCCAGCAGGTTAAACAACAACTTGGGAAGGCCACATCCCATATCAGAGTCCTTGTTCCAGTCATGGCCACTCTGCTTTTGATCCAGATCCCTGTCAAAATATCTTGGGGAGCAGTGGATGATACTTCAAGTACTTGGGCCCCTTCCACCCACATCTGGACCAGACCAAAGCCAGGAACCAAGAACTCCATCTCTCTCTCTCTCTTCCCCTCCATCGCTACATCTCCAATACTCTGTCAAATAAAAACATAAATCTTTAAATAGTGTTGAATCTACATATTTGGAAAAGCAGAAATAGTCGAACAGGACTTCAAAGAACTGCATCAGTGTCCATACACCAAGGTGAACACTCCCCCTCCACCGTGGACTCAAGTCATATGTCTGTCACAGCACTTCCCGTGCCTTTTGGCAGTTTCTTGTTTTCCAGGTGGAGCTCCTGGAGAGCTGGGGTAACATTTCATTCAACTCTGCATCAACAGCACATAACAGCACCAGTAACAGCTAGGTAGGAGCACTCAGTAACCATGTGCTCAGAGGCTGAAAAGAGAAGACATCATCTCATGGGCATTCTGTCCCAGTGGCCTCTCAAATCCTCTGCCTTCTCCATTTTGAAAAATCCTCAGCAAAGTTCATTTCTGTAGGGGAATCCTGACAACTCCTTCAGAGTGTCTGAGGAGAAAATCCATGTGTTGAGCAGTGATAAATGTGGCAGGGATAAGGAAGCAATGTCACCACACACTGCTCATCTGGGCTGCATCCAAAACCAGTGCATCCCAACACTCAGCAGTTGTCACACCCCACTGGAACTGTCTGGTTTGGGGCCATCTTTCCTCACTCCCTTGGACACTTCCAGGGCATAGATCAGGCTTTATTGCCTGTTGCCATTGCCTAGGGCATTACTTGCAAAACTCAGGAGAAAATGTTGTGAAAACCTTTCTAAAGGCTGAAGATGTGCTGAAGATTAGTATCACCACTGCTTTGGTGCAAGGGAACCTTTCTTTTGTATCTCCTGACCTAAAAGGAAGAACTGTGTAGGTAATGACTGGCATCCCCAGCCCACCTCCAAGTGTTTCCATCCATCCATGCCCACATTTACCTGATGGGCATCGCTGGAAGGGCAGTTCCAGGGTCAAGGCTCTGGGGTCTGGAGTAAGGCCTCCTGTGCACATCCCCTCTTCTTGGCATAGGTCTTCCTTGGGAGAACAAAGCAGGGCTGCATTCCTTCTGTCGATCTCCTTGTTCAGATACTCAAGGAGTTCTGGATAAGGGCACTATCTCATTCCTTGCTGCTCAGTACCAGTTGTTATTTAGGGAGGGTGATGATGCTGTGCACATTCTTTGCTTTTCTCTGGACCTTCCCGAACTCAGCCTGAAGGTACACTCATTCAGACCCACTTTTGTGACCCCAGGATCTACTGTCACCTCATTCTTCTCTTTGTCTTCTTGGATCTCCCACCCACCAGGCACTGCATCTCCTATTATGCTCTTTTTGTTCTGCATTCTCAGGCCAAAGGTTCAGCGAGATGCTCCTGAAGGAAACATAATCAGGGTTGGGTATGCTCTTGACCACAGTTGTTACTGATCTCTATTACAGACATCTTATTCCATAATTGACTCAGACACACCCCAGAGCATGAAGTGACCTCACAGACCTACAACAGCTTCCTTATTTTTCAGGAAGACAATCAAGGCTCAGGAAGGATTAGACTTGCCTATATCTCCACAGCTACTTGGATACAGCACCACAATTAAAAACCTTGGTCTTAAAACATCCTGAGTCTCAGAACCTCTTGTGTTCAAGGTGGCCTTTGAAAGAAAAGCAAAATTTCCTTACACCATATGGAAAAGAAATGAGGACCATGACAATAGGAAACGTGTTATTGTGGGTTCTACAGCTATGTGAATTACCACCAGCCAGTTTTAAGTCAGTAGATGATAAACTGGGACCTGGGAACACAGGACAAAACAATCACACTCATCAGAATTTTAAATTGTAAGCATAATGCACTTAACTTATTATTTGTTCAGGTTTCGCTCATGTAATAGGAGGCAGCCTTCATGAGAGCAAGAACTGTTGTCTGTCGGGGTCACAGAGTATGCCCAGTGACTTCACAGGTGCCTGCATAGAAACATTCACAGGTGTTGAAATAAGATGGACTAAAACAATTTTCTGAACTGACAACTCACTCGGAACTCACAACTCCAGAGAGTAAATGGGCAAAAGTGGGGAGAGGGGGCAGGAAGCAGAAGGAAGAAATAGAAGCAGTAAAACTATGTGCAGATCCGAGGGAAAGTGGAATAAGGATATGGGCTAGAGAGGCGGCTGAGAAGCTCAGGGAGGGCAGAGATCTGACTGAGAAGTGGCTTATTTAAAAACTTACTTTGTCATTCCAGGTCCCCATCAGCTGCCAGACGCACCAGATCTCAGAAGGGAATGGCAGAACCTGGCACCAATGTCACTGCTGCTGGCTCTTCCACGTGCGGCCTCTTCCTCAACATTGTCAGTGAACTTGCTGCTCTCATCTTCAGTGTCATCCCCGTGGCTGCGCCTGGAAGGCAGTTCAGAAGACAAAGGGGATTCCCTTCACAGATGGCTTCCAGACAGAAGGGCAAATTACACTCCCATCTGCCTCCTCACAGGCTTGGCCCCCGCGAGCCAGGCTGGCAAAGAAGGCAGAACTCAACCTTCTCCTTTGGCATGGATTCTGTGTACACAGAAGCCTACGCTTCAAAATATAAGATGGCTTTGACTGCACACATCTGTAATTAAGTTGCCAGCCTCCAGATAAAGTGGCTACCTTCTTCCTCATTTCAAGTCAGCCTGACTTCTTCCCATTCCTGCCACTGTCCTGTTAGGCAACAACCTTCCCTTCTTTAACATGTGAAAGGGACTACCATTTTCCCCAGCACTGAGTTATGAGAAGGCCCTTCCTTTCTTGGGGCTTAGGAGATCCCTGTTCCTCTCGTACTTTCCCACTGTAGGAATCAGTTGTGCATAGGGTAACAATCTGTATAAGGAACTTCCCTCTTGTAGTCCTGTGTGATCCAGAGCTCCAGGAACAGTCAAGAGCAAAGGAACAGAATGGTTCACACGTTTCTTTATCCTTTTCCCAACAT
Source organism: Oryctolagus cuniculus (assembly GCF_964237555.1). NCBI lineage: Eukaryota > Metazoa > Chordata > Mammalia > Lagomorpha > Leporidae > Oryctolagus > Oryctolagus cuniculus. The sequence goes on along the minus strand of NC_091443.1, from coordinate 96,339,110 downwards.
CCCCGCCTTCCCATATTTCTCAAACCCTTGACCAATATAACCATCCTTTGCCTTAGAGGTTTCTTGCACTGCTTTGTCCTCAAGGGATTTTTCATCCATTCTTTCATTCCCCAAAGATGGGCCCAGTCCCCCTAGGCCCAAAACACCTGTAGTCTTTTCCAAGGATAGGGAGCCTTTGGTCCTGGCAAAGCTCCAGGGCAGTGCTGAGTGGCAGAAGGAAGCTTGTAAAACAGATACCAGGCATCGGTGGCTCCTGAACACCTGAAATGTGGCCATGTGACTGAGAATCTGCATTTCTTGTTTTATTTTATTGAAGTTATTTCATATTTAAATACTCACATGTGGCTGGTGGCTACCATATTGGACAGCACAAATCTGCGCTCTTTCTTCCTTTTTACATCAGTTAAAATTTGTCCAATTTGAGATCAAGAACTGTTGTTCAGGCCGGTGCCATGGCTCACTTAGCTAATTCTCCGCCTGCGGTGCCAGCACACTAGGTTCTAGTCCCAGTTGGGACGCTGGATTCTGTCCTGGTTGCTCCTCCTCCAGTCCAGCTCTTTGCTGTGGCCCGGGAAGGCAGTGGAGGATGGCCCAAGTCCTTGGGCCCCTGCACCTGCATGGGAGACCAGGAGGAAGCACCTGAATCCTGGCTTCACTTTGGCGCAGTGTGCCGGCTGCAGCAGCCATTTGGAGGGTGAACCAATGGAAGGAAGACCTCTCTTACTCTCTCTCTCTGTCTAACTCTGTCAAAAATAAAGAACTGTTGTTCACATTACTGATTCATTCTGAAAGCAGAGATATTAATTATGTTAATTCATGAGACACCAAAGAAAATATCTTATGACTGCCTCTGTGTCTTCCAGAATCTGTGCAACTTACAGAATCTCCAGATCTGATTGTGATCCTGGCCTCAACAGCTACCTCATTAAACTCCTCTCCTTAGCACTGCATAAGTAGGTCTCAAAGAGATTAGGTGACTTGTTCAAGGTGACCCAGGAATCCCTGACAAGGGTGATGCCAAGAAGTCAAGTCTCTGGGCTCTATGACAGACGTGGCTGTTTCTTCTGGTGACAGATGCAATCTTTACCTTTGCTTCTTCTAAGGCCAAGGCACCTGCCCTTGAGCAGACATCTGTGAATTGAAGGGCTCTCATGACAATGTACAGCCACCCTTGGCACATGAGGTGACCTGGAGCAGTTCATGTCTCCACTCCAGGTTTTGGTACCTGCAGGTTTACACGAGTATTTTCAATGACCCTGGCTGATCCCATCAAGAACTAAGAGGAAGTCAGCATGCTGTTCCAACAACTTGTGTTAAAACTCACCCTGGGAGTCTGTGTTGTGTTGTATCATGTAAAGCTGCCATATGGGTGCCACTGCCAGTTCCTGTCCTGGTTCCTCTAACTCTTATTTTTTGTAATATTTATTTGTTTGAAAGCGTCACAGAGAAAGGAGAACAGACAGAAAGAGGGAGAGAGGGAGAGAGGCAGAGAGGGAGAGAGGCAGAGAGAAAATCTTCCATCCTCTGGTTTACTCCCCAACTGGCACAATGGCCACTTCTTGGCCAGGCCCATAACCAGGAACCGGAGCTTCATCTACAATTCTCACATGGGTGAAAGGACCCAAGCACTTGGGCCATGTTCCACTGCTTTCCTGGGTACATTAGCGGGGAGCTGGATTGGAAGTGGAACAGCTTGGACTTGAACCAGCACCCATATGGGATATCAGCATCACAGGTGGCTGGCTGCTTTACTCTCTATGCCTCAATGCTGGCTTTGCACAACTTCTGATCCAGTTCCCTGTTAATGACCTGGGAAAACCAACAGAGGATGATCCAAGCACTTGGGCCCCTGATACTCATGGGGCAGTCCTGGATGAAACTGCTGGCTCTTGACTTCAGCTTGGCCCAGTCCTGGCCTTTATGGTCATCTGGGGAGTAGGCCAGCAGATGGAAGATCTGTCTCTCCATCTCTTGCTCTGTAACCCTGACTTTCAAATCAATAAATAAACCTTAAAAAAAATCCTCACCCTGGGTGAGAAGTGGGGGTGACAGAGAAAATAACCCAACCCACCAACTTCAGAGAATTATTTTAGAAACCGGCACTTTGGAGGAAAGCCTAACTGTGTATATGCATATGAGAGCGTGCTTTAAAATGTGAAAAATGAGGCTGGTACCGCAGCTCACTAGGCTAATCCTCCACCTTGCGGCGCCGGCACACCGGGTTCTAGTCCCAGTCGGGGCGCTGGATTCTGTCCTGGCTGCCCCTCTTCCAGGCCAGCTCTCTGCTGTGGCCAGGGAGTGCAGTGGAGGATGGCCCAAGTGCTTGGGCCCTGCACCCCACGGGAGACCAGGATGAGTACCTGGCTCCTGCCATCGGATCAGCGTGGTGCGCCGGCCACAATGTGCCGGCCGCAGCGACCATTGGATGGTGAACCAACGGCGAAGGAAGACCTTTCTCTGTCTGTCTTTCTCACTGTCCACTCTGCCTGTCAAAAACAAAATGAAAATAAAGATTGTTTGGAGGGAAAATTCAAATCTATGAAGAGATTTTTTCATAACATACATTTTCCTATTAATGACTCCTATTTAGGTGCATAAAAATTTTTGTTCCAAAATAAACTCTTAATTTATTTGAGAATTTGAGAGACAGATAGCTCCTGTCCACTGTTTTACAGCTCAAATGCTCACAACATTTCCACAGCATTGAGCTGGGAATTCAGTCCAGGCCTCACCCCTTGAATGGTAGGAACCCAATTACTTGAACCATCACCAATGTTTTCCCTCTGTATTAACAGAGGAGTCAGGATTCAGGAGTTAGAGATGCATATAAAAACCAAGTACTCCAATATGGGGTGCAGGCTTCTCTACTGGCCTCCTAACATATAGGCCAAATGCCCTCCTGTATACTGCTTATATCTGAATTCTATTTTCCATTAACTTTGTTGAAATACCCATGTTTATCCCATATTCTTTTTTTAAACTTTTATTTAATGAATATAACTTTCCAAAGTACAACTTTTGGATTATAGTGGCTTTCCCCATATTCTTATAATGTGTCTTTCTTTGAACTGTCCCCAAATACATGCAAAGATGTTATATGATCAGGGCAACAACTGAATTACCTGCAACTCTGAGATTGCTCTTTACTAAAACAACACATTGGGACACCTCAATGGAACGGCACCAGTATCCTCACAGAAGCCTGTCTCTTAATGGGCTCTGAAGGGAAGAATAGAACAAACTGAAGGATACCTACGATAGGGCTGGCACTGTGCCACAGCAGATAAGGCCACCACCTGAACCTCCAGCATCCCACATGGGCACCAGTTCGAGTCCTGTCTGTTCCATTTCTGATCCGGCTCTCTGCTGTGGTCTGGAAAAGCAGTGCAAGATGGCCCAGGTCCTTGGGCCCTTGCACCTGTGTGGAAAACCCGTAGGAAGCTCCCGGCTCTGGATCAGTGCAGCTCCAGCCATTGTGGCCATCTGGGGAGTGAACTAGCAGATGGAAGACTTCTCTCTCTGCCTCTGCCTCTCTGTAACTCTGCCTTTAGAATAAATAAATAAATCTTTAAAAATATATCTATGATAAAGTAAAGTACTCTGAACACTGCCTAACTCATAACTGTTCTGTCTACGTGAGCATAAACCATTGCTAGTAATCCGCACACTATGCTCTAAGCTCACAGGAACTTCCTCTTGCCCTCTGATCACCTTATGGGACACCCCCATAGGCTAAGTCTGCTCCCACAGAGCCCATCTGAATTAACCTCAGTCCTTCTGTGGAAGGTATTGTGTCTCTCAGCATTCACACTGAAGCTTTAATCCCATTATCTTAGCATTTGGAGATGGTAATTTTGGAAAGAGATATGATTTCGATGAATTTATGAAGGTAGGTTCTTCATAATGGGATTAGTACACCTGAAAGTTTGCTCTTGTTTCTCACTCTCCCCCCACCCCAGGTGAAGACGCAGAAAGATGGTAGTCTTCTGTGACCCTGAAAGAGAGCCCTCACTATACTATCCACCTATATTGGTGCCCTGACCTCAGACTCCTGGCCTCCAGAACTGTGACAGAAATAATCTCTATTCTTTCTGCCATCCGGTCTATGATGTTTTATTACAGTAGCCAGAGCTGACCACAACATCTCAGTGCTGAGGCTGCCACAAGTTGTTCTTCCATTTCTGAGCACAGAGATTTTGCATAAAGTTCATGAATTAAAAGGATTTCGGAGTGAACCCCCACTCAATCAACTATCAACTGAATTCAATTCTTGATCTCTATTTAATCTCTGAGTTCATCTATTTTCCTCCTGGATGATCACACCTGTTTGCAGGACAAGACAGGAAAATGACAACCCCAAAATGCAGATCTTATGACGTGACAGCTCAATGCCTGGATCAGAGCAGGAGAATCTACTCCATGCCCTTAATTCCAAAAGGAATTTGAGTAATGTGCACTTACAAATGAATTGTCAGCAGATTCACTGAAACCTTCCTCAAGAACCACAACCTCATGGAGAAGCAGCACTCACTACCTTCAGGACCCCTCTGGGTCTCAGGGTACCCAGGAATCTGCAAAGGGTGCCTATGGCTGATTTTTAGCTTTCTTCCCCCCCAAGCTACTTTTCTAAATGCCACTGAGATGACACTGGTTCAGTCTCAGCCCTTCACTGCTGGGAGTTACACACAGTGATCCTTTTATGGCATCCAGCTCTAGAAAAACATCCCAGTCCCCTCAGCTGGGAGGGTCTGTGTGACCACAGGTGTTGCCTCAGAGGTACTGAGGGGAGAACTGAGCAGCAGCTGGACCTTCATTATGGCAGCCTTTCCCAGAGCATCCAACGCAACCACTCAGGACCCCTGCTCTGCTGTCAGAGCTGATGACTCATATAACCACCACAGATTCCTGCTTATTCAGCATGTGTGACAGCTGGTAGGTGATCACGTGGCACGTCTTTGGAGAACCTGACATTTATGTCTCTCTGATAGAAATGACTCTAGCAACATTCAAATCTGGGCAGTCAAGTAAAGGTTCCATCACAAAATGCATACAACCTAACCTCTGAGCTTCCATTTCCTTCTTTGTGGAATGGAATAAATGCATCTTTATCTTCTAGTACTGTCACAGAGGTGATGTGTGTAAAACTCATTCATTCAACAAACAGTTATTGAATGCTGAGATGAGTGAAGCATGGTTCCAGGCACTTGGGATACACAGCCGTGGTTAAAACACAGCTCCACTCTCATGAGGCCCATATTGTAGGAGTGGGAGGAATGGGAGAAAAGAGCAAAGAAAGAAAGAATACATAGCCCAGAGGTTGGTGATAGCTGCTGAGGAGAGAGAATCAAACAGGAACAGGAAAGGGGTGCAGAGGTTAAAGACTGCTGTGTCATACAAGTAGGCTGAGGAAGGACTCCCTGGAAGGTGAACAGAGCTCTGACAGAAGTGAAAAGGTGGGCTTTAGGATTCTGGAAAAAGCAGTACGAATATCTAGAAGTATGAGAGTGCCTGAAAAGACTGAGGAAGTGACAGAGGCCCAGGGTGGCTGGAGTTGAGAAATGAAAAGAAAAATGGTAGGAAAGTAGATCGAAGGAGGCCATATAATGCAGACCCTGATGCCACTGAGAGTGTGGTTGCTCTTACTCTGAAGGAGATAGGAAGCGAAGGGAAGTCTGTAGAAGAATAACATGATCTAACTTAAAACTTCCATCTGGGGAGGTGCCAAGTTGCTGAAATAGGGAAAGGCATACTTCTCTAGGCTAAGAGTAAATAATAAAAAAGCAGGATATACATTGTCATGGGAGAATTAGAGAAAACTGCAGTGGAAAACTATGGAAGGAAGAGGAATGGCATGGATCTGTGTGGAAGATTTGGTTGTGTAACATGAACACAGACCCAACTCATGACCCCAGGAGCTGATAGCTGGAGAAGGCTCCAACTTTGGAGACTGAGGTGAGATCAGATTGTAGCAACCCAAGCCAACAGTGATAGACAGAGGGAGAGCATGGCATGAGTCTGGCCTGGAGCCTAAGAGGGAGAGTGTGACTGCTGACACAGTAAAAAAAATGGCAGCACATTTCTCTCACCTCATCTGAACACAACAGCACCCAGCAACTGGCTGAGAGAGGGCAGGCACCAAAGGTGGCAGCTCTGGAAGCTCTTGGGCAGGCACCCAGCATTGGGCTGAGAGGAGATGCCATCAGAGATGCCATCTTCTCAGCAGTACCAGGGGCAGTACCAGGGGCAGCAGCTTGGGGGCACACACCTGGAAACCAGTCGGGGAGGAGACACTATTCAGCAGGTGGCTGTTGTGCATGCATGTGATCCAGAGATACCAGCAGAGGGAAAATCCATGTTCCCCACTGACTTTGAGTCAGCTTGGAGGATTGGACACCCATGTAGGAATGTGAGGCACCCCTAGCCTCTCAACATACCATACGCTCTGTGGCTCCAACTGCCAAGGCAGAACACAGACAGCTGGCTCTGGGAACATCTCTGCCTCTCTGTGGACAGGACAGGCTAGCAGAGCAGAGTGGATCCTCTATACCCTGTTGACTGTGGGAGCCTAGTGAGCTGAGACTGTGGGAACTTGTGACTGCACAAAGTGTACCTGGGTCTCTGGGCAATCAATGTGAGCTGCTCCACATGCTGCTCAGAGCTCCATGATCATCTAGGGTGGGTAAATGCAATGGGGTCCATGCTTATACTGAGGATTTTATACAAAGAATTTTGGAGGATTCCCTCCCTTTCAATTGTTTTGAGTCATTTGGGAAGAACTGGGGTTATTTCTTCAAATGTCTGGTAGAATTCAGCAGTGAAGCTGTGTGGTACCAGACTCTCTTTGTTGGGAGGGCCTTTATTACTGATTCAATTTATACCTTGGTTCTGTGTCTGTTAGGTTTTCTTTGTCTTCATGGCTCAATTTAGGTAAGCTGTATGTGTTCAGGAACCTATTCATTTTCTAGGTTTCCCAGTTTGTTTTGTTGGCATACAGCTCCTTGTAATGGTTTCCAATGATTCTTTTTATTTCTGTAGTGTCTGCTGTTACATTTACTTTTTCATCTCTAATTTTATTGATCTGAATCTTATCTCTCTCTCTCTCCCTCCCTCCCTCCCTCCCTCCCTCCCACTCTTTTTTGGTTAGTTGAACCAACAGTGTGTCAATTTTAAACAAGGTCTTCATTTTGCTGATCATTTGTATTTTTTGTTTCAATTTTGTTGATTTCTTCTCCAATTTTAATTATTTCTTTTCTTTCCCTGGTTTTGGGTTTGGTTTGCTGCTGCTTTTCTAGATCCTTGAGGTGCACAGATGGTTCATTTCTTTAGTGCCTTTCCAGTTTCTTGATATAAGCACCAATTGCTTTAAAGTTTCACCCTTAACATTGCTTTTGCTGTATCCCACACACTGTGGTAAGTTGTATTGTCATTTTCATTTGTTTCCAGAAATTTTATGATATCTCTTTTGATTTCTTCTGTGACCTACTGTTCATTCAGGAACACACTGTTCATTCTCCATGTGTTTGCATATGATGCAGAGATTCTTGAGTTGCTGAATTCCAGCTGCATTACATCGTGGTCTGGATAGATGCATGGTATGATTTCAATTTTTTGAAATTGCTGAGACTCCTTTTATGGCCTAGCATATATGGTCAATCCTAGAGAAAGTTCCATGCACTGGGAAGAAGAATGTGTACTCTTTTGCTGTACGGTAGAAGGCTCCATGGATATCTGCTAGGTCTATTTGGTCTGTAGTGTCAATTAACTCTGTTGTTTCCTTGGTGATTTTCTGTCTGATCTGTGCATTGCTGAAAGACGGGTATTCAGTTCCCCTGTTACTATTGTATTTAAGTCTATATCTCCCTTTAAATCTCTTAATAATCCTTTCAAATAGCCAGGCACCCTGTAATTAGGTGAATATACATTTAGAATAGTCACATCTTCCTGTTGAATTGATCCTTCTTTGTCTCTTTTAATAGTTTTTGTGTTAAAGTCTACTGTGTCTGATATTAGGATGGCCACACCAGCTCTTTTTTGGTTTCTGTTAGCTTGCAGTATCTTTTTCCCTCCTTTCACTTTCAGTCTGTATATGTCTTTATTAGTAATGTGTGTTTCTTTTAGGCAGCAGATAAATAGGTTTTCTTTTTTTTTAATCCATTCATCCAGTCTGTGTCTCTTAACTGGCGAGTTGAGACCATTTACATTCAGTGTGATTATTGTTAAATATTATATATTCCCTGCCTAGTTTCCTTAAATAGACCTGTTTATGTGTTTTGGATTTTGTTTGTACTGTTGCTGGGTCATTTTCTACATTCATCTTCTTTTGTAGCGAAGTTCCTGTTTCTGTGTTTCTGTGTATAGCACATCCTTGAGCCAGTGTTATAGGGATGGACATGAAGACACAAATTCTTTCAATTTCTGTTTGTTGTGGAAAATCCTTATTTCTCCTTCATTCATAAATGAAAGCTTTGTAGGGTACAGTATTCTGGGTTGACAGTTTTTTTTTTTCTCTAGGACTAGGAATTTATCTTGTGATTGTCTCCTTGCCTGTAAGGTTTGAGATGAGAAGTCTGGGGTGAGTCTAATTGGATTACCTCTGAATGTAATTTGTCATTTCTTTCAGGCACATTTTAAGATCTGTTCTTTGTGTTTCACTGAGCTGAGTATTGCCACAATGTGTCGTGGTGAACTCCTTTTCTGGTCCTGTCTATTGGCAGTTCTGTGTATCTCTTGTGTTTGGATGTCTCTTTCAATCTGCCTATTGTGGAAGTTTTCTGATAAAATTTCATTAAGTAGGCCTTCTAATTATTTATCTCTTTCCACACTTTCTGGAACTTCTATGTGATCTGTACGTTGGATCACCTGATGGAATCTTGTAAATCTCCAACCAACTCTTCATTTTCTAAATTTTTCTTCTTATGTTTGTTCTGACTGTTATTTTTGGAAGTTTGTCTTCAAGTTCTGATATTCACTCTTCTATTTCGTCTGTTCTATTACTAAGAGATTCCACTGCATTTTTTATCTGGTCAAATTCTTCGTTATTCTTATTCAGAATTGTCTCTTTGTTCTTTGGCATTTCTGTTTGGTTTCAGATTGGTTTTATTTTTAAATTGATCTCCCTCTGCTATGAGCTGCTATGTGCATGCAGTACCACCTCCCTGAGCTTTGTTTATTTCTGATTCCTGATGGAGCTGGGTACCAGTGCTTTGGTGCACTAAGCCCCACCTGCTGGTGCTGGGCTCCCTGCTCACTTGTTTGTAAAACGAGCTAGGGTTATCATTTAGCATTATTTGCTGTTGTACAACTTGCATGGTGGGTGGGAAATCACTCTGAATTGTTGTGATCCTTGTCCCCGTGTGGTGCATGTTGTGAGGTGGCCTCTGCAATCGATGAGTATGCGTACCTGGGCGAACACGGCAGCATGCTGCCTACACACAAAAATGTAAACAACCAATATGGTTTCATCCCACTAACTGTATCTCTGGTTGGGGGGGATAGACACCAATGGATTGTGGTATATTCTATCTCTCCACCCATTCCTCAGAATTTCTCCTTCTTCCTGCTTAGAGCCCCAAGCACTGTTCACCAAATGTCCCCACTCACTGCATCTTTGTGGGATTGCAACCTCTCACCTGGTTTGCTGAGGAAGAGGCACCTGTCTCCTCACTGCATTCCTGTGCTGCTCATTCTCTATCCTTCAGTCCTCTCTCTGCTTCTGCTGGAGTGGACCTGAGCAGCCTCTGGAGGACTTCGGGACATAAATTTTTCAGGATTCTGCCAGCTGTTTGTATCCCTTCTACTCATTAATCATCCATTTTCGCTGCACAACTCGGTACCTCCTGCTGCTATACCGCCATCTTGCCCTGTGAATTCAATATTTTCACAAATGCCTAAAACTAAACACAGAAATTCAAGAATCAAGAAAAAAGACAACTTCACTTGCCCTCCCCAAGGAATGCAACAACACATCAAAATCAGAATGTGAAGATTAAGAGACTGAGGAAGTACCTGAAGTGTAATTCAAAAGATTAATTGTAGGATTACTCAGAAGGAAATCCACAAATTAAAGAAATCCTTACATGATGTGAATGAGAAATTATCCCCTGAAATGGAAATTTTCAAGAGAAATCAAAATGAAATATTAGAAATGAAGAATTCAACGTGTCAAACAGAAATATATTGGAAAGCCTTAACAACATATTTGGTGAGTCAAAAGAAAGACCATCGAAGCTGGAAGAGAAATCTTTATAAAGTTTTTTGTCAGAACAAAAAAAGGAGAGGAAATTATAAAAATTATAAATGTTGGAAATTTATGTATACTATCAAATGACCCAACAAATGGGTCTGAGAGTTCCTGAAGGTGTGGAAAGATAGAGCCGATGAGAAGGCCTATTCAGTGAAATAATTACAGAAAACTTCTTCAATTTGGAGAAAGAAAGGGTTGTCTAAGTACATGAGGCACATAAAACTCCTTATAGACATGACCAGAAAGGTTCTTCATCACAACACACTGTAGTCAAACTTTCAGCACTAAAACATAGAGAAAAGGTTCCAAAATGTACACAAGAGAAAAGCCAGATTACTTTCAGAGGCTTATCAATTAGACTCGTTGCTGATTTCTCGTACAAAACTCAACAGGCTAGGAGAGAATGGAGAGACACAGCCCAATATTAAGAGAAAAGCTTTCAACCCAGAAGACTGTACCCTGCAAAGCACTCACTTATGAATGAAAATTAAGCAAACACCTTCCATAATAAAAGAAAGAATTTGTCACCACTTGTCCAGCCTTACTAAAGATGTTTAAGGATGTCCTACACACAGAAACACAGAAACATAGTCATCACTATGAAAAAAGGTGAAGGCAGAAAATCTCACGGTAAAAGTACAAAGGAAACCCAAAGCAAACAGAAGGAATATTTACAGAAAAACGGCAGGGCCAAGTCGTGACTTATTGATAGTAACCTTGAATGTAAATGGCCTAAACTCTCCAATTAAAAGATAAAGGCTGGCTAAATGGATTAAAGATAAGACTCATTTATTTAATGCCTTCAAGAAACATCCCTCACCAACAAAGATAGACCCAGACTGAAAGTAAGGATGAAAAAAGATATTGCACAGTAACAGAAGACAGAAACAACCATGTGCAGCCATCCTAATATCAGACAACATAGACATTAACATAAAAACTGTTAAAAGAGACAAAGCAGGACACTACGTAATGATTAAGAGATCAATTCAACAGGAATATGCAACTATCATAAAAGTACATGCACCCAATTCCAGGGTGCCAGGCTGCTTCAAATAAATATCAATAGATCTAAAGGGAGACAGAGACTCCAATACACTAGTAATGGGGGTCTTCAACATCCCACCTTTATCAATGGACAGATCAACTAGACAGAAATTCAACAAAGAAACAATAGATGGGCCAAATGGACCTAATTAATATCTATAGAACCTTTCATCCCACAGTAGCAGAATACACACTTTTTTTTAAACTTTTATTTAATGAATATAAATTTCCAAAGTATAGTTTATGGACAACAATGGCTTTTCCCCCCATAACTTCCCTCCCACCCGCAACCCTTCCCTCTGCTGCTCCCTCTCGCCTTCCATTCACATCAAGATTCATTTTCAATTATCTTTATATACAGAAGATCAATTTAGCATATATTAAGAAAAGCTTTCAAGGCCGGCGCCGCGGCTCACTAGGCTAATCCTCCACCTAGCGGCACCGGCACACCGGGTTCTAGTCCCGGTCGGGGCGCCGGATTCTGTCCCGGTTGCCCCTCTTCCAGGCCAGCTCTCTGCTGTGGCCAGGGAGTGCAGTGGAGGATGGCCCAGGTGCTTGGGCCCTGCATCCCATGGGAGACCAGGAAAAAGCACCTGGCTCCTGGCTCCTGGCTTCGGATCAGCGCGGTGCGCCGGCCGCAGCGCGCTGGCCACGGCGGCCATTGGAGGGTGAACCAACGGCAAAAGGAAGACCTTTCTCTCTGTCTCTCTCCCTATCCACTCTGCCTGTCAAAAAAAAAAAAAAAAAGAAAAAGAAAAAGAAAAGCTTTCAACAGTTTGCACCCACACAGAAAACACGAAGTGTAAAATACTGTTTGAGTACTAGTTACAACATTAAAACACAATGTACAGCACATTAAGGGCAGAGATCCTACATGAGGAGTAAGTGCACAGTGACTCCTGTTGTTGACTTTACAAATTGACACTCTTGTTTATGGTCTCAGTAATCACCCTAGGCTCTTGTCATGAGTTGCCAAGGATATGGAGGTCTTTTGAGTTCACCGACTCTGATCATATTTTAGACAAGGTCATAGTCAAAGTGGAAGTTCTCTCCTCCCTTCAGAGAAAGGTACCTCCTTCTTGAATGATCTGTTCTTTCCACTGGGATCTCACTCACAGAGGTCTTTCACTTAGGTCATTTTTTTTGCCACAGTGAATACACATTCTTTTCATTAGTGCATGGGACTTTTTCTAGGATAGGCCATATACTAGGCCATGAAGCAAGTCTCAGCATATTCAAAATAAATGAAATCATAGCATGCATCTCCTTGGACCACAATGGAACTGAATCTGAAAATTAAGAACTCAAGAAACTCTAGAACACATGCAAATACATGACTGAACAACATCCTCCTGAATGATCAGTGGGTCATAGAAGAAATTAAAAGAGAATTCAGAAAATTTTTGGAAAAATATGAAGAAGACAATGCAACATATCAAAATTTATGGGATACAGAAAAGAAGAGTTAAGAGGGAATTATGTAACAATTAGTGCCTGTATTAATAAATTGGAAAATAACTAAGCAATCAATGTATCTCAAGGACCCAGAAAAATGACAAATCAAATTTAATGTTGGTAGCAGGAATGAAATAATTAAAATTAGATAAGAAACAAACAAAACTGAAACAAAAAAATCACAAATGATCAGTGAAATGAAAATTCTTTTGTTGGAAAAAATAAACAAAATTGAAACACCATTAGCCTGAATAAACAACAAAAAAAGTAAACCAAGGAGAAAACCCAAATCATTAGAATCAGAGATGAAAAAGGAAATGTAACAAAAATAGCACAGAAATAAAAAGAATTACCAGGAATTGCTACAACGAGCGAAGAAATGGATATAAACCTGGACACATACAATCTACTAAAAGTGAGGCAGCAAGACACAAAAATCTAAACAGATCAATAACCAAGATGGAAATTCAATCAGTAATAAAGACTATCAACAATGAAAAGCCCAGCACCAGATGGCTTCACTGCTAAATTCGACCAGACATTTAAAGAACTAATCCCAATTCTTCTCAAGCTATACAAAACAACTGAAAGGGAGAGAATCCTCCTAAACTCCTTCTATGAAGGCAGCATCACCCTAATTCCTAAACCAGAAAAACGCAACAGAGAAAGAGAACTTTAGACCAATAACCTGATTTACATAGATGCAAAATCCTCAACAAATACTATATAATCAAACCCAGCAACATATCAGAAAGATCATTCATTCAGAGAAAGCAGGATTTATGCCTGGTATGCAGGGTGCTTCAACTTTGGATCAGCTCAACTCTGGCCATTGCAGCCATTTGGGGAGTGAACCAGCAGATGGAAGAAGTCTCTCTCTCTCTCTCTCTCCCTCCCTCCCTCTCTTTGTAACTCTGTCTCTCAAATAAATAAAATAAAAATCTTTCTTTAAAGAAAGAAGAGAAGAAATTTCGATGGCCAGCAGACACATGAAAAAATGTTTAGGATCACCACCAGCCATCAGGAAAGTACAAATCAAAGCCACAATGAGGTTTCACCTCAGCCCTTTTAGAATGGCTCTCATATATAAATCAAAAAACAGTAAATGCTAGTGAGGACGTGGAAAAAACAAGTATACCTCCACATTATAACAGAAAGTCCTGCCCACTTGTTAAAGTATGCTGGATTTTGAGATCTTAGTCTTTCTGTAACCAAAGCAAAGACAATCAAGTGAGAAGATCTGCTACTCAGGGGTGTTGTTCAAGCATGAGGATTCACTACGCAGCAGCATCATAGTGTCAGCAAGAGGCACACCGCCTTGTTATGTGAGTGACATGGCTTGCCTAATTAAGAGCTCTCTTGTCACAATACCCAGAATTATGGCACAGTTCACCAGGGCCTGACCCAAGGCATCTACTTGTGTGCACCATGCTGACTCCATCACTTGGAGCAGTTAGTACTCACATGGCTCCCATGCTCTGTGCGTCCTCCTTTTGCAGCCCTGGCTTTCCTGGATGACGTCCCCAGCGCTGTGCTGGCTTCATCACACAGGGGAATAGCAGTAGCCCTGGATGAGGAAAAGAGGTGAAGAGAACTGTACAGACGGCTCCGAGGGACAGCCCCTCTGTCTTGAAGAAATTGCAGGGTCTGGCTCATGAGCAGCTCTTGGGACCTGGGAACTCTCACCATCTTCTCTAGCATTCCCTTGGGGTGATGTCTTAGGCACTGGATTCTCCTGCTGAGTCCTGGAAGATAATTCTCACCTCCTTTGAAACCCATGGCGAGGGCCTCTTGGAGAGAACAGCAGGTATCCTGGGATGGAGTCTGAAAGGACAACGTCAGACAGGGGCTGTGGCAGAGAGTTCACAAGGCATTTTTCCCAATCAGCTGCTCCACATCTACCTTGACATACCCTCAATGATTGAATCAGGACCTGGCTGTCAAAGATACCCCGACAATCCTTACCCCTTGGACACTTTCACAACATGTTTCTTTCCCTTAGAGCCCCTACTTGATTGCAGTGCTCTCCATTGCTGTACAAAGGCTCAGTTCCTGTTCTCAAGCAGGTGATTTTAAATAGCTCTGCTCCTGGACATCTGTGTTGGGAAGTTCCCTGCAGGCACAGAATTATGTGTGAGTTCCTGAGACAGTCCACTGTAAAGAGGCACTGTGAGGCTGGTAAGAAGGCTTATAGATGGATAGGGTTTTGGGGAATGCAGTATCCAGGAAGGCACAGCATCTTGTAAGATGGACAGTGTGAGGTCTGATATACCTGGGCTTAGAAAGGGTGGATGTAACCTGTCCAGGGCAAAACTTCAGACCTGGCCTGACTATGAGGATTCTAACTTTGGAGTGTCTGAGTCAAGCTTAGAGAAAAATAATCACCTGATTGGAGATTTTCCTGAAAAGCATCATTAATTATCAGTTCCATCACTGTTACAGATTTTCTTAAATATCTTTCTGTCACACTGGGCTACCATTCCAGAAAAGATCCTTAACTAACACAGATTTAATCATGAAAGAAAATGAATCTTAGACTTTTAACTACCAAGAAAGCTCTAGTGCTCCCTGATAATCCTTGAGATTAAGTACACTGTCCAACCTAAAGTGCCCATACATTTGCTACTAGACATGTGGTTCTGAAGCAAATTCAAACTTGTAGTGAGAGAAAGTCCTAGAAACACAGGTAGAGTGTGATATCGAGGAAGGAAGGGGATGTCCCCATGGAAGTACAGACCAGTTGCCCTCAGTATGTAGGTCTAATATACAGTTAACTATAGAATTTTGGTTTTATTTTTGCATCCCCAAACACACATCAGAAAATGTTGTCCCAAATATACTGCATCTTTCGCAGATTCTGGAACAAGAATTCTGGATTCTAAACTAGCCTTTGCCTTTTACTAGCTGTGCAATCTCAATCTCTTACTCTCTCTGAGCCTATTATTTCTCAGCCAACAACACTCTACATAAATCAGTTACCATATGTAAAGCAATGGAAGCAGTATCTGGTTGAGAACGAGTGTTATATCAATGATGAGCTACTATAAATAGGAATCACAGTATTTCAGAAAGTGGGGTTCAAACAATCAGTCAGAAAAAATTCTGAGAGACAATGACACTGAAATGAAAGGCGAAATAGCAAGAGTTAGGCAGGGATAGAGGGTGGGGCAGCAGAAGGGGGTGTCCCAGGAAGGAACAATAATGTTCAGTCTGTGGAAGGGAGGGGACAGGACCAGGGCATAATCATGTTTCTATCTGTGAGCCATTGCCCACGTTCTGTGTTCTCTATGTTAAACAAATATAAAGGAGAACCTTAGCATCCTTAGCACAAAGGCAAGATATAATGAAGACTGCATAAATGTACCCACAAGTCAATGGCAGTATTCAGTCTCCCTTGTGGAGCTGGATCCAGTCCCTACTCCTCCAGAGCAGATAAAAACGAGAGTCAACCATGGGGGAGCTTTCTAGGCTACATTGGACATAAAGGAATCCACTTTTTGGGTCTGGTGGAGATGAAGTGTGCTAGTCTGGGAGAGCCCTGGCTGAGACTTTATTTTTTATTTTATTTTTTTTTTGACAGGCAGAGTGGACAGTGAGAGAGAGAGACAGAGAGAAAGGTCTTCCTTTGCCCTTGGTTCACCCTCCAACGGCAGCCACAGCCGGCGCGCTGCAGCCGGCGCACCGCGCTGATCCGATGGCAGGAGCCAGGAGCCAGGAGCCAGGTGCTTTTCCTGGTCTCCCATGGGGTGCAGGGCCCAAGCACCTGGGCCATCCTCCACTGCACTCCCTGGCCACAGCAGAGAGCTGGCCTGGAAGAGGGGCAACCGGGACAGAATCCGGCGCCCCGACCGGGACTAGAACCCGGTGTGCCGGCGCCGCTACGTGGAGGATTAGCCTAGTGAGCCGCGGCGCCTGCCAACTTTTCAGACTTTATGCATAGAGTTTCTATAGGTTTTATAGATACTTTTATTCAGATAAAAGAGGTTAATATATATTTCAGAATTTTATATTTTTATAAAGAATAAGTTTTGAATTACTTTCATTATCATTATAGAGTGTCTTCTTTATGCTTATACATGCTATGGAATGTCATCAAGTTTGCTGCTATGGAATGTCATCAAGTTCACTACTATCAGTTTCTCTTTGCCTGCAACATGTTTTCCATTATTCCTTTTTAACCTGTGTGTGTGTGTGTGTGTGTTTGTGAGAGAGAGAGAGACAAAGAGAGATTTATTTTATATATATATGAACATCTATGTAATATCAACTTGTAAATGTTTGAAAAGATAAAATTATTAAACATAATAAAATTTCAACTAGTGTCAGTTATAGCATAAATACACAGAATATTATAAAAAATCAAAAACACGGTAAACAGAGAAAAAGAAAAAACATTCTGAAATAGTAGTTCAAAGATATGGAAGATAGGTGGATTGATATGGGTTTGATCTAATAGGAATTCCACAGTGAAATGGTGAGCATGGAAGAAGGACAACAAGCAAAGATAAGGATGTTGAGAATTTCCATAGATTGCGGAATAATTTTTTATTTATCCTATGCTGCTCCTCAAACAAAGCATATTTCTTCATTTAAATAATCATCTTGAATTGTGAAAATTTCTTTGACTTCTCTATGCATACACTGACTTTTATTTATTGTACTCACTAAATAGAATGCATGTTTTCTGCTATTTAAGGCTTAGCTTATCAACAATGCTGAAATATTTTTGTTTATTCTTTTTCCCCCATTTTACCCATTCTTTCACTCAGTAACCTTAACTATAGCTAAATACAGCTCTCATTATATTATTCAAGTCTCTAAAATGTTCCTTTCAAAGTACTATCTGTGAGTATTAAAACCTGGTGGACTCCTTCATGAGCCCATCTTTTCATTTTTTTTTAACCCCAAACCATCCTCACTGAACAGGATACTAGCCTTTTTAAACTTTTATTTATATATTGGAAGGGTAGAGTTACAGAGAGAGAGGGAACTGGAGAGCTGCAGAGAGAGAGAGAGGGAAGGAGGGAAAGAGGGAGGGAGGGAGGGAGGGAGGGAGAAAACAAGCATATTCCATCCACTGATTCACTCCTCAAATGGCCACAACAGGAGGGCTGGGCCAGGCTGAAGCCAGCAGCCTGGAGCTTCTTTTTGGTCTCTCACATGAGTTCAGGGGCCCAGGGACTTCTGCTGCTTTCCCAGGAGCATCAGCAGGGAGCTGCATGGGAAGTGGAGCAGCTGGAATGCAAACAAGTGCAGGCCTCTCATGAGCTCTTCTAAGATACAATTTTCTTTAATCTGAGAACTGAAAATTACCTTCTTTATTGAGTTTTGAAGTTTTGTGGCTATGCTTCTTATTTCAAAGATCTGTAATTGATCTGTTCATTTTATTTCTAATTTTATTTTTCTTTATTGTGGAGCATTTTAGTAAATATGACATCTTCATTAATCTATTGGAAAATCCCAATTATCCTTATATTACATTATCTGGAAGAGTTTTTTGTATATTTCATCTTGCATTCATTTATAAATGTTCCAATGACATTTACATATTTTGAGACAAATTTTTTAGCACAATTTAGTGGATGAGTTTTTAATTTTTATTTTGCTTTTCCATCTTTTCTTTCTCCCTGTCTTGTTATTTTCAGTTTTTACTGTTCTTCACTAGATGCATGAGCCCCTCATGAAAATCAGGTTTTATAATACTTTCTCATGGCTGGTGATCAAAGTAGAGTGCCAGTAAGCATATTTACTGTTTTATAGTTACCTTATTCACAATCTAAGAGTTGTTTTTGAACAACCAAGTTAATGTCTTCAGGAAAATGAACAGAGTTAGAATCTAACAAGCATTATCATTGACTGCTCAAGTCTCCTTTCAAGGCCCAACACAATCCCCAAGCTTCAAGCAACCACATTGGTGTTCCATCTCCTAACACCTTGCCTTAATCTCATAAAAAAAGAAACACAAAAAAACTGTGTTCTAGCTATAACTTATTATTTTTTTTCCTTTTTTTTTTTGTTTACAAACCCTTGTGTCGAGGGCTGACTTTCAATAGATCGCAGCAAGGGAGCTGCTCTGCTACGTATGAAACCCCGACCCGGAAGCAGGTCGTCTACGAATGGTTTAGCGCCAGGTTCCCCATGAACGTGTGGTGCATGACGGGTGAGAGGGCGGGCCCCTCCAGGTATAACTTATTATAAATAAAATTAGGACTCAAAATGCTGACTAGAATTGGCCTACAAATTAAAAAAAAAAACACAGAATATTCAATTATATGAATTCCTACATCAAGCATAAAACCAAAAAAGTAGCTTGGCTAATTTATAAAAATATCCAAGATAAAATAACACACACAAACACAAAACTGAACTGAACTGTGCACTAGTTTGGACTATTCAGTTCCTAACAACAACACTGGTTTTATCCAGTTTGTGCCAGCAAAACCAGCCAATGACCAGTCCTCTAGCATTGGTGTGTATTTGAAAGAGCTTCCAGAGAAAAATAAATTTTCAACAACTGTGAATTCATTCAATACTAAAAAAGGCTTAAATTTTACTTTTCCCAAATGTACATAACAGAAATTGAGGTATTTTCTTTCTCTTTTGGGAATAAATGCCAGATGGAGTCACTTTTTTTCTATATTAAGTTGTACTATGGCAAAAATGTAGTTGTTGGTGAATGAAAACTAAATAAACACATTTAAAAAACAGGAATCCACGAGTGTATTGGTACACAGTCCGAAAAATAACAGAGTCAGCGAGAAGCCAAAAATATACATAAAATTAGGAGTCAAAATGGTGACTAAAAAGTTAACAAAAAATCTGAATATTCAATTACATGAATTCTTCTATCAAGCATAAAACCAAAAAGGTAATTTGGTAAATTTATAAATATATACAAAATAAAATGTAACATACATGGAAAAAAAACTAGAATTGTGAACTAGTTTGGGAAAATCAGTTCCTAGCAACAGAATTTTTTTTATCAAGTATGTGCCAGCAAAAACTTGCCAGTAAAAAGTCCTGTAGCATTAATGTTCGCTTAAAAGAGCTACCTGAAGCAAACCAATTTTCAGCAACAGTGAATTCCTTCTATAGTAAAAAAGATTTTTTTGGAGGAACTCAACTCTTTTTCCTATTGGCTACACTAACTTGCATTTCTTCTCTTTCCTCTGCATCCTCACCAGCATTTGTTATTCATTCATTTATTTATATAGCCAATAACTGTAATATATATAATAAATATATACATGTTTATATAGCCAATAGTCTTTCTTACTGGTTTGACCTATGTCCCCTGTTATTTGTTGCAGTAGTTGAATAGCTTCAGGCCTTACATTTAGATACATAACCCATTTAAGTGGATTTCTGTATAGGATAAAAAGTAGGGGTCAATCTTAATCTTCTGTGTAAGGGGATTCAGTTTCCCCAGCACCATTTATTGAAGAAAGAGTATACGTGCTTTGAGCACTTTTGTCAAAGTTCAATTATTAGTAGATACATGGATTAGTTTCTGGAATCTCCTGTTCTATCCTATGCTATTCATCTTTGTGTCTGTTTTTATGCTAGCACTATGCTGTTTTCTTTACAATAGTCCTGGAGTATACCTTGAAATCTTGTATTGTGATTCCTCCAGCTTTGTTCTTTTTGTTCAAGTTTGTTCTGCCTTTGCTGAATCTATTGTGCTTAGACGTGAATTTTAGTATTGTTTTTAACACAATTGTGAAAAATGTCATAAATATTTTCATGAGGAAGCACTGACCCTGTAAATTACTTTGGGTAATATGGAAAGTTTTAAATTACTTTTTACAATCCACGAATATGAGCAGTCTTTGCATTTTCT
Source organism: Oryctolagus cuniculus (assembly GCF_964237555.1). Lineage (NCBI taxonomy): Eukaryota > Metazoa > Chordata > Mammalia > Lagomorpha > Leporidae > Oryctolagus > Oryctolagus cuniculus. Next base: position 96,318,525 of record NC_091443.1, on the reverse strand, counting down.
GTGTCTTTTTCAATTTCTTTCTTTGGTTTTTTGTAATGTGCATTGCAGAGGTCGTTCACTTACCAGGTTTAATTTGCTCCCAGGCATTTTTTGGTAGTTCTCCTGAATGGGATTGTTTTTATCATTCTTTCCACAGGGAGTTAATTATTGGTGTATAAAAATGTAACTTGTTTTGTGTGTTGATTGTATCCTGTGACTTTACAGAATTTGTCAGTTCTAATGTGTTTTTGAGGAGTCTTTAGGTTTCTCATCATACAGAAGCATATCATCTGAGAAGGAATAGTTTGAGCTTCTCCTTTCTATTTGTACTCTTTCTTTCTCTTTCCTAAAGGCTCTGGCTAAAAATTCCAATACTGTATTGAATAAGAGCAGCAACAATAAATATATATCCTAGTGTGGTTCCAGATCTTAGAGGAAATGCATTTGATTTTCCCTCGTTCAATAGGACAGTGACTGAGAGTTGTCATATATAACCTTTATTATATTGAACTATGTTTCTTTTTTTATGAAACAGGAATGGGTGTTGAATTTCATTGAATGGTTTTTTGCATCCATTGGAATAATTATATCATGCTTATGATTCAATGTACTGGTATGATATACTACATATTATGATATATTGTGATATATTTATATATATATATATATATATATACATATATATATATATTTGGGAAAACAAAACTTAAGCCTTCCTAGTTTAGAAGGAATTCACAGTTACTGTAAATGAATTTGCCTTAGATACTGCCTTTTAAAAAAACAGGAATGCAAGAGAACTGGTCATTACCTGGATTTTGTGGCACAAAGCTGGATAAAACCAGTTCTCTTGACAGAAACTGCTTTTCCCATAGTATTCCACATTTGGGGTTTTAATTTATTTTGTGTGTTACATTTTATTTTTGATATATATAAATATATTTTTGGACAGGCAGAGTAGACAGAGACAGAGAGAAAGGTTTTCCTTTCCGTTGGTTCACCCCTCAATGGCTGCTGCGGCCGGCACGCTGCGGCCGATGCACCGCGCTGATCCAAAGCCAGGAGCCAGGTGCTTCTCCTGGTCTCCCACATGGGTGCAGGGCCCAAGCACTTGGGCCATCCTCCACTGCCTTCCTGGGCCACAGCAGAGAGCTGGACTGGAAGAGGAGCAACTGGGACAGAATCTGGCACCCCAGTGCTGCAGGCGGAGGATTAACCTATTGAGCCGCGGCACCAGCCTATTTTTGATATATTTATAAATTTACCGACTTACATTTTTGGTTTATGCTTGGTAGAAGAATTCATGTAATTGAATATCTGGTGTTTTTGTTTTGTTTTAAATTACTTCACTGCTTCTAGTCACTATTTAGAGTCTTCATTTTATTTGTATTTGGTCTCCATGCTGGCTCCATTTTTTTTTTTTTTTTTTGTATATGACATTTACCTCATGGCTTCCAGTGTTTTAAATTTATGTATTTAGCTTTCGTTAATCAACAAAGTACTTTTACTATTGTACATCTTGAAGTAGAAAAATGCTGACAACATCTGACATTTATTCCCCAAAGAGACAGATAACACGTCGACTTCTCTTATATATATATATATATATATATATATATATATACATGGGAAAAATAAATTTAAGCCTTTTCAGTTCAGAAAGAATTCACAGTTATTGAAAATGTGGTTGCCTTAAGCACTTATTTTAAGAAAAAACAGAAATGCTAGAGGACTTTGTATCAGCTGGTTTTTGCCCACACAAACTGGATAAAACCAGTTCTGTTGCTAGGAACGAAGTTTCAATACAAGTCTCCAATTTTGTGTGTGTGTTACATTTTATTTTGTATGTTTTTATAAATTTATCAAGGTATATTTTTGTTTTTTTGCTTGATGGAGGAATTAATGTATTTGAATATACAGTCTTTTATAAAAAATTCTTAACTGCTTCTAGACACCATTTAATTTAGAGTCCTCACTTTATTTATATTTTTGGCGTCCAGTGGCTCCCCTATGTTTTTAGCTATATGCCATTTCCCCCGTGGATTCCAGTTTTTAAATTTAATTCTTTAATTCTATCTTACTCAACAACACAGTTGCTGCAGTATACCTTAATATAGAAAAGAGCCACCCACATCTGTGATTTTATTCTCAATATGGCATAGAATAATTCCACGTCTGATGTGTGTGTGTGTGTAAATAGATATGGAAAAAGTAGATTTAAATCATTTTAATTCAGAAGAAATTTTCAGTATTAAAAATGGGTTTCCCTCTGGTACTTCCTTTAAAAAAATTCTGGACTGCTTTCAGTAACCATTTAGAGTCCTCATTTTATTTATATTTTTGGTTTCACACTTGCTCCCTAGAGGACTGTTCATTGGCTGTTTTTGGCTGGCAGAAACTGCATAGATCCACTTCTGTTGCTGTGAACCATTTTCCCATACTAGTCCACACTGCTTTTTCTGTTTTCTGTGTTCAATTTTGTTTTGGATATTCTTATAAATTTACCCAGTTACATTCTTGGTTTATGCTTAATTTAACAATTCATGTGACTGGATATCAGCTCTTTATTTAAAATTTCTGGACTGCTTCAACTCACATTTCAGAGTCCTCATTTTATTTACATTTTTGGCTTCACACTGGCTGCCTTATTCTTTCAACTGTATGGCTTCTCCTAATTAAATTCTGTTGTTTCAGATTTCCATATTTAGTTTTCTTTCATCAATATAATGCATTTGTCATTGTATACCTTAATCTAGAAAAATGCTGACTACAAATGACACTTATTCCCCAGAAAGAGAACAGCACCCCTTCTCGTATATATTTTTGGGAAAAGTAAACTAAGCCTTTTCAGTTCAGAAGGAATAAGCACACCTCAATACAGATAATACCTCTGATAAATATATGTGGAAAAAGTAAATTTGAAGATTTTTAAGTAGAGGGAATTCACAGTAACTGACAACGGGTTTGCCTCAGGTACTTCTTTTAAAAACCAGGAATGCTACAGGACTGTTTATTGGCTGGTTTTGAATGGCACAAAATTTACAAAACCTATTCTGTTGTTAGGTACTGATGTTCACATACTAAATTCTGCTCATGGATTCTGGTTTTTTAAAATTTACTTATTTAGTTTTTTTTTTTTTTTTTCATGAACAACAACGTATCTGCCATAGTAAAACTTAATATAGAAAAGAAGCTGTCCAGGGGCCGGCGCTGTGGCTCACTTGGTTAATCCTCTGCTTCAGCACCAGCATCCTATATGGGCACCGGGTTCTAGTCCCGGTTGCTCCTCTTCCAGTCCAGCTCTCTGCTGTGGCCCAGGAAGGCAGTGGAGGATGGCCCAAGTGCTTAGACCCCTGCACCTGCATGGGAGACCAGGAGAAGCACCTGGCTCCTGGCTTCAGATCAGTGTAGTGCGCCAGCCGCAGCGGTCATTGGGGGGGTGAACCAATGGCAAAGGAAGACCTTTCTCTCTATCTCTCTCTCACTGTCCGCTCTGCCTGTCAAAAACAAACAAACCAGGATTCCTAGAGGACTATTCATTGGCTGGTTTTGCCTGGCATAAACTGGATAAAACCACCTCTGCTATTAGGAACCAATTTTCCCATAAAATCCACCATTCTGGATTTTGTGTGTCTGGAGGTTATATTTTATTGTGGATAGTTTTATAAATTTATCAAGTTCCATTTTTGGCTTTATGCTTTATTTAGGAATTCATGTAATTGGTATCTGGTCCTTTTTTAAAAATTTCTGGACTGCTTCAACTCACCATTGAGAGTCCTCATTTTACTTGTATTTTTGGCTTCATGCTGGCTTCCTTATCTTTTCAGCCTTGTGCCATTTCCCTTATGGATTCCCATTTTTTCAATTTACTTCTATTTCTCTTTCATCAGCACAACACATTTGCCATAGTGTACCTTAATATAGAAAAAGTTCCCCACGTCTGACCTTTTAACCTCAAAAAGGCAGAGAACAGCTCCACTTATGAAATATGTACATGGCCATAGTAAATGTAAGCCTTTTTTTAGTACAGAGGGTTATTGAAAATGAGTTTGCCTCAGGTACTTCTTTTAGAAAAACAAATACGAGAGGACAGTTCATCGCCAGGTTTTGGCTACCACAAACTGGATGAAACTGGTTCTGTTGCTAGAAACCTCTTTTCCCATACTAGTCCACTATTTTAGTTGTGTTTTTTATTTTGTGTGTTACATTTTGCTTTGGATGTATGTATAAATTTTCCAAGTGACAATCTTTGTTATATGGTTATTTATGTATAATGTAATCAGATATCAGGTTTCTTTTTTAAAATAATTCTTCACTGCTTCAACTCACCATTGAGAGTCCTCATTTTACCTATGGTTTTGGCTTTGTGCTGGCTCCTTATCCTTTCAGCTTTATTCCATTTCCTTTATGGATTCCCAGTTTTTCAATTGCCTTCTTATTTCTCTTTCATCAACAACTTTTGCCATCACGTACCTTAATACAGAAAAAAGTTTCCATCTGATATTTTAATCTCAAAAAGGTAGAGAACACCTCCACTTATGATATATTGATGAGGGAATAGTAAATTTAAGCCTTTTTAGTACAAAGGGAACTCAGTTATTAAAAATGGATTTGCCTGAGGTACTTCTTTAAAAAAAGATAAATGCTAGACAACTGTTCACTGGCTGGTTTTGGCTGCCACAAACTGAATAAAACTGGTTCTGTTCCTAGGAACCTGTTTTCCCATACTAGCCCACCATTCTGTTTTTTAATTTTTATTTTGTGTGTTACATTTTCTTTTGGATATATGTATACATTTACCAAGTTACACTCCTGGTTTTATGCTTGATTCAAGAATAACTGTAACCAGATATCCCATCTTTTTTTTTTTTAATCTATACTGCTTCAACTCACCATTTACAGTCCTCATTTTATTTATATTAATATTTATATTTTTGGCTTTATACCGGCTTCCTTATTCTATCGGCTTTGTGCCATTTCCCTCATGGTTTCCCACAGCAACTCTGATGCCAGACTCATGCCACTGGTGACAGTGAAAGGACTTGTATGCTCATGCTGGAGCAGAACCCACACAGCTAGGACATACATATATGCTTACACACACACACACAAACACACACAAACACACACACACATGCTCACTCCACAGGGGAGTGAAGTTCAGGCTCTGCTTTGTTGGGAAGAGCAGAGGCTGCTGGAATGCAGCAGGAGCAAGCCCACAAAGCTGGACGAAACCCACCAGGCCCTTCACACTTCTGCAGGGGCCAGAGGTGATCTGGAGGAGCATGGCATTAGAGGAGCCTGAGCTGCTACTGCTGACAGGGATGCCTAGCATTCCCTGGTGGTCTCCCCAGTACCTAGCTCTCCCGGGTGCTCCTGCCCCTCCCCCACACTTGCCAAGCCCTTGTTGTCAGCATTGGCTTCAGTATTACCTGCATGTTTGTTCAGTATCGGTGCTGAAATCACAGTGTTTTGTCTCTCAACCCCTCACCTGCACCCAGGGCAGGGGCCCTGTTCCTCCCACAGACAGACTAGGTGGGGCCGACACAGGACACAAAGAAGGCCATGCTCGGCCATCTGCTCCCTTCTCTGTCATCCCGGGAAAACTCTCTGGTGACCAGTGCTGACAGCACCACAGAGGAACAAGACAGGAGCAGAGTGGGAGGACACAGAATGGATCAGCAGGGCTGAGACCTGTCCTGTGTCAGAAGTTTGTAGCCTTGGGAGTCCTGTTTACTGCAGGGGCGGGCACAGACTGAACTCAGGGAGCTGGGTGAGGTGTGTGGGGGGAACTCACTGCACTAACTGAAATTCAAAATGCCAAGGCTTTGAAAGTTGTTACAAGGGGTAGCAATGGCATAGCAGATTAAGCTACTGCTTGGGAAATGGGCATCCCATACTGGAGGGATGGTTTGAATCCTGGCTGCTCCTCTTCCAGTTCAGCTCCCAGCTAATGTGACTGGGAAGGTAGTAGAGGATGACCCACGTTCTTGAGTCCCTGCCACCCATGTAAGAGTATAGAATGCCTGGCTGAGACCTAGCTGTTGCAGCCATTTGAGGAGTAAACCAGAGGTTAGAAAAATCTCTCTCCTCCTTTTTCTCGTTGCACTTATTTGCAAATAAAACAATAATAATAATAATAATAATAATTAATAATAGTAAAACATTGGTTCAAAACAGAGGTGTATTGGAGGAAGAGGACAGGTTACAGGTAGAGAGCCCTGCAGAAGGCTGGGATTTATCGAGCAGCTGACAGAAGGTGGTGGCAGAGCTAGGTCATGGCACATTTGCCACAGTTCTTCCCTCTTTCCTCAGCCCTGCAAAGACCACAGCAGCCCCCAGTATAGGGTTGTGCTTATTCTGAGGTTGAGGAGGCTGACACTCGTGCCTCCTGAGCTGGGAGGGCACCACTGGGACAGGACTGGTAGAACTCCACAAAGCTACCATTACCCAGAACCCTCTCTTTCCATGTTCTGTGGCAGTTAGAGGCCACCAGTGTTTCCAGTAACCCAGAACCCCCTCTTTCCATGTGTCCAGTAACTGACGGACCTGGGGTTCATTTTCTAGACAGGAGGCATGTTTGGCAGAGCTCGATGGATCCAGCTCTGCAGGTCCTGCCGACTTGAGGACATTTGCTTCCAGGTGTGTGGCCCTGGGCTCTCTGGGCTGCTGCTGAGGGTGATGCTGGCTGAGTCTTCAGTGATGCCCATTGTGTGCTGAGCGTGGATACAGTCATGTCGCTGCTTCCTCAGAGTGACCCTGGAACATGGGTGCCTGTGTGCCCTGGGTGTGAGCCTGTGTCAGGACACGGATGTCTGGGCAGGCACTATGCAGAGCACTCAATTCAGGTGTGGGGTGAGCCCATCTGTGAACCCACCGGGCATGTGGTTCCCACAGGTGGGAGTGGGGTGGGAGCCTTCTGCACAGGTGCAGTGATGGTCATGGGAGGAAAGCTGGATGGCAAAGGAGGATGAAGAATGACCATCCTAGGGAAGTGGGGTGGGGCTATCCATGTCCCTGTCCTCTGCACAGTTCACCATTCTGGGACCTGGGCTTCAGGCACTCACTGCCTGTGGGGCTGACACCTCCTCTGATCTGATGGACAGGAGCTGTGGGGAGCAGTTCCCTGTGGTTCTCTGAGGTTGTGTCATGGTGGGATTTTTCCCTTTCAGCTTCAAGGAGCTGTGGGACCTGGAGGTCTTGCTGGTCCAGGAAGCAGCACACATCATTGCTGAGTGTGAGCAGTTACAGAACTGGAGGCTGCATATCAACAAGTTGGGGATCTGCTTCACAGAACCCCAAGGGGCTGCCCTGGTTCCACCAGTCCCTGAGTGTCCATGCCCTCTCACCAGGCCCCCTCACCCCCACCCCCCTGGTTGCCGAGTCACCATGGAGGGCCACAGGTGGAGCCTGGGGAAGAGAAGGAGTGAGCTGCTGCCTGGCCCTAGGGAGGCTGTGGATCTTGCAACGAAGTCTTTTGTCCCCATTTTGTCCCAGGAGTGGGGTCATTTTCAGAAACTCATCCCTTGAAGTGGGACAGTGTTTACCTGTTTGAGAACTTGTCCCCAGCTGCCATCACAGTGCTCACCCTGGTCAGCATTAGGCCAGAGCTGAGTGATTCACAAGCAACTCAGGGGGCTGGTAGGGACAGAGTTGTGGTAGAGCAGGTGCTGAGAGCTCAGGGATTCACAAGGGCAGGGGGCAGCCTGCAGGTCCTCCCTGTCGCTGGTGGAGCCAGCCCAGTTCAGCAACATTCCAGAGCATGTAGCCATGGGGTGAGGGGCACCTTGCCTGGGCTGTGGGCAGGTGTCCAGCAGATCCCTGGGTCCCAGAGGGTTGGGCTAAAGGCCTCTTGTAGAAGGCTCCTAGGAGCAGCCATGGCTTTGTCATCAGGGGCTGAGAAGCTGCCCAGGGACCCATCCCAGGGAGAGCAGGACAAGCGGGTTTGCAGTTCATAGTGACCTACTTGCCCTGGGTTCCGTGCTGGGAGGAGGACTTGTGGTGGAGGAGGCAGGACTTGAATCTGTTCACACCATCATCCCAGGACTGCACAGAAGCACAGAGACTAGGAGGTGGGCTCAGCAGAGCACCTGGAACAGTGCCCCAGGGGATTGTTCTGGAAATGTATCAAAAACCCACCTTTATTGATGGTTGACTTACGTATTGCAAGCCACGTAGGGGAGGGGGGAGGTGTCTTGCCTGAGCAGCTGACAGGACACAGAGGAAAGGATTGGCCACAGCCTGTGTGGTCACTGTCACAGATTCTGGGGCCGACAAGGAAGGGGCACGGTGCGTTTCAAGCACATAGGACAAGCAGGTAGACAAGGGGGCTTCCTTTAAGGGATGTGGAGGCACCAGGATGGGTGGGCGCCTGGGTGAAGGCTCTCAGCAGCAAACAGTTCTCAGGCTAAGCACCCAGACCCCGTCACTTCAGGTCAAGGTCACTTCAGGCAACAGCTGCTGAGGGCAGAGCCCACCTACTCCTGGGCAGCACAGCCCTTCTCAGAACAGTCCTCACTAAGCTCTAGCAAAGGGTGATGACTTCTGCCCAGGAAAGGCAGCAGATGGCAAGTCCAGCCCCCCCCCAACACACACACAAGGAGGGTCCTGCTGGCCTTTTCTGCCTTGGAGACAAGGCAACAGACACTCACCCAATTAGAAGATCTAGGGCCTCAGGGTCTGACTCCTTTAAGTTCAGTCATGTTAGGGCTCCTATGCTGCCTCCAAGGGCCACTGCAGAAAGGCCAGCAACTGGACTCATACCATCTCCTCTCCTTTCCCAGCCACGAGACTCACACACTCTAGAAATGCCTAAAGATGCTGAAGAACTGGAGCAAATATCAGAGCAATAGCAAGGTAAGGAGGAGGTTGAGGGTCCCCTTATGACAACTTCCTGCACAGTTGGTGCAAGCAGTGCCTATTTCCAAGGCAGTACGCTGCCTGATTCTCAGATGGCTGGAGGTAAGTGTTCTCACCCTAAAGTCTTCCTGTCCATCCACTGCAGGGTCATCTTCCAGGGAGGGAAACTGATGTCACTATTCGGGTCACCACTAGGTCCAGGGTTGGGAGGCATCTTGGTGCTCCAAAAGGGTGAATCTACTGGGAATGAAGCCCATGCCTCCCGGGAACTGTGGGTGATGAGGCCAGAGTCCAAGCAGAGCCAGCCTCTCCCAAGACACCACGGAGCCCAGGGCTTCCATGTTCCAAGCACCTCAGGCTGTTCTCCACCCCATCCTGTTCCATCCCTGGGGCCTTGTCTCACCCAAGCCTCTCCTTTCCTGTAGCTGTGTCACAAAACAGACATGGGGATCACTGCCCAGGTGTGGGGGAAGAAGTCAACACTGCTGCTAGACATGAACAAGATAAAGACCGAGAGTCCAGGAAAATACCAGGTACGGGCCCTCTACCTGCTCTCACACAGGTAGCACTAACAACCAGACACTGTCACAGCCAAAGTCTCCCACCTGTTGTAAAGTGCAGCCCAAGGGATGGCCAGTAGTTCTAGGGCCTCCTCTCCGACTTGCCTTCCTTTCTCTGGAACCTCCTCCAGCCCCTTTTCAGACTCTCCCAGACTTGGCTAGCCCTGGGTACTCACACTCCATGACAGAAAGCCTGCCTCTCTCACTGATGGGTTGTTCTGTGAACCTTGGCCCAGCACAGACACCAGGCCCAAGAACACATTCCTCCTACCTCAAGGCTACAGTCATATGTGGAAGAGGGGTTGGAGGGGCCATGGGATAGGCTAGTGCCCTGGAGATAAAGGGACTCCTCAGAGAGGTTAGGGGTCTTGGGAGAGTTGTGGGAGTCCTGGAAAGGATCAAGGGTCTGGAAGATGTGGGTAACACCATATACCCAAAGCTCTCCTAGCACAAAGATCAGCATTCATCATGTTCTCAGAAGCTATGGGGTACCAAGCCCCAAGCTGGGGCAGTTGGGACCACGGCATTCACTAATAGAGAATGAGAGCAGCAAGCAAAGCAATGCTGCCCAAATCAAGGAGCTCTGGGAGACCTGTGTGGATCTGGGGAAGAGACTTTCTGTCTGGACATCAGGACAAGGGACTCCTGGGTGCCAGCATGGAAGCAGAGACCTAGAGTGTGACATGGACGTGGTCGTGGGAAGAGTGCAGGGACAGAAGGAGGGGTCCTGGGGTAGGCAGGTGGGAAGGAGCCTCAGAGTGTTAGTTAGGAAGATGTAGAATGGAAACCCCCGAGGTGAGGGTAGAGGCCAGGCCTAGAGAGACAGGGCTATCCTTGTGGTATTTTTTTTTGACAGGCAAAGTTAGACAGTGAGAAAGAGAGACAGAGAGAAAGGTCTTCCATCTGTTGGTTTACTCCCCAAATGGCTGCTACGGCCAGCGCATTGCACCGATCCGGAGCCAGGAGCCAGGTGCTTCCTCCTGGTCTCCCATGCGGGTGCAGGGCCCAAGCACTTGGGCCATCCTCCACAGCCTTCCCAGGTCACAGCAGGGAGCTGGACTGGAAGAAGAGCAACTGGCACAGAACCGGTGCCCCAACCGGGACTAGAACCTGGAGTGCCGGCGCCGCAGGTGAAGGATTAACCTAGTGAGCCACAGTGCCGGCCTATCCTTGTACTTTAACAGGTGGCCTGGAGAGCAGAGCTTGGAGAGATGAGGTCATGGGAAATCTCAGCCACCTGGAGGTTGTGAGAAGGGCCAGAGTGCAGAGTGAGGGGTCGATGCCGACCAAGAGCTAGCTGGGAGCAAAATCAGGTTGGACTACGATATGCATGGAATGAATTGAGGGTGGGGGCCATCCAAATTATGCCCTATTTTACTATTTGTGATCTCATATTTCTGCCTTTTTTACTTTTTATTTTGACTATGCCAATGTATCTCAACAATCAGGAATGAATAGTGTACCAAACCAAAAAATTCCATCCTCACAGTTCCCACAGGTATCTGAAGCAGTCTCCCGTCCCGCCTCACACGGCCACTCCCCCAGTGGAAAATAACTTAAAACAAAGCCAAATGCATTTGTAGATATCTCAGTGTGCATTAGTAATTTAGAATTGTTTGTTAAACACGAGCATCACCACCCTTCAAATATTGCTGGAAGTCTACAATATCGTCAGTATTCATATCTACCTAACTGCCTTCCAGTCTCTAACTATATTCCATCAGAATGTGGAGCTTCTCTGTAGAGGAGCTAGTATTAAACACGTAAAGTAAAAACTTTCAAAAATGCTTTAAATAATGACAATTACCATTGTGCCACTAAAAAGGCCACACTGATCAGGAAAGGAGCAGCCTGGACTCGAACCGGAGCCCATACGGGAGGCCCGTCCTTCAGGCAGCGGCTTTACTCGCTACTCTACAGTGCCAGCATCAGGAGAAAATATTTACAAAACTTACAGCTAATGAAGGACTTGTTCCCAATTATACACTGAACACTTAAAATTTAATCCAGAGGGGCCGGCACTGTAGCTCAGTAGGCTAAACCTCTGCCTGTAGCGCCAGAATCCCCAATTGGCACTAGTGGTGTCCTGGCTGCTCCTCTTCCAATCCAGCTCTCTGCTATGGCCTGGGAAAGCAGTAGAAGATGGCCCAAGTGCTTGAGCCCCTGCACCCATGTGGGAGACCCGGAAGAAGCTCCTGGCTCCTGGCTTCAGATCGACTTAGTTCTGGCCATTGCAGCCAATTGTGGAGTGAACCAATGGGTGGAAGATCTTTCTCTCTGTCTCTCCCCTTCTCTGTTTGTAACTCTACCTCTCACATAAATAAATGAAACCTAAAAATGTTTAATGAGCAAAAAGGTGACCCCTCCACACCGCAACTGGCACAGTATATAATAGGACACTACCTCCAATAAGCACACAAAAATAGTATACTGAGTGTTAACAGCATGATGAAATACCACTGCAAGTCTATTTGCGTAAAATCAAACAGAACTGCTAATAGGAAATGTTGACAGAAATGTGGAGTAACAGGAACACGCATTTACTGAAGAAAGGAATTCAAAGCAGAACAGGAACTCTAAGATAATCTGGCAGTTTCTTACAAAAGTACACACACAGCATCAGACTCCAAATGTGTATCTCTATGTATTCAATTGACCTGGAAAACAAGCACACATAAAAACCCCTTGCCATGCTCACTGTCTTATTCACAATCACTAAAAACTGTAAACTGGATGATCTTCATGAGGGATGAATATGCAAACTATACCAGATCCATAATGAGGAACAGGATTCAGTGAGAAAGAGGAACAAGCCGTGAAGTCATGTGGTGACCGGGCTGAATTTCAGGTGCATTTTTCTAAGAGAAAGAATCCATACCTTAAAGGCTACATGCTAAGATTCAACTCATAGGACATTCTGGGAAAAGGCCAAATAGAGATGGAGAACGCACGAATGAATGGTTGTCAGCGGCCACTGGAGTTCAAAGAGTTTGACTGCAAAGGGCCACACAGAGATCTTGTAAGGCAAAGGAGCTGCTACTTCAGTTGTTGGACTGGTGGTTAAGAGACACTCCCATGTGGGTTCAAACCACTGGTGTTTAGGAAACACTTTCAATGTGGGTTCAAACCATTGCTGGTTAGGAAACACCCATGTGGGTTCAAACCCTTGCATCTGTACTTTCCATACACTGCTCATGTAGACAAAAAATGCACCCAACTGTACATCTGAGTTTCATTTCATTATATGTAGATTTTACCCCAAAGCTCAACAAATATCTATGTTCCCTGAAGGCCTCACTGTTGATTGGCAGATGGTCAGATGGTCACAATAGGACTTCAGTGTTGCTCTCAGAGCTTGTTATACCTCAGCAGCAAACCGGGAAAACCCTCTTTACTCTCTTTCCCAGGAGGCAAGTCCCATTTCCTGTGATTTTGGTGTATTCTGCCTATGGCACTCTTAAGTGTTCCAAATGAGATCCCTAGGCTATACTCCAGTCAGGAGGTCTTATGTCACAGAGATGCAATCAAAGCATGGGCGGGGGGACTCTCTAATGTAAAATTGAGATAAAAGGAATGGAGATCCAAGCGAGGGGCCTCCCTGGACCTGGCCACAAGTTGTAAGATGTGGTGCCTTCCTCCTGGGCCTGCATCAACCCCATAGGCTTCGCAGTGTTGGAGGATGTTCCTCTAGCTAGGGACATATCAATCAACTTTGCCAGGATCATGAAAATTGAGTCTCGAACCTGCAGATCTCACCATATTTATCACTGCTCTAGTAGGGAGTCCATGAATCTGAATTTCACTCCTTAAGAAACCCAGTGCGTAGACCTTCCCTTTCAAACCCTTCCCTTGAGGGAGACAGCTGAGCGTATCTATAGTCAGTCCTGGGTCTTTGCAATCTACTGACTCACAGTCAGCCAACCTCCCCAATGCACTGAATTTATGGCTGCAAGGGGCCCTGGGCTGCAATCAAGGCAGTTTCATAACTTGTTGGTCCTCATGGCTCTGGCTGGCCTTGCTAAAGGTACTTCTTCCTTGGGGGTCATGTCTTCAGAGTGCAAGGCTCAAGGCCTGCCATAGGTGTAGTGCCTGGACTGGCACAATGGCCTGCCAGGTCCTGACCTCTGGGCAGAATGTGTTACCCCTTCGTTCTGCCCTTCCACCCCAGTCAACCCGAGTGCAAGCTTAGGAGTCTCCCCGGGGTCACTGAAAATAGGCACGTGCTTGTACTCTTGAGGTCCAATGCCCAGTGGACCAGTACCAGAAGGCTGAGCCCAAGCCTAAGCCTGAGCTTCCCCAAGGCCTCTGGCAGGACACATCAGCCCCCAAGATGAGATCAGTTTTTACAGATGAAGCCAGTGTCTTTTTCAGGTGAAATGAGACCTTTCAGGTAAGCTTGACCCTGCCAGGGGATGCTTGGCCATGATGACCTTGGTTCTTGCAGCTATCGCCAGAGCAAGAATGAAGTGGAAGCCCTTCTCTTCACGTACATGGATGAGGAACCTGCTTTCTGGGCCCAGGCACGCATTGTATGCTCGGTACATGCTGGTGATGTGGTTTCTTGCTGCCAGGCTGAATGATGGCCATATGCCTGGATGACTGCACCTTCCAACTGCTCCTGCTCCTTGTGTATCCAAGACAATCTTCTTATGGAGGGCCCCAAGCAGAAAGGGATGGCAGAGAGGCCCCTACTGTGAGTCGGAGCCCTCATTTCCCCATTAGCCAAGGTAGCTGTGTCTGTTGGTGACCAACCTCTTGAGTCCCGTACCCACAGTACTCAGGCCTTGTCCAGATGATTCTTATGGCCCTGCTGACCCTTCTGCCTCGCTTTTTTCCAGTCAATCAATGAACCCAATGCCAGAGCACATCCAGATGGTAGGGTTCCCCATTCTAGGTCCCTTTAGCCTGACTTCCAAACCCAGCCAATATCCATCCTCCACCCAGCTCCCACCCCTATCTCCATGGCAGCCACCTACAGACCAACTGTGGAGGCTCCATGTTGTCCCCCAACAGTACCTACTTCCCTCCTCTGTTCCTCTGTCCTGACCTGTGGGGAGCAGCCCGAACTGGACTGAGTTACTGGAATTAAGACTTATTCTATGCATCTGCTCTCCCACAATATGGCGCTGGGAGAGAAGTAAACAGCTTCCGCACAGCTGCCTCCAGTTCAACCAATAAACTGTAGGACTTGCTCCTGATTGGAGGAGAGCAGCGTACTCGGCGTGTGGGCAGCCGAGTTAGGATTGGCGGAGGAGGACTATAAAGGAGGAGAGAGATGGCATGCACCAGGAACATCTATGGGGAACATCTAAGGGAACCCGTGCAGCCCCCGAGAAAGCAGGCCGGCGGTGTGCCGCTCCCCTGCGGAAGTGGGGAATGTGGCCAGGGGGAACTGCCCTTCCACGGAGGTGGAAGGGATAGTAGCCAACCCGGGAAGAACCAGCAGCAAACCCGGGGAGGGCCGAGCAGACGAAAAGAACAGCGCAGGGTCCTGTGTCGTTCCCCCATGAAGACGTGGAGCGACATAATGGTGCCGTGACTCGGATATGAAGCCTAGGCAGGGCTTAGTGTCGTTCCTCCACGAAGAGGGGGAGCGACACTGACCAAATGAGCTCCCAGCTGCTATAGCGGGTGAATTCCATGCCTCCCCGTCCCACTGCTTTTCTGGGAGGCTCTTTCTCTGCCACTCCCTGGGAATGGCTCCTGTCTGCTAAACGATCCACAGTGTTACTGATGTGAAGGTGGAGATGGAGCACACAGGGCTGCTGCACCTGAGGACTGGCCAGGGAATGTAGGTCTTCCTCCTCACAGCAGGTTGAGGACCATCTGTCTTGTCAGCCTCACTGCTGCTGGTGCTGAGAGTGGGTATGGAGGACAACAGGTTTTGGTATCTGAGGCCGCGAGTGCAGGTCCTCCTCCTTATGTCAGGTTGAGGACTATCTGAACTGCGGGCCTCACTACTGCTGGTGTTGAGACTGGAAACAGAGGTAATGGGGTTCTTGTACCTGAGGACTGGCCAGGAAGTGTGGATCTTCATCATACCAGGTGAGGAACTGTCTTGTGGGCCCCGTGGCAGGCATTTAGCCCTGATGACGGGTCACCTTCAGGCAGGCACAGAAAGACAAATAACTTGTGCACCCCTTCACATAAGCAAGCTAAAACCCTGAATGTATAATGCATAATAAAGGATGGCAGGCACTGCGGGGGATGGAGGGAGTTTTGATGATGGGCACAAAATCAGAGTTAGACCAAAGGAATAAGTTCCTATTGTTACACAGCACAGTGAGGAGACTAGCTCACAATAACCTAGTAGGTATTACATGAACACACAGAAGAAATTCCAAGCCTTCAATCATAAAATATTGACAAAGAAAGGGAAATGTTGATTATCCCATTTTTCATCAGGACCCATTGCAGATATGCACCGAGACATCATACTGTAGCCCTTAAGTAGGTGAAATTATTGTTAATGTCAAAATTTTCAGAAAACAGAACCATACCATGAACCAGCAACACCAACACTGGGTCCATGCCCCATAGAAAGGAACTAAGTAGTTCATGTATCTGTAGTCTCATGTTTGAAGCACATTTTCAGCCATGAAGGAAAAAGCAGGGAGCACTCTGGTGTGGTCATCAACAATAATAATCGCTTGCCTCTTGCAACAGTAGACCAATAAAATCCACCTACCAGGTGGCATGTGAGAGGAATCACCTCTCCAAACACCACCATGGGAGAAAAAGGAATGATGTGAGTTTTGTCTGCAAAACAGACATCCCTGGGGGACTTTCCAACCGAGTTGGATGGAATAGGAAAACCACAATCAGAAATCCAAAATGACAGGCATAAGATGTCCCCAGATCAGATATGCCTGGGAGAAGAAACTCATTCTGGTACCACAATAGGAAAATGTCCCCGCATCAGATATGCCCAGGAGTTCAAACTCATTTTGGAACCACAGTCTCCACTATGAGGGCAGGGATTCAGATAAAGCAGACGGCATTTTTGTCTCACTAAAAGGGAAGAGTATCTTGGCATACAAAATTAGCTGAGAGTTCATCAGCTGAAGGGGTCAAGAGTTTGTTGTATATATACGGAATGGAATACTATCCAGCCACTTGAAAAGAATGAAACCCTGTCACTTGAAGCAAGATGTATGAAACTGAAAGTAAGTGAAAACAATCCAGACACAGAAAGACAAATACTGTACCCACTCCCTCACAAACACAAGCTAAAACAATCGGGGGCCAGTGCTGTGGCATGGTAGGTTAAGGCTCTGCCTGTGGTGCCAGAATCCCATGTGGGAACCCACCTGCTGTTCCTCTTCTGAACCCAGCTCGCTGGTTATGGGTTGAGAAAGCAGTGGAACATAGCCCTAGTGCTTGGGCCCCTACATCCACTTTGGGAGACCCAGAGAAAGATCCTGGCTCCTGGCTTTGAATTTGCTCTGCTGCAGTTATTGCAGCCATTTGGGTAGTGAATGAGCAGAAGGAAAACATCTCTCTGTCTCTCCCTCTCTCTATAGCTCAGCCTTTCAAATAAAAATAAATAAATCTTTAAAATGCACCAATCTGACTACATAATAATTAATAAAGGATGTAAGACATTGGAGGGAAAATGCAAGGAGTTTGGATGATGGGTACCACATCAGAGGTATATCAAAGGAGTAACTTTAGAATGTTACACAGAATAATGGAGAGGATAGCTCACAATAACTGAGTATGTGTTGAATGAACATACAGAAGATATTCCAAGTCTTCAATCCTAAGTACTGACAAGTAAAGGGAAATATTGATCATCCCATTTTTAATCAGGACACATTGCAGACATGTACCAAAATGTCACACAGTAGCCCTTAAGTATGTACAAGTATTGTTAATTTCAAAATTTTCAAAAAAAATAACCTTCACGTGAACTAAAAACTCCATCACTGTGTATACACCAAATGGACAGGAACTAAGTATTTCAGATACTTTTGGTCCCATGTTTAATGCACCAGGGATGGAGTACTTAGAATCTGATGACATTTTCAGCCATGAACAAAGGAGCAAGGAGTAGTCTGGTGTAGGCTTACGTAACAGTAAGCACCTGCCATTTGCTACAGCAGGTCAACAAAATCCACTTGCCAGGTAGCATGTGAATAATCACCACTCCAAATGCAATCACGCGAGAAGCAGGAATGACAGTTTTGTCTGTACAGCAGGTGTTTCTGGGGGACTTCCACAACTGACTTGGATACAATAGGAAAGCTACAAGCTGAAATCCAAGTTGATAGGCCTATGAGGTCCCAAATCATATAAGCCTGGGAGGCTCCCCGATGAAAGCAAGGAGGTAGATAATATAAAGTACAGTTTTGCTACATTAAAAGGCAGTAGAGCCCGGCGCCGTGGCTCACTAGGCTAATCCTCCGCCTAGCGGCGCCGGCACACCGGGTTCTAGTCCCAGTCGGGGCGCCGGATTCTGTCCCGGTTGCCCCTCTTCCAGGCCAGCTCTCTGCTGTGGCCAGGGAGTGCAGTGGAGGATGGCCCAGGTGCTTGGGCCCTGCACCCAATGGGAGACCAGGAAAAGCACCTGGCTCCTGGCTCCTGCCATCGGATCAGCGCGGTGCGCCGGCCGCAGCGCGCCGGCCGCAGCGGCCATTGGAGGGTGAACCAACGGAAAAGGAAGACCTTTCTCTCTGTCTCTCTCTCTCACTGTCCACTCTGCCTGTCAAAAAAAAAAAAAGGCAGTAGAATTTTGGCAATCAAAATAGCTGAGTTGCTCAGTGAGGTTAGGCCAGTAGCACAGATATCAACAGTGACCCACCAAAGGAGGAACTCCAAAGTAAGGGTATGGAGTGTCCAGTTTGAGGCCACACAAAGGCCATTAGGAATTGGTGTTGTCCCAAGAATTGGTGGATATGTGAATTTCAAGATGGCCTTGAGTGAGGGTGGACTGCTCGACGACAAGTAGGACGATCACAAGTTCTGCCCCCTGAGACACATGACACTACCCCGGTATCTGGAAGGAGGTATCTGATGTGAGATGACCGATGGGGCTCTGCAAATACACGAAATGTCAGAGGCTGACATCCTCGTCAAGGACACAGACTCCTCAGGGTGTGGGTTTGTCTGGCCTCTGAAAATACCACTTCCATTTAACAAGAGATTCTCAGTGGCTGGAGGCCAGGGACCAGCTCATGATGCTGAGGGAGGTAGTCCAAACTCTCTGTGAGTCAAACAGTAGTGTCACTACATGCTCAAAGCTAACTTGAAGTCCTTTACCCATGGGACCCTCAGAACCAAAAACTAGCCGTAGAGTAATCCTTAGCTTTTTCCTTGGAAGTATGCCTGACCAAGGTGCATCTTGTGGGTGGCTGGTGAGACAGATGAATCTTAGGGTTCTTTAGAGGTGAGGAAGTTGGTGTTATCAGAAACTGAAAATGTGCTGGGCTTCCCTGGTTGAAACTGAATCAGTGAGGAAAAGCAGATATATGTGGATTTGTTGAGGAATTTGTCTGAAATCCTTGTTCAAAATATAGACCAAAATTTGAGGTTGCAAGCTCTCATCTCACATGGAACTAAGGTCCACACCCACTTGGTCAAGAAGTCAGTTGCTGATGATTGAGGCCCATTTTTCCTCCTCCTCTTGATTATCAGTTGAAACGATGTCCTCAACATAGTGTCACAGGTGGATGCTAGGAGACAACTGAAGGCCAGCCAGATCCTGTTAACACAGACCATGAGCCCTGGAGGACCATACCGGCAGCCCACTGGAAGTCTCAAAGGTGCACTGTTGGCCTTCAAATTAAGGGCTGGCACCACAACTCAATAGGGTTATCCTCCACTTGTGGGGCCGGCACCCTGGGTTTTAGTCCTGGTCAGGGCGCCAGATTCTGTCCCGACTGCTCCTCTTCCAGTCCAGCTCCCTGCTGTGGCCCAGGAGTGCAGGGGTAGTCTGATAATATCAACTAAAGCAAATTCAAAGGGAGGCATGACCTTCTTGAGGTGGTGGTAATCTGCAGGATGCCTCCATTCCTATCCTCCATCTTTGAGAAGGTCCTTGATGGGTGAGTTAATAGATGACTCAATGTACTTCAGAGAATACTTATACTATGTCATGGACAGCTATGTCAATTCCCCACTTGTCCTGCCTGAGTGGCTATTGTAGGGTGTTACCAATATAGGGAGGTGTTGTGTTAAGTGTCCGGGCTCTACACAAGCATGCCACATCAGTACAAAAGACTTGGGATTGATCTAGGTGAAGAACAGAAGTCTTAGGCTGTCCATGCCAAGGAACAGAAATGATAGCTGAGAGGTGGGCAGAAGCAACACAAGGACTCATGGGAAGAGGTTGGGTCCCGTCTTAATGCTGACCATGGCAGTCGACCCAAGGGCATGTCCTCTTCATAGTCTGTCAATGAATATTGCGTGACTGATGCACTATACTGGGAAAGATCACAATGCCATAGGAGTTAGTGCCTGATGATTCATAAGGGTCTATAATGTGACCCTAACACATGGTGGTTGTCACCCATAAAGATGCCTGGTGATGACTGCTTACCCCTAGTGTGCTCAAGATTCCCACCATTGTTGAATGTCTGGTGGTCTTCTCTCTGTCTAGAAGGGCCTCAGTGGTGTCCAGACCATCTGGAGAAACTCATGAGACTTGCCTGAAATGAGCCAGTAGGCAGCAGTGCAGCCTGCAAAGCCATTGACTTTGTTGTTGATGCTCAGAATAGGTCCCATTGTGTTCATAATGGATCAGAGGAAGTCAGAGAGCGCACCACATCTGATTACACAGCACTGGATTGCAGGGAGATGCTGAAGGAACCTCTGGCTGTGAACACTCCGCGTGTCTGCCTTGGTATTTCCCAGGGTGCTCAGGGTTTGCGGAGCTTGATTAACTTCCGAAGTTGCCGTCAACAGGGCCAGAAGTTTTGCTTGGCACTGTTGTGCAACTGCTCTTGCAAATAACAATGGGAATGCTGATGTTGTGGCACAGCAGGTAAGGCTTCAGCTAACAATGCTTACATTTCATCTTGTAGTGCTGGGTCATGCCCCAGCTACTATGCTTTCAGTCCAGCTTCCTATTAAGGTACATGGATAGATAATGGATGATGTCTGAAGAACTCAGGTCTATGCAACCCATGTAGGAGAAGAAGATACAGTTCCTGCTCCTGGCTTCATATTGGTTAATCTGTAGCTGTTGCAGCCATTTGGAGAGTGAGGTAGTGGGTTGGATGATATCTCTATGTCTCTCCCTCACTAATTTTTTTTCCAATAAAAATCATTAAAATATAACAATGGCCAAGGAACTATTCCAGAGTTGTTAAGATGTCATTTGGGTTCCCCACACCCCATATCAGAGTGCATGGATTTCAGTACAATCTTCTTGCAGTGCAGTTTCCTGCTAATGCACACTCTGATGGAGAGCAGGTATTACGTCAGTTATTTAGGTCTCTACCACCAATGGGAGAGAACTGGATAAAGTTCTTGGCTTCTGACTTTGTCCTAGCCTTTCCAGAATGTTTGCAGGCTTTGGGGGGTGAGGCCAACAGATTGAAACATCTTTCTCTATCTCACACTGCTATTCTAATAATTAGAATATAAAGGCAACAATACATTGTATTTGGCATGGCAATTAAAGACATCATTTTGGTGCCAGCATCCCATTACAGAGTATCGAGGATCAATACCTGTCACACATTCAAATCCAGGTTCCTGCTTATGCACACCCTGGGAAACAACAGAGGATGGCTCAGATAGTTGGGCCTCTGCCACTCAAGTGGAGTGATTCAGCCAATGGGAAATCTGTTTTCTGTCTTTCAATGAAACATAATGAATAATGCCTAAGTAAGTGAATAAATAAATTCACTGGGGCCAAGGTAGCTTGTTTGGGACTGTCCTAGGGGCAGCTTTCCCATTCAGGGGTGGTGACTGCACATACTCGCTGAAGAATGCCTAACAGCCTCAGTAGTTCTCTTTTATTCTTAACTGTACACCGTCCATTGAAATAAAGAGGCTCCTGCTGTACTGTGGTGTTTGACATGCTCTGGACGCCCACTGCAGTAGAAAAAGGGACAGTTTATGTTCACCCTCTGTGCAAACATGGCGCCATCTGTTTGTGCTTCCCAGGCAAGTTGGACAGGATCTTGATGTAGTTCAGTGAAAGCTGCCAGCTGCCAACTCTGTTGCCCGGTGATTTATAGACTACTTCCTGTCAGGAACACAGCAAGGCTGCCCTTCTCAATGTGTCCCTGTCCAGTCTTTGAGCAGGCTTTGTGTCTCCATCCACAGCAAGGTGTGTACCTCTGTGTGGACTTCCCCGGTGTCTGAGATATGGCACTTCACCATCTGAGACAGTTGCAGAGAGGGCAGCTGCTTTCTTAACCATGTCCTGAGTGGTGCCTGGCAGCATGTGAGGGGCAGCCAGCAGTCATCTGGTGCATCCAGACTCACAACCCCACAGCACACAAGACTGCAGTACCCAGGTGGAGATACCAGTGTCTCCAATGATCCCATGAGACCATGTTACTTAGATGCTGCTGCCATCAACACTCAGCACACAACCTTGAGTATAGGCCTTCCCTTAAGAAGCCTCACTGTCTCACTGGGAGTCTGTCGGGGACACAGAAAGCAGTGATAAACCAATGGGTGAACCCATGCACTCTATGAGCAATGGCAGTCCACAAGTCTACCAGGCACTACTCTAGTTCCCATATGGCAATTGACAGAGAAATTTTCCACAGGTAAACTTTAAGCCTTTTTGACAAGCTCTTATATTTATAACATGAAATATTCCTCAACACAACTATTAACAACAACTGAATTCAACCACATTGTAGAATACATGATGTTATGCACAGAAAAATCTAAACACTCCACCAAAAAATGGTTCAAGATGAAAAACCAATTCAGTAAAGTTATAGGTTACAAAATCAACATACAAAAAACAATAGCTTTTTATATTCTAATAACCAATTTGCCAAAAATGAAATCTAAAAATTAATCCCATACACAAGAGGGACAAAAAGAAAATATTTAGGAATAAATGTAACCAATTAAATGAAAGATATCTACAATGAAAATTCTAAAATGTTGAAGAAATAAATCATCAAGGACTCCCAAAATGGAAAAATATAACTTGCTCATGGATTGGAAGAATTAGTATAATTAAAATACCTATAAAGCAACCTACAAATTACATGAAACTCCTATCAAACACCAATGACATTTTTTACAGAATGAGAAGATAATCCTAAATTCCCTAAGAAATCACAAAATATTAAGAATAGCCAAAACGATCCTGAGCAAAATAAAAAAAAATCAACTTGGAGGCGTCAGAATACCTGACTTCAAAGCTTACTACAAAGCTATACAAGCAAAGCAGCATGATAGTGGAAATTCATTAATTAATTAATCCAAACAGGTAGAGCCAATTGATTTTCCATTAAACTGCTCAAACTATACACTGGAAAAAAGTATAATCTATTCAATCAGTGGTGCTGGCAAAATTCGATGCATATATGTAGAACTGAATATTACAGAACTATAAAAAATAAAATCCTGTTATCAGCATCAAAATCGTAGCAACTGGAGGATTTCATGCTCAGTGAAATGACCCTGACAAAGAAAGACAAATATTAGATGTTCTCCTTTATATATGGGAGCTAAAATTTTCTTTTAAAAAAATCAGACAACAACAAAAGAAAAACAGAAAAGAAACTAATGCCTGTGTGTATCAGTATTGCCGCAAATATAGTTTTGTCAAACTTTCTTTTATATCTTTGTCAAATTGTTATGAATGATATGCTACTATAATTTTAATAAATCATGCTCATTTTAAAATTTACTGTGTTATGACTTTAGTAGACATTTTTATAGAAACCTTTGATTTAATAAATTAAAATTTCATAAGTACAACTTTTGGATTATAGCAGGTCTTCCCCCCCATACCTGCCCTCCCACCCGCAAACCATCCCAACTCCTATTCCTTCTTCCAACCCATTCTTCATTGAGATTCATTTTTAATTATCTTTATACACAGACTATCAACTCTATACTAAGTAAAGATTTCAACAGACTGCACCCACACAGACACACAAAGTTAAAAGTACTGTTTGAAGACTAGTTTTATTGTTAATTTTCATAGTACAACACATTAAGGACAGAGGTCCTACATGGGGAGCAAGTGCACAGTGACACTTGTTGTTGATTTAACAGCTGACACTCTTATATTTGACATCAGTGATCACCCTAGGCTCTTGGTCATGAGCTGCCAAGGCTATGGAAGCCTCTTGAGTCCACAAATTGCAACATTATTTAGACAAGGCCATAATCAAAGTGGAAGTTCTCTCCTCCCTTCAGAGAAAGGTACTGACCTCTTTGATGGCCCTTTCTTTCCTCTGGGATCTTACTCTCAGAGATCTTTCATGTGAGTGATTTTTTTGCCAAAGTGTCTTGGCTTTCCATGGCTGAAATGCTCTCATGGGCTTTTTAGCCAGATCTGAATGCTTTAAGGGCTGATTCCAAGGCCAGAGTGCTCTTTAGGGTATTTGTCATTCTATGAGTCTGCTGGGTGGCCTGTTTCCCATGTTGTATCATTCTCTCCTTTTTCATTCTATCTATTGTTTTTAGCAGACACTTGGTCTTATTTATATGATCCCTTTGACACTTAATGCCATCTTACTAGTTAAAGTGATCAGTTTAAGTTCATAGCTGATCATAAAGATAGGACTTTTTTTGTTTGATTATTGTTATTGCCCTTGCCTATATTCTTCCTTACTAGCTGAACTCTTTATTGAGTGGACTATAAAGCTCTTCTGAGATAAATTAAAAAATACACTATTTCAAAAATAAAAGATTTAAAAAGAATGATCAACCCGCACTTTTAAAATTTTTGGCTTGTTAAGAATAGTGTACAAATTGAAATGTCTCTGTAGTGATTCTCAAAAACCAATAAAATCTCAAATATGAAAAAAAGCTTATCTTGTATTCATTGTATTGCTCTGATGCAATACAACTGCATTCAATTGCAATACAATTGCTATTCACTTTCACATACACATGAAAACATACTACCATTTTTCTTAATTAAAGGAAACAATCTCAAATAAATGTCCATCACCAACTTAAAACACAGCATAGTAGCCTTTAGACTGAACATGACAAGACAGAACAGTTCAGTTACCTACAGATTCTGTTTTTGCTTGCATTAATTAACCATTTTCAAATACCATAATATTAGTTGTGACATTAATCATTTAAAACCCCTTAACTTTATACACCTAATAACATATTGGTATTTTTACTTAAATGTTATCAACAAGAGTTGTACATATTTATGGGCTAGTGTGACATTTCAATACTCATATAAAATTTGTACGGACCAAGTCTACATTAATCTTTCGACACTATTGTATGGACAGAGCCTTGAGCTCCTTTATTTCATTTTCTAACAACAGATATAATGGATCCCTGTGAGCTGCACACATCCCCCTGTATGGTTCTAGGAAATTACTCAGTAATCTACTGCTACTGCGATAATCATCCATATCCATTTTTCCACCTAGTTTTAATATTGCAATTGGTTTCAAAAGCAAAACAGAGACTTAATAAGGGGGAGGGGGAGGTAGGTGGGAGGGAGGGAGAGAGAGAGAGAGAGGAAGAGAGAGAGAGAGATAAAGACACCACCCATCTAGTAGTTCATTACCCAAATGCCCAAAATACTCAGGGCTGATCTGACCCAGGCTGAAGCTGGGAGATGGTCTCCAATGTGGTAGCAAGAATCCAACTACTTAAGCCATCACTGGCTGCCACTGGTATCCTGAGCATTGTCCTTCCCATTATGCCAAATGTCTACCCTTCAAAAAACTTTCGGACATACCCTCATATAGCCCTGGCTTCCAGAGGAGGCGGCTACAGTCCCTTGTCTTGACCCCATCACTGCATGGTCTCTACTCCCAAATCACCACACATGCAAAGCTCCTGATCAACTCCAGCCACAGCATCTGGTTTAATGGATCCAAATGAAGACACGGGAAATCCTGGCCCATCAGGGTTACCAAACATGCAGTCACTGGACATAAAGGCCCACATCTGAGGCAGAAGCAACCTGGATAACCACATGTCCAAAACTGAAACTGCATCATTGTTACACCACATATTAAAATCAACTCAAAATGAACTGCAAGTCCACACAGAAGATCTGAACACTTACAACTTATAAAATAGAAAAGTCCTTGACATTAGCCTCAAGAGTGGTTGCTTATGTGTTAACAACTAAAGCACAGAGAACAAAAGCAAATATAAGGAAATGAAATTACAACAAAAAGCAGTCAAGCAAAGATCAATGAAATGAAAGGCAAACCAATGAATATGAGAAAATATTAGCAAACCAGATGTGTGATCAAGGGAGTAATACAAGCATACCACTAAGAAGCAAAGAATACAATTAAAAAAGGACAAAGGACTGAATCAATGTTTTCCAACAAAGACATACAATGTACCCAGTGGGTATGTGAAAAAGTTCTGAACATTGCTATCATCCGCATAATGCAAATCAAGATGACAATGGTTATCACCTCATATCTGTTAAATGGCTACTATTAAAAAGTTAAAAGATAACAAGTATTGGGCAAAATGTAGATGAAACAGAAAGCACAGTATTGGAGGGAATGTAAATTGTACTGTCCACTATGAAAAGCAATATGGAAGTTCCTCAAATGAAATTTAAAAAGGAACAACCTAAGTAGAACAAACAAAAAAAAATACTAAGAGGGATAACATATTAAGCTGCTCATCAACAGTCAGGGTGAGGGCTGATCAAGTCACCGTTTCTCATAGTGTTCATTTCACTTTAACAGTTCCTTTTTGGTGCTCAGTTAGTTGTCACCTATCAGGGAGAACAAGTGGTATTTGTCCCTTTGGGATTGGCTTATTTCACTCAGCATAATGTTTTCCAAATTCCTAACAGGGATCCCTTTTCAGTTAAAATGTAAACACCTAAGAATAATTGTGTGTTAATTACAGAGTTCAACCAATGGAACTGGAACAAAAAAAATACTAAAATGGATAAAGTATTACATTGTACATCAACTGTCAGGACAAGAGCTGATCAAGTCACTGTTTCTCATAGTGTCCATTTCACTTCAAAAACTTTCCCCTTTGGTCTCAGTTAGTTGTCGCCAATCAGGGAGAACATATGATATTTGTCCCTTTGGGACTGGTTTAATTCACTCAGCATGATGTTTTCCAAATTCCTCCATCTTGTTGCAAATGACTGGGTTTCGTTGTTTTTGACTGCTGCATAGTATTCTATAGAGTACATGTCCCATAATTTCTTTTTTTTTCTTTTTTTTTTTGGGGGGGGTTGATTTTTTTTAACTTTTATTTAATGAATATAAATTTCCAAAGTACGATTTATGGATTACAATGGTTTCCCCCACATACCGTCCCTCCCACCCACTACCCTCCCCTTTCCCACTCCCTCTCCCCTTCCATTCACATCAAGATTCATTTTCGATTATCTTAATATACAGAAGATCAGCTTAGTATACATTAAGTAAGGATTTCAACAGTTTGCTCTCACACAGAAACATAAAGTGAAAAATAATAGATTTTTTTAAATGATGATGAAATCAGATCAGACCTATTGTCATGTTTAATCCCAGTGAGAGTCAAGTTGGGAGTTGATAATTTCTTTTTTTTTTTTTTACAGAGGATCAGTTTAGTATACATTAAGTAAAGATTTCAACAGTTTGCACCCCCATAAAAACACAAAGTGAAATATATTGTTTGAGTACTCGTTATAGCATTAAATCTCAATACACAGCACATTAAGGACAGAGATCCTACATGAGGAGTAAGTGCACAGTGACTCCTGTTGTTGACTTTACCAATTGACACTCCTGTCTATGGCATCAGTAGTCTCCCTATGCTCCAGTCATGAGTTTCCAAGGCTATGGAAGCCCTCTGAGTTCTCCGACTCTTATCTTGTTTAGACAAGCTCATAGTCAAAGTGGAGGTTCTCTCCTCCCTTCGGAGAAAGGTACCTCCTTCTTTGAAGACCTGTTCTTTCCACTGGGATCTCACTCACAGAGATCTTTTGCCAGAGTGTCTTGGCTTTCCATGCCTGAAATACTCTCATGGGCTTTTCAGCCAGATCCGAATGCCTTTAGGGCTGATTCTGAGGCCAGAGTGCTATTTAGGACATCTGCCATTCTATGAGTCTGCTGAGTATCTCACTTCCCATGTTGGATCACTCTCCCCTTTATTTATTCCATCGGTTAGTGTTAGCAGGTACTAGATTGTTTATGTGCTCCCTTTGACTCTTAGTCCTTCCATTATGATCAATTGTGAACTGAAATTGATCACTTGGAATAGTGAGATGGCATTGGTACATGCCACCTTGATGGGATTGAATTGGAATCCCCTGGTATGTTTTTAACTCTACCATTTGGGGCAAGTCAGCTTGAGCATGTCCCAAATTATACATCTCTTCCCTCTCTTATTCCCACTCTTATGTTTAACAGGGATCACATTTCAGTTAATTTTTAACACTTAAGAATAACTGTGTATTAATTACAGTATTAAACCAGTCATATTAAGTAGAACAGACAAAAAAAACTACTAAGAGGGATAATGTATTAAGTTGTTCATTAACAGTCAGGGCTATGCTGATCAAGTCACCGTTTCTCATAGTGTCCGTTTCACTTCAGGAGGTTTCCTTTTTGGTGTTCAGTAAGTTGTCACCGATCAGGGAGAACATATGGTATTTGTCCCTTTGGGACTGGCTTATTTCACTCAGCATGATGTGTTCCAGATTCCTCCATTTTGTTGCAAATGACTGTATTTCGTTGTTTCTTACTGCGGTATAGTATTCTAAAGAGTACATATCCCATAATTTCTTTATCCAGTCTACCGTTGATGGGCATTTAGGTTGGTTCCAGGTCTTAGCTATTGTGAATTGAGCTGTAATAAACATTAATGTGCAGACTGCTTTTTTGTTTGCCAATTTAATTTCCTTTGGGTAAATTCCAAGGAGTGGGTTGGCTGGGTTGAATGGTAGGGTTATCTTCAGGTTTCTGAGGAATCTCCAGACTGACTTCCATAGTGGCTTGACCAGTTTGCATTCCCACCAACAGTGGGTTAGTGTCCCTTTTTCCTCACATCCGCTCCAGCATCTATTGTTGATAGATTTCTGAATGTGAGCCATTCTAACCGGGGTGAGGTGGAATACCGAAATCAATACACAATTCTTCTTAAGTGCTAAAACTTAACTGAAAAGTGACTGCTGTTAAATATAAGAGTGGGAATAAGAGGGAAGAGATGTGCAATTCGGGACATGATCAAGCTGACTTACCTCAAACAGTAGAGTTAGAAACATACCAGGGGATTCCAATTCAATCCCATCGAGGTGGCATGTACCAATGCCATCGCACTAGTCCCAGTGATCAATTTCTGTTAACAATTAATCGTAATGATAGGACTAAGAACCAAAGGGATCACATAAACAAGAATAGTGTCTGCAAATACTAGCTGATAGAATCAAAAAGGGAGAGAATGATCCAACATGGGAAGTGAGATACACAGCAGACCCATAGAATGGCAAATGTTCTAACAGCACTCTGGCCTCAGAATCAGCCCTTAAGGCATGTGGATCTGGCTGAAATGCCCATGAGAGTATTTCAGGCATGGAAAGCCAAGACACTCTGGGGGAAAAAAAAAAACCTAAATGAAAGATCTCCGTGAGTGAGATCCCAGTGGAAAGAATGGGTCATCAAAGAAGGAGGTACCTTTCTCTGAAGGGAGGAGAGAACTTCCACTTTGACCATGGCCTTGTGTAAAAATGATCAGTCAGTGAACTCAGGGGGCTTCCATAGCCTTGGCAGCTCATGACAAGAGCCTAGGGTGATTACTGAGGCCATAAACAAGAGTGTCAATTTGTTAAGTCAACAACAGGAGTCACTGTGCACTTACTCCTCATGTAGGATCTTTGTCCTTAGTGTGCTGTACATTGAAATTTAATGCTATAACTAGTACTCAAACAGTATTTTTCACTTTATGTTTCTGTGTGGGAGCAAACTGTTGAAATCTTTACTTAAGGTATGCTAAACTGATCTTCTGTATATAAAGAGAATCGAAAATGAATCTTGATGTGAATGGAAGGGGAGAGGGAGTGGGAAAGGGGAGGGTTGCGAGATGGAGGGACGTTATGGGGGGGAAGCCATTGTAATCAATATTCTGTACTTTGGAAATTTATATTCATTAAATAAAAGTTAAAAAACAAACAAAAAAAGATATCCTCAGTATTTCATATTGAAGGCTTAGAGAGATGATACACTATAGGATTTACAGTTCTTAAGAACCACTTAAGTACTGAATGTAATAAACAGAGGTGTGTTCTTTATAATGTGAAAAAAAAAGGAACAACCTTTAATAGCCATGAATTCAAAAGAAAATCACCATCTCAAAGAACTGTCTGCACCCCCACATTCACTTCAGCATCATTCACAATTCCATGATATGGAAATAACCCAAATGTTTGTTGATGGACCCATAAGGTAAAATGGGATACACACACAGTGGAATCCTCGCCAACCTTAAAAAGAAAGGAAATACTACTTTAACTTGTCACAAGATGGATCCAAAAGTATGGAACTATAGGACATTACAATGAGTGAAACAAGACACAGAAATAAGAAATACTACATGAGCACACTTACATGTGGAATATACAAAAGTCAAACTAACACAGGGAGCAGGATGGTGTTTGTGATGAACTGGAAGCATGAAAATGAAGAGATGTTAGTCACAAGGTACAAATACATGGTTATGGTGCTGGAGCTGGGGTGTTTTTAAAAGCTTGAGCCTCCACCTGTCTGCCAGCATCCCATATGGGCACAAGACCGAGTCCCAGATGCTCCACTTCCCATTCACCTCCCTGCTAATGTGCCTGGCAAAGCACTAGAAGACGACCCCACACCTTGGGCCCCTGTGCCAAAGCAGGAGACCTGGGGACAGCCCTGCCACTGAGGACATTTGAGGAGTGAAATAATGCATGAGATGAGATATCCCTCATCCTCTCTCTCTGTCTCTGTCTTACTCTCTTCTCTCTTTCCTGCCTTTCTATATTTTTTATGTGACAGGTGGAGTTATAGACAGTGAGAGAGAGAGACAGAGAAAGGTCTTCCTTCCATTGGTTCACCCCCCAAATGGCCTCTACAGCTGGTGCTGCACTGATCCAAAGCCAGGAGGCAGGTGCTTCCTCCAGGTCTCCCATGCGATTGCAGGGCCCAGGCACTTGGGCCATCCTCCACCATCCCGGGCCACAGCAGAGAGCTGGACTGGAAGAGGAGCAACCAGGACTAGAACTTGGTGCCCATATGGGATGCCGGCGTCACAGGCAGTGGATTAACAAAGTGAGCCACAGCGCTGGCCCCTGCCTTTCAAATAAATCTTACAAAAATCAAATTTACAATTATGAGCTAAGTTTTGAAAATCTAATACCTACCCCAGGTAACCAGTTCAGACTATATTCTGTACTTGTAATTTCCTAGGTCAGTATTCTTAATAAAACACTATGAAAATGATAGGAGTGTAAGTGAGAGGGCAGATATGGTAGGAAGAATTACTATGCTGCTAAAGATGTATTTATTGAATGGATAAAATATGTGTACCTTAAAAAAAGCTTTCTGGGAAAATACATAAATAAAATAAGTTTAAGAAATACAATAAGAGTGATAAATTTGTTAAGTAGCTTCACTGTACTAATCCTTTCATACTGTATTGTAAGAACCAGGAGAGTCGAAAGGTTTGTGTGAAAATGCAATATATAGATCAGACTCATATAGAAACACATATTGTGTGCCTTGAATATATACAATTTTTGTTTCTCAGTTATACTGTTATAAGGCTGAAAAATAACACATGCAAAAATAGATTCCTATACTTAAAATGCAAATAAAAATTAAGGAACTTAGGTTAATATTGTGGGGTTTCGGTAGGCTTCATGGGATAGAAATGATTTTTAAAACATTCATGATCAGACGAGATCAGGTGCGACAGGATGGTATGGCCGTAGACTATACTATACAGCAGTCAAAAACAACGAAACCCAATCATTTGCAACAAGATGGAGGAATTTGGAAAACATCATGCTGAGTGAATTAAACCAGTCCCAAAGGGACAAATATCATATGTTCTCCCTGATTGGCGACAACTGAGACCAAAGGGGAAAGTTTTTGAAGTGAAATGGACACTATGAGAAACAGTGACTTGATCAGCTCTTGTCCTGACTGTTGATGTACAATGTAATACTTTATCCATTTTGGTATTTTTTTTGTTCTAGTAACATTGGTTGAACTCTGTAATTAACACACAATTATTCTTAGGTGTTTACATTTTAACTGAAAAGGGATCCCTGTTAGGAATTTGAAAAACATTATGCTGAGTGAAATAAGCCAATCCCAAAGGGACAAATATCACTTGTTCTCCCTGATAGGTGACAACTAACAACACCAAAAAGGAAACCTGTTAAATGAAATGAACACTATGAGAAACGGTGACTTGATCAGCCCTCACCCTGACTGTTGATGAGCAGCTTAATATGTTATCCCTCTTAGTATTTTTTTTGTTTGTTCTACTTAATACTTTTGGTTGAATACTGTAATCAATACACAATTATTCTTAAGTGCTAAAACTTAACTGAAAAGTGATCGCTGTTAAATATAAGAGTGGGAATAAGAGGGAAGAGATGTGCAATTCGGGACATGATCAAGCTGACTTACCTCAAACAGTAGAGTTAGAAACATACCAGGGGATTCCAATTCAATCCCATCGAGGTGGCATGTACCAATGCCATCGCACTAGTCCCAGTGATCAATTTCTGTTAACAATTAATCGTAATGATAGGACTAAGAACCAAAGGGATCACATAAACAAGAATAGTGTCTGCAAATACTAGCTGATAGAATCAAAAAGGGAGAGAATGATCCAACATGGGAAGTGAGATACACAGCAGACCCATAGAATGGCAAATGTTCTAACAGCACTCTGGCCTCAGAATCAGCCCTTAAGGCATGCGGATCTGGCTGAAATGCCCATGAGAGTATTTCAGGCATGGAAAGCCAAGACACTCTGGGGGAAAAAAAAAACCTAAATGAAAGATCTCCATGAGTGAGATCCCAGTGGAAAGAATGGGTCATCAAAGAAGGAGGTACCTTTCTCTGAAGGGAGGAGAGAACTTCCACTTTGACCATGGCCTTGTCTAAATATGATCAGAGTCGGTCAACTCAAAGGCTTCCATAGCCTTGGCAGCTCATGACAAGAGCCTAGGGTGATTACTGAGGCCATAAACAAGAGTGTCAATTTGTTACGTCAAGAACAGCAGTCACTGTGCACTTACTCCTCATGTAGGATCTCTGTGCTTAGTGTGCTGTACATTGAAATTTAATGCTATAACTAGTACTCAAACAGTATTTTTCACTTTATGTTTCTGTGTGGAAGAAAACTGTTGAAATCTTTACTTAATGTATGCTAAACTGATCTTCTGTATATAAAGAGAATCGAAAATAAATCTTGATGTGAATGGAAGGGGAGAGGGAGTGGGAAAGGGAGGGTAGTGGGTGGGAGGGACGTTATGGGGGGGAAGCCATTGTAATCCATAAGCTATACTTTGGAAATTTATATTCATTAAATAAAAGTTAAAAAAAAGAAAAAAAAGTATAACATTCATGATATGGGCTGGCATTTTGGCGTAGCAGCTGAGGCCAACAAATGCAATGCCGGCATCCCATATGGGGACCAGTTCCAGTCCCAGTTGCTCCATTTCTGATCCAACTCTCTGCTACAGCTTCGGAAAGCAGTAAAGGATGGCCCAAGTCCTTGGGCCCTTGCACCCACGTGGCAGACCTGAAAGAAGCTCCTGGTCCCTGGCTTCAGAACAGCGCAGTTCTGGACATTGCCACCATCTGGGGTGTGATCCAGCAGATGGAAGACCTCTCTCTCCGCCTCTCCTTCACTCTCTGTGTAACTCGGACTTTCAATTAAATAAATCTTAAGAAATTATTCATGAACTTGACTAAACTAAATTTTTTTTATTTAATGAATATAATTTCCAAAGTACGACTTATGGATTACAATGGCTTCCCCCCCATAACGTCCCTCCCACCCGCAACCCTCCCCTTTCCCACTCCCTCTCCCCTTCCATTCACATCAAGATTCATTTTCGATTATCTTAATATACAGAAGATCAACTTAGTATACATTAAGTAAAGATTTCAACAGGACTAAACTAAATTTCAGGCAGTTTCTATTTTGAAAATAAAGATTCAGGATTTCTATCAAGAGAATATTTAAGACAATATCCAAGTAACATATTACACTGCCATCTCATCTCCCTCAAACTGAAAACTCAGAAATAGAAAAGGAAAGGAAGTGTATCTGAAGGAAACAGGAAAGTGAAAAGTGAAATGAGAACTATAAATTACTATATGCTATTCTACCACCCAGGTGTGTACATTCCTATGTGCATGTAACACAGTTACATATTACAGGCAGGTTGAGAATTCCCCAATTAAGCTATGGAACTGAAAATGCAGGCCCTGCTTCATCAGCATGTGACCAGTGACACTGCAACTGTACCAAACTCTAAAGAGTACACTCCCTGCTATCCAAATTCCTACTAGATTTAACTTGAATTTGTATCCTGTAAATGAAGTCTGATAGGAAGATGGGGCAAGTGCACAGTCTGAGTTCTCACTGACTCACCGGGACAGGTCTTGGTCACAGTCCTCAGGCTCACTGCCCTAAAAAGCCTTCCATTTCCCATCACTGGTGACCACTATGGCCCTTGGTTCAAAGCAACACTTGGTTGTGGGCACATTATGTATAGAGAACACACGTTTGGGGAGGCACCATGGTAGTTTCTCACCTAAACTCAATCTAAATTCCTAGGGTTTCCATATTGAAATGCATGACAATTTTTAAACAACACAATCAATTTTCAGTTCCTACTAGGAGCTACACATTATGGAGTTAGTTCCGTCAAGGTTTAGAATTTACACTTTCCTATAATTTTCACAATGACATTCTTTTAGTTTATTTTGTAATCACAAGAAAGGAAGGAGGAAGGAGGGCAGGATGCTAGGGAGAGGAGGGAAAGGTGCCAAGTACATGCTCTATGTTCACCTTTATATAAATAAAAATTATTAAAAAAAGAAATTTAGCTGTGAAAACTGCAAGATGAAATATACAAACCAAATGGAGATACCATGTATTTAAGTTGAAGAACAAACCAAAACATGGCAATACCAAAATATTAACCCAGGATGCTCACAGCAGTATGGCAGGGCCTTCCCCGTGGAATGAGTAGCAGCACAGGCCTACAGCATCTTAGTCACCAGGGGTGGAGCCTCTGCCAGGGTCAGGGGTGCTCACACTGGACTTGCTTCACTGGATCAATAGGTGGCAATGTCTTCACCGATCAGGTTGCTTTAGAACCCATTTTCATAAATGGCAGGACCCCAGCAGATATCATGAAGTATTTCTCTGGAAAACTGTGGATCCCATTACACTGATCATGGTATCCCTATGTACCTCCAAAATTTAGGGGTCTGCCAAGAATTACTCAAATTCTACCTGCACAGAGCAGACGGCTATACACCATGAACATTAGTCTACCACAAGAATATTTCTTGGGGACGGCACTGCGGCATAGCAGGAAAAGCTTCTGCCTGCAGTGCCGGCATCTCATAAGAGCACTGGTTTGAGTCCCCACTGCTCCACTTCCGATCCAGCTCTCTGATATGGCCTAGGAAAGTGGAAGATGGCCCAAGTGCTTGGGCCCCTGCACCCACGTGAGAGACCCAGAAGAAGCTCCAGGCTCCTGGCTACATACCAGCTCAGCTCTGGCAATTGTGGCCCTACGGGGAGTGACCCAGCAGACTCTCTCTCTGCCCCTGCCTCTCTATATCTCTGTCTTTTAAATAGTTAAATAAATCTTAAAAAAAACCTTTCTTTCCCCATTTGACACTCACATGTCATCTTCCAAAGTAATCAGGTGGGGAAATCAAGCAAGG
The DNA here is from genome assembly GCF_964237555.1 of Oryctolagus cuniculus. NCBI lineage: Eukaryota > Metazoa > Chordata > Mammalia > Lagomorpha > Leporidae > Oryctolagus > Oryctolagus cuniculus. The sequence goes on along the minus strand of NC_091443.1, from coordinate 96,283,070 downwards.
TGATTCATTAGTGTAGGAGGGGTTACCAATCACATAGAGCTCAGTGTCTGTTGAAGCAGCAATTTTAAATTTAACGTCATATGTAAGAAAATATTTACAAAGTTTCAATGTCTTTGAAAGCAGCACTCTGAAAACTACACATATACCAATTCATTGAAGGATTTCCTGGACTCCATGCCTGTTCTCTCACTACAGCACTTCAGTAGAAAGCTTTATAATATTTGCAATATTGAACTGCAAGTCACAGTTTCAGTTTTTCCATTCATAATTATTGAGGCCTACATAACTCACAAACAAAATTGTATAAAGGTGAAACAAAGGCACTGTTTGTAGCAAACTCTCCCTCTAGTTTTCCCCCAGAGATATGACTTTCGTTAAACAGAGGAAAAGCATCTTAAGATGTTTGGCATAAACCACTCGAATTTTGGAATCTCCCCAGAAAGTTTCTATATTTTAACTTCTTATTAGTAGTACATTAGAAATTGCTAGCCGAGGATTTTTGTGGGAAATGCTAAAGTTTTATGATGGTCACAGGAGCAGAGGTGTGGAAAACGTGACAGAATTGAGACATAAAAGTGAAAAGCAAAAGAATCACATATTCATGTGGCTTTGAGAAGGGTGTAGGGACCAGCCAGCCTTTGAGATGCCTGGTGACTGTTTTCAGAGAACATCTGTGGATGGGGAACATGAGAAAACAAAAGAACAGATTTTTCTTGTTGTGTTGTGTGTAAGAGAAAAGAATTATGGAATCAAGGAACCAAGCTCTAAAATAGCCAAAGCGAGAAAACTGTGGGCAATATAAACAGGTCTAGCTAATGATGGGAGTAAAAGCCAAGACCTTCCTGAAACACAGTACAGAGATAAGGCTGTCTAGGATGGGAAGACCATTGAGAACAAACACCTGGACTTAACATGAGGTCATTTCAACTTCTAGATTTGAACAATCAGCACTAACAGGAACACCAAGAGTGGATACTGAGGAAACTGGAACATCCATGAGGACTTGCACCAAGGGGCTGTTTCAGAGTAGTCACTGGTCAGCATCTCATACAATGAGGATCAAGGAATGATCCTTGGGTGTCAACACTAGTAACTGCTAACCAGAAGGAAGGAAGACTTAATTCACCACATACTGTAAGAACCAAACCACAGAACACAATACCTACAGATTTTGAAATTTTGTGTTGTTTGAAACACAGGGACAAATAGGGATTTCATTTCATCAACTGAAGTTTTAGAACCAATTATATGGCAACCATTGTGGATACTGTGCAGAAACAATGCCCCTGCCTTCTCAGACCTAAAAATGGTCTAGAAATATCATAATCCAAATGATTTCAATATTTCAAAATCTAATTTAGAAGTAAAAAGAACCTCTACTGAGTTATTCAGAACCTTACAGTTTTATAACTGAAACGAATATACTTAGGAAGTAATGCTTACTACTAGAAATTTCGGTGCCATCCTCGGATCTAGGTGCCTCTGATGATAAACAGAGTCCCCATATGCCTAGTTAATGCAATAATATGATTGGGATATGTAAATTTTACATGATATGTCTCCCCATATAACCATATTCATTAACACAACAGAACAATGTATTCCTCAGGAACTTTTTCATAAAATTAGGGAACACTGGATATCACAGAGGCAGAATTAGAATTCAGTGGGGCAGTGACAACAATATACAACCATCTTTTTGGGGTTATCACTCAATGCTATCACTGCTGTGTTGGAGAACCCTTAATGAAAACTGAGATAAACCATCTAAGCAAATTAGGAAAAACAGGAAGCAAATCTTGCAAGCAGGAACTACCGTTTTGGTGACCAGATCCATTTTCTCAGCTCCTATACACTAAGTAGAACTATAAATCCAGAAAATAAAACAAGAGACCTGGAAATTCACACAGTCACCGGGCATCTAAATTGCCTACCCAAAAGAAGATGACTCACCTGCGGGTTCACCTATCCTGGCATCAGAATTCAGCCAGGTAGGCTCACACCTCCTGGAACTGTACATGATACCTCCAAGCACATATATGTTTTAAATATAAAATTTAAAATCTATTTAGAACATATGATATTAAATTTATAATATAGAAGTATATGAATGATATGCACAAGCATTTCAAGAAGACTCACCAGGCGAGGATGGACAAACCTGAGGGCCCTGTTGAATCCACTGCCACTCCTCTGACACTGGCAGCCTGGCCCTTCCTGCAAGTATTGCTCTTGGCTGCTCACCTCCTTGTTCTTAGAGCCAGGGCTTAGCACATGTTCCAATGAAGAGCTCCATGACACTGGACACCAAGAAGAGAAAAGGGAAACAGCAACACTGAGTATCCTTTTTATAAACTCGGTATTCAACGGCATACATCAAGTCTGATTGGATTACCTCCAGGCCCAACCAATCAGAAAACAAAGACCAAGCCTGTGCAGGCTTGCACAGAGGGTGTGGCTCCAGGCTTCTCCTGAGCTCCTGCTGTCTGTCCCAAGTAGGCAGTGAGGCCAGGCTCCAGTGTAGTGGGGCCACAAGTTGATTGTTTGTTTCACTTCTGTCATGGAATTTATTCCACCATTCGATCTATTTTTTTTATTTTTTTATTTTTGACAGACAGAGTGGACAGTGAGAGAGAGAGACAGAAAGAAAGGTCTTCCTTGTGCCGTTGGTTCACCCTCCAATGGCTGCCGTGGCCGGTGCACTGCAGCCGGTGCATTGCACTGATCCGAAGCCAGGAGCTTCTCCTGGTCTCCCATGAGGGTGCAGGGCCCAAGGACTTGGCCCATCCTCCACTGCACTCCCGGGCCATAGCAGAGGGCTGGCCTGGAAGAGGGGCAACTGGGACAGAATCCGGCGCTCCGACCGGGACTAGAACCCGGTGTGCCAGCAGCACAAGGCAGAGGATTAGCCTATTGAGCCGCGGCGCTGGCCCACCATTCAATCTAAAATTTGACAGAGTTTTTCTCTCTAGGTATAGTACATACTCATCTGCTTTTTCTCCTTAGAGTGCTCAAATAAAGTGAAATTGCTTTTATATGACTCATGCATTGGGAGGGGTGGTTGTTTTTCAACTACTTGATTACAGAAAGAAAACAAGTATGGGATGTTGGCATTACAGGTGGTGGCTTAACCCACTGCACCACAACACTAGCCCCTATCCACAGAAGTTTAGAAGCCCAATGAGTCAGAAAATAGATGTGCAAGGAATGAAAATATACAGTTTCGGTAAGTCTGAATTATTTTTATTGCAGTAAAAAAGAAAACACATAGATATTTCAACTAGGTGATGAGGTGTCAGATATCACACAAATGATTCATTTAGCATCATCGTTACCACTGCTCTATCTTTTCCTCTAACAACTGGTTTGGACACTTGCTTTAAATGTGTGGCCAACCTTGGAAAGCTGGAAATCTTGATGCCAAGCAGATGTGAGATGAAATTTAAAACAGAACCATACCAGCTAGAACCACAGCCTAGACCTAATTCTAGTATTTACCTCTTGGAGATAGTTGGAAATCATAAACTATATAAGTAAGAAAACACCATCTCCACCTCCAGATTCCACATTAAGCACCATGTGCACTGACCAACAATGCTTTACTCCCTCCTCCTTAATAAAAAAAAGAATAAAAATAAGTCTATGATTGCTGCACTATGCTTATAAGATACCTCTGCTTAAAGATACACCATTAAATACAAAATTTCAAGGTTGTATCATAACTCTAAGAGGTTTGTAACTCAGAGAAAGTTCCAGGAGGCAAGGTTAGGCCTGTCCTTGTCTCTAGAAAAGTGGGCAACCCCTCAGGGCCGCAACTGTTCCCCCCCGAGGGGACTCAAAACCATGTGAGTGAGCAATATTGAAAAGTCACAACTTGAAGGACTGTGTGCTAATGGAACCCTACCAACCATTTAAATGAAGAGAGAACCATCATGCAGCCATTGTGCAGATACGACACCACCTGTGGGTAAGGCTTCCCAGGTGTGCACAGCACTAGCCCTGGAAGTGCCAGTCACAGAGTGTAACGGTGCCCATGGGATCTGTGCAGTGTGACCACTTTTTCAGTAATAACATCTCTACCCAACAGCTCTCGAGTAGCTCAGGAGTGTAACAGGTACATTGTGTAAAAACAAGCAGAAGTGATTTTTACACAGTTTCAAGAATATCAATCAGCTCACTTCACACAAGTCAGCATGTGTCATTTCTGATGAACACTACCAGCAAACTTCAACAAAAATTTCAGTGAAGGTTTTACGTCAGTTTGTACTGTGGGTCTGTAAGGTTCTTTTTCTTTCTAGTTGAGGCTTTGAATGGTTAAAGGTTCTTTATTAAAAACATTTCATTTATTTTAAAGGTGGAGTTACAGAACGAGAGGGAAGGAAGGAGGGAGGAAGGGAGGAAGAGAGACAGAGAGAGAGAGAGAGATGTCTTCCATACACTAGTTCATTCACCAAATGGCCACAATGGCCAGGGCTGTGCCAGAACGAAGCCAGGAGACAGGAGCATGGGCGCAGGAGCCCAAGCACTTGGGCTATCTTGTGCTGCCCTCCCAAGTGCATTAGCAGACAGCTGGATTGGAAGTGTAGCTAGGACTCTGATTCAGTGCCCATGTGGGATGCTGATATCACGGGCGGCAGCTTTACCAGCTAAGCCACAACGGTGGCAACAAATGTTCATATTTTTTACTTTAAAGATTTACAAAACCCCTCTGAAAGTTAGACATTTTATAACACAGCTAATAACTCTGAAAGGACTAGAGTTAATAATGGGTGGAGTAGGGCATTTGGTACAATGGTTAAGGAGAAACTACCTGACCTGCTGAGTGGACAGTGCTGTCTGTGACTGTCCTCCAACCTACTACTTTATTTTCAGCTGTGAGCACCAGAGCTTTGAAAACACTTTTAATAATGTACAACACAAAGAGGCAGAACAAAGGGCAGTCAGGCACAAGAGTGCACTGCTCTAGTCTTATCCACACTGAAGGTGCGGAGGTCTGTTCAACTCCTGTGTAAATTTCAACCAGGTCAGCCTTCTGGTAGTGAAAGAGCTGGCATGCAATGCCACTTCATTCTACAGAATGCTAACAGAGACTTGCTGTCTAGTGGTTAAGATGCTGCATTCTAGTGGTTCAAGTGCTACCGTACATGAACAGCGTCACTCTTTCAAAGACACACACATGCGGTTCACAGTTTCATTTGCCTCAACACGGCATTTGATAAAGAAATTAAGTAGCTCAATTATCTCCCTCTAGCAAATCAAAAGTCAGTGCAGCTCCGGGGCTTCTTCTGGAACCTGCCTGACTGGCTTTTTTCTCAGGCCTTCTGAACTTGCTATTGCCAGACCCAGCTTGATGGGGCCTTCTACAGGTTATCAGTGGGGCTCAGGTTTCGCTGCACATGGGTCTCTATTCAAGAGTCCTATCAGGATGAAGGGCAGGATGGGAGAGGGAGTGGGAGAGGGGAGGGCCACGGGAGAGAGGGAGGTTTGGGGGGGGAAGCCACAACAATACACAACTTGCACTTTGTAAATTCACATTTATTAAATAAAAAATAACTATATAACAAAAAAAAAGAAAAAAAACTTAATACTTTACCCTTTTAGTATTTTTATGTTCTACTTAAAACTATTGGTTGAACTCTGTAATTAATACACAATTACTCTTAGGTGTTTAATTAATGCTATAACTAGTACTCAAATAGTATTTTACACTTTGTGTTTCTGTGTGGGTGTAAACTGTGGAAATCTTTACTTAATATAAAGATCTTTACTTAATATACTTAATATAAAGATAATTGAAAATTAATCTTGATGTGAATGGAAGGGGAGAGGGAGTGGGAGAGGGGAGTGTTGTGGGTGGGAGGGAAGTTATGGGGGGGAAGCTATTGTAATCCATAAGCTGTACTTTGGAAATTTATGTTCATTAAATAAAATAAAATATATAGAAAAAAGAGTCCCATCAGCAGAGAACCTTCCAAGACCATCCGAGTGGCATCCTCTCTTGCACCTGGTCTCCCCACACACACCTCCTCCCTTGTCCTTTTCTCTGCTTTATTTTTCATCTGAAGTCTTCACCATACTTGACATTATATTCTACTGGATGTGTTCAAGGCTGACCCACTCTAGAATGCAAGCTCTTGAAGGCAGAGCATGGTCTTGTTTATCATGCTATTCCCAGGGTCCATGGCCAGTAACAGCTTTCAAGAAATATTATCTGAATTAATAAACAGGAATGAAAGCCAAACACCTCTGTTTCTAGCTTAACATATGCTCACCTCCCTGTTAGCTATAACGGACTCCTCTACACCACCTGCCCTTGGTGTGCCAACAGGGAGTGATGAAAGGGCAGCTCTTGTCTTGTGTTGAAGCAGAGATGCTTCACTGAAAGGAATGTGAATTATAAAAACCTGGTGTTGATGGAAAGCACAGGAGATTACCTCACTGTTTGTGGAAGTCTAGATGGATGCAACCCTGGAGGATAATTTAGAAGGACCTAGCAACATTTTAAACAGGACTGTACTTGACCTAGTGATTCTCAAATAACACAGGTCATCAAAACAGCAGTTCCTGGGATGCTCAGGTATGGATATTCCAGGTTTCTCAGTGCAGCATTATTTTAATGGCAAAAAAATCAGAATTATCACACAAAATGGCAACCACTTATATTGGAATACAATGTAATCTTATACAGTCACTGAAGAGAATGAGATCTATATGTTTATAATGATAAAAATTGCTATACTGTCAAGAAAAAAAGGAAGATGGAAAACCATCCTATCAAGAACACAGTTCTGCACAAAGTCATTTCTATGTGCATGTGAGCACAGTACACACACAAATACACCCAACCATACCCCTCCACCCCACCCCCCACTTTTATTAAGGTGCGGAAAGCACCTGGAAGAGGACACATCAAACTGTCACCAGTGCTTCGGATATCTCCAAACAGAGCTGAGGGGTAACTTCCATTTTCTTTTTTTCAACTTCCACTTTCTAAATCATAAATTTTGTAATGTGCACACTTTAGGGACAAGTAAATCACATTCAGAATAACAAAAAGTAAAGATGCTGAACTTCTTTTAAATTCTGGAGCCAAAAATCATCAATATTTATAAAACTAAAATTCTGGGCTTTGGTATCAAGTTCCAGACAAACAAATGCAGCCACTATTTTGGCTTTATTTATTGCTGACCCATAAAATGAGGCTGGGAACACTCGTCCTATCCTCAGCTCAGGGTTCCCAGTTAGCTAAATTAAAGCCATAGGAAGAATTAAAAGTGAAACGTATGGCCTGGGAAAGCAGCAGAAGATAGCCTAATTCTTGGGCCCCTGAAACCATGCAGGGGACCTCGAAGAAGCTCCTGGCTCCAGCTTTTGAATCGGTTCAGCTCTGGCCATTGCAACCATTTACGGAGTGAACCAGTGGATGGAAGACCTCTGTCTCTGTCTGTAACTCTACCTCACAAATAAATAAATGAATCTAAAAAATTTGCTCTATCTCCCACTGCTTTTCAGAGAGAAGGTGGATAAAAAGGTGCTGTGGGCTCTAAATCCATTTGACAAAAAGGACTAAGATTATGATCAGGAGCAGTAGTAAGCAAGCTTTCAACCACAAAATAGAATAAAAACTGTTTCTTAGCACACCAAGTGTTGGTCCATTGCTACTCAAAAGCAAAGCATTCCATCCTTGTAATTATGCTCACACAACATGCTTTTATATACCCTAGCGGTTTGGAAAATTTCTTCAGAATACTCAAGATTTATTTTTAAAGAAGAGAAAATGCCTGCTTTGATAAAATGAACATGCCTGCACTTGAAGAGAAAAGGAAACATTTAGAAAAAAAGCAGTGAAACCACCAGATTGTGAAAAGGATACTTTATCCACCAGGAAGTTTCTGAAAGCTGTTTTTCTGTCATATACAAACAAGGTGTCCAAACTCAGGACTGAACAACATGTTCTACCAGTGCCACACAGCCACAATCCTAAATTATGGTTCTTGCCAAGGCTTCAAATAGAGGGTACATTTCTAATTATGCTGGGTAAGCTCCAACTCCCTCAGTTTTGAGCAAGCTGCAAATTGAGTCCAGTGCTGCAAAGTTCTATCAAGTTCCTAGTATCACAGGTTCAGTAAGTTATAACAAACTTAAGATGGTGAATTTACTGATAACAAAAGATTGCCAAAAAGACTTTTCACATACATTTCCTCAGGTTTTTAAACAGAAGGCATTTTAAAGTTGCTATAGCAATATAAAGCGAAAGTAAAGACCGCCACTGTTAAGGTCAGAGATGCTCTGTCTCATCTGCATTCCTTGTAGGTTGAATCCTATTAGTGAGTCTCAAACACCATTCTGTAGAACTTCATAGAGTTTTTAATTTCACAAGGCTGTAGTGATTGTATCGGGAGCCCAGTACAGACAACCTAGTCTGTACTGCTCAAAAAATCCCAGCAATCCTTGTGGTCACTTCAATTCTAGAAGTCTCTTCTGCCTTCGCATTTATTGCTATGAATATTTCTCTGCCTTTTTTATGACTTTTCCACCTGGAGCATTCTCTAAAATACCTTCAGGCCAGACTTCAGCCCCTGCCTCAAGAGTGCAATAATATACAGTTTGCAGGGCACTGTTAAGAGGTCAGAGAGAAGTCTCCTGATGTTAATAGACTGAGTAATATTGTTTGCTCCTTTACACCACATCATTAAATTGCTTTCATTATCCATAAAGTAATTCTTTATTTCACAGCAAATGAGATCCAACACTAATTCAAATAGGCTAAGTTCATCCTAACAAAATAATTTATTCCTAATAACTAAAGAAACAAGACAATGACAAAAAATTTGCCAAGACTTGTTATCATAAACGAGGGATCTCCAAACATTACAGAGAAAATGTTAAAAGAAATGTGTGTGGGTTTAAAAAAATTTTACACCAAAATAAAGTTATCTTTTCATTCCTTTTTCCATTAACTTTCTGAAGTATTCTCATACAGAAGAGAAAAAAGACGGTTTTAAAAATGAATCCAGGCCGGCGCCACGGCTCACTAGGCTAATCCTCTGCCTTGTGATGCCGGCACACCGGGTTCTAGTCCCGGTCGGGGCACTGGATTCTGTCCCAGTTGCCCCTCTCCCAGGCCAGCTCTCTGCTGTGGCCCGGGAGTGCAGTGGAGGATGGCCCAAGTCCTTGGGCCCTGCACCCCATGGGAGACCAGGAAAAGCACCTGGCTCCTGGCTTCGGATCACTGCGGTGTGCCGGCTGCAGCGCGCCGGCCATTGGAGGGTGAACCAACGGCAAAAGGAAGACCTTTCTTTCTGTCTCTCTCTCTCACAGTCCATTCTGCCTGTCAAAAAAAAAAAAGTGAATCCGGGGGCCGGTGCCGTGGCTCACTTGGCTGATTCTCCACCTGCAGCACCAGCATCCCAAATGGGCACCAGGCTCTAGACCCGGCTGCTCCTCTTTGGTTCCAGCTCTCTGCTGTGGCCCGGGAAGGCAGTGGAGGATGGCCCAAGTCCTTGGGCACCTGCACCCACGTGGGAGACCTGGAGGAAGCACCTGGTTCCTGGCTTTGGACTGGCATAGCTCAGGCCATGGTGGCCATTTGGGGGGGGGTGAAGCAATGGAAGGAAGATCTTTCTCTTTCTCTCTCTCTTTCCCTGTCTAACTCTATCTGTCAAATAAATTTAAAAAATATGGATCCTACCAGAGCAAAGAATGATGCTACATGATAATTTACAAGGGAGAGGCTAGCAGAGAAGAAGCAAGAAGCCTAAAGATTCTCTAAATTCACAAAAATGCTGCCCTTCCTGAATTGCAAGCTGACTTGAAGCAGAGGAATGAAATTTCCTTTCCAAGTTAGATCAAATGCACACATTATCATTAAGTTTTTTTTTTTTTTAAAAAGATTTATTTTTTTTGAAAAAGTTAGAGAGAGAGGTAGAGCCAGAGAGAGACAAAGAGAGAGAGAGGTCTTCCAACAGCTGGTTCACTCCCCCATGACTGCAATGGCCAGTGCTGAGCTGATCCAAAGCCAGGAGCTAGAATCTTCTTCTGGGTCTCTCACACAGGTGCAGAGCCCCAAGGACTCAGGCCATCTTCTACTGCTTCCCCAAGGCTTAGCAGAGAGCTGGCTCAGAAGTGGAGCAGCTGGGACATGAAGTGGCACCCATATGGGATGCCAGTACTGCAGGTCAAGACTTTAACCTGCTGTGCCACAGCGCCGGCCCCAGCTCAATATCTTATAGGACCATCTCCTTGTCCTTCTGAGACTCTGCTCCATCCTAGTGAAAACACAGTTTTACCTTCTAAGCTACACACAGATTCAGCAAGAGCATCCAGAGCACCATGGGTTGCTGTGCCACCCTGGTATCCCAGGAAGATCACGCGGTCCCAGCAGGAAGCACTCAGCTCCAACGTGAGGCGGCACTCAAAAGTCCACCATAGGTGTCTGCAATCACAGTTGGATATCCAAGTGGTCACACAGATCCGAGGAACTCCGTTACATGTTTTCTGGCATCTGGACACTCAGAAGTCAACTCAGTACAACATTTCCAGAGGCCATAGCCTCTACACCTAGGACCAAGCAGCTAAGAACATGTCCTGGGGGTGGGGGCAGTGAACTTCCCAAGGAAGTGTTCAAGTTGCACATAAAGTCCTGAATTCTGGTCCAAGATCCATTTGTGGGGCTCTTGAGGTGATCTTAGTTATAAGGGGGCTGTTCTGGATGCAACATTTTTTTTTTGAGAGGCAGAGTTAGAGAGAGAGAGAAAGGTCTTCCTTTTCCATAGGTTCACCTCCCAAATGGACGTTATGGCTGGCATGCTGCGCCGATCCAAAGCCAGGAGCCAGGTGCTTCCTCCTGGTCTCCCATGCAGGTGCAGGGGCCCAAACACCTGGGCCATCCTCCACTGCCTTTTCACATCACAGCAGAGAGCTAGACTGGAAGAGCAGCAACCAGGACAGAATCCAGCACCCCAACCGGGACTAGAACCCGGGGTGCTAGCGCCTCAGGCGGAGGATTAGCCAAGTGAGCCACGGCACCAGCCTGGATGCAACATTTCTATCATCGGCCTTGTGTGGACCTTGATTGCCAGGCTCAGAACAGGAATATAGCAGGGACAGACTGTCCCCTGCCTCATTTGCGAACACAGTTCTGACAGTGTGGTACCATAGAAACACTAAGTGGAGTCGTGGGGACTCAGAATGCTCAGAGAACCTGCAGGAGGTCTCTGCCACACAGCAGCATTCCAGTTCCTCTCAGTGCTCAAGGCCAGGGATGAGGAGTCTTACACTGGAAAAAGATACCAGCCCTAGCTGGAGAAGAGGTTGCTAAGAAAACGAGGAGCTGGATCATGAGACAGTATCACTAGCTAGTCCACACAATCCTCAGGGAGCTGACTTAATAAGACATCAAGTCTGTCCAGGTTCCCTGGAGTGTCATATGATTAGACCCAGACTAGTTAAAGCCAATGTGTTATACTCAGCAGCCAGGGCTAACCTCATGGGCGTGCAGCCTACACAGTCACATTGGAACAGTCACACAGGGCTGGCACTCAGAAGGGCCTGCACTGGGTTTAAACCTCCGCTGGTTGTGTCTTAAAAAGCCTCAAAATTTTATCTTTGAACTTGTGTTTTGTAAGCAAGTCAAAAGAACATGAGTCTGAGCCAAGGGGATACATGGAAGAAAGGAAAGAACTTTATGTTTTAGTATCTTTAGTGGCATTTTACTGCTGCCTTTGGAACAAGGTGCTCACAAAATTGTGCAGCAGGCCCAGGTAGCAGTGGTGAGGTAAACCCCTCCCAAGTAGCCAGCCACACTTTGAAGGAAGGAACTGAAGACTAATGGTATAGCGACTAAGCCTCTACTGCAATCCCCACAGCCCATGTTAGAGTGCCCAGGATCAAGTCCTGGCTGAAGTCCTGATTCCAGCTTCATACTACTCCAACCTGGGAGGCAGCAGGTGATGGCTCAAGTACTTACATCCAAGCCACTCACATAGGAGACTTGGATTGAGTTCCCAGATCCTGGCTTTACATACCTTTCCAGCTCTTGTGGGCATTAGGGAAGTAAACTAACGCATGAAATATTTCTTTCTTCCTTTGAAATAAATAATAAATAAATTTAAAAAAGTCTAATCACCAGGGACCTTGAGGACTCCTCAAATCCTCTGGTCCTAACCCTACCAGCAAATCTCCTTTCATACCTCAGGGTCCCTCTTAAAAGTCAGTTCCAGTCCCAGGGTGGCCAGGTATCCTCCTCAGACTCCCCCAACAGCTCAAGACTCCCCACTGGTGTGAATCAGGACACAAGACCTGTATTAACAAATCACTGCATGAGGCCACAGCATTAGAAAGAAGGGTTCTTAGTGACACAGCTCAAGTCCCTGTAGTTATGCTCCACACACAGACAAGCCCAAACACTAGGACCACTGGTTTTTACCAGCTACCACCTCTCTGATACCCCAACTCTGGAACCGATGGAAGCTGAAGTTCCAACCCCAGGAGGGACACAGCTCTGGGGCAAGCACAGCAGGATTTAAACTGGAACTTCATTGACCTCGATATATGGCCTAGGGCTGGTTCCCACTTCCTTTAACTCATATTTAAAAGAGTATCAGTGGTGCCTTCCTCACAGAGCTTTGAAGAGGATTAGACAGGACAATGTGGCATAATTAAATAAAACTCTTGCTTCCCCTCCTTGTGTTGTTATTTAGAAATGAGACAATGGTGCATTAAGAAGCCTGACAACTAAAAGTGCTTCATTAATGCTGATTCTCTTAAACATCCTTTCTTGTCCCTCCTACCTTTATTCCTGTAAACAGACCTTTCTATAACCAACACTTCCTGTCCCAAGATCCAAAAGTGAGTGCATTGTTAATTCTGCATAAGCTGAATTCCAACTGTGTACCAGGGACTACAGGAATGAAAGCAGAGAGACAAAGTCCTGCCCTGGACAAGCTCACAGTCTTATACAGGATACAGGTATTTAGCAAATAAATGGTGATAAAATGGGTAAGCACTTTACATGTATAGGCAGTGTGTTACAGAAGCTCTGGATACTTAGTTCTGCTGGGGCGAATGAGAGAAAAGTATCACAGAGAAGGAAGACACCCATATGGGATGCTGGTACTGCAGGCGGCAGTTTCATCCACTATGCCACTGTTCTGTCTGCCACTCCCCCACCCCCAGGCTATTCCCACTTGTGATCCCACTGTCTGATCAAACACCTAGGAAAGCAGAGGAAGCACCCCAAAGACTTGGGCCCCTGAACCCACACTGGAGTACTGGATAAAGTACATGGTGTCTGCTTTGGCCTAGCCCAGCCCGAGGACATTGTAGCCACCTGGGGGGTGAACCCATACACAAAGATCTCTCCTGCACCACCTATCTAGAACTCTGCCTTTCAAACCAATATTTAAATAGAAAAGAATATCTAGTACTTACTATGAGGTGTCAGAATCTGGGGGCAGGCTGGAACAGAGCACAGAGGGATTCTTGGGGGTTCTCTAAGCTTCTGCTTTCTCCTCCATGTGTGCAGCCTGTGAAAATTCACCGGATTAGCTGCCAAATAATTCGAGTGCCCCATGCCCCCGTTTTCCTGCACACTCACCTTACACTTCTGAACTACCTGGAGAAGAGAGGCCGTGAGTCAAGTCCTCTCAAGGACGTGGCAAAGGCTACTTCCGGCCAGGGACAGAAAACCCCCAAGACAGAATTGGGCCCGTGGGAAAAATTCTACCTCTCCCAATTCCCTGCACCACTCATGCCCGCCAGAACTCCTGGCACTCTCCCCCTCCCTTTCTTCTCCCCAACGTGCGTTTCTGCCCCTCCCTTCCTTGCCTCCCCACCTTCACACCACCTTTTCATTCTCCCCCCTTCCTCTCTCCTCCAGCCTCCCCTTAACCCCCACTCTCTTCCACCTTCTATCTCAGCTACCCCTCACACACACCCTCCCCACTCACTGTCCCCCAGGCCCCGCCTACCCAGTGACAGGAAGGCCACCGTGCCAAACTCTCCACAGAAAGAACCTTTCTGTTCCTGACACAGGGACCCGGTCCTGAGGTGCAGTCTTTCAGAGGGGCCAAAGAAGAGGACTGCGCCTAGAAAGTTCCAGAAGCACAAGATAATTGAGCGGCTGCCTCACCACAGCCTCAGCTGATCCCGGCCTGACCCTGGGGGGCACTGGGTCTCCTCAGGCTTGGCCACCAGCATTGAAATCAGTAACTCAGGGCTTACACAAGCTCTGGGCTGGGGCACCGTGCAGAAGAAACAGATGCGCCTGTGGGTGCACTTCCAGGTCACAGCGCTGGGCACAGGCGCACTCCTCACTGGTGACTGACAGGGCACCAGGGGACGCAGCTACACCCTGATGCCTCAGGGCCACTTCCATTCCTGCCTCTCCAGGCTGTGACCCAGGGAGGCAGCCACTGATGGCCCAGGCACTCTGGACCCAGCCACCCTGTCAAGTGGGAGTCCTGAATGGAGCTCCTGCCTCCTGGCTTCTTCCTGGACCAGCGCTGGCCCTTGCCACTGCTTGGGGAGAGCAGCAGTGCAAGCAGCATCGCGAGTACTCTTTCTCACTCTGAGTGATCATCCATCTGGGGGTTCACCCCCTAGGTGGCTACAAATCCCGGGGCTCGGCCAGGCCAAGGCAGAAGCCAGGGACTTTATCCAGTGCTCCACTCTGGGTTCAGGGTCCTAAGACCTTGGGCCTTCTCCCTCTGCTTTCCCAGGAATGTTAGCAGACAGCAGCATCCCATGGGCAACGACTTCCGGAGCACCTGGCATTGTGGGGTAGTGGGTATAGCCACCACCCACATCGTGCATCCCATCTAGGCGCCGGTTTGAGTCCCGAATGCTGCACTTCCGATGTGGCTCTCTGCTGTGGTTTGGGAAGGCAGTAGAAGATGGCCCAACTCCTTGGAACCCTGCACCCACAAAGGTAACCACGGGTGGCTCTGGCTCCTGGTTTTGGATCTGCTCTGCTTTGGCCATTGCAGCTGACTAGGAAGTGGAACAGCAGATGGAAAACCTATCTATCTATCTCTCTGTCTGTCTGTCTCTCTCTCTGCCTCTCATCCTCTCTGTGTATATGTCTGAATTTCAAATAAATGTTTACAGAAAAGTAAAAAATTAAAAAAGGAAGACATAGCTGTAAATAAAATACTACAAAAAGGCCAACTACTATAGTTTATTTAGAATGTGATACTATATGCATTGCATACCCAATTAACAAAGAATTTGAAAAAGAATTTAAATCAATCTTAGAAAAGATGATGGTACCCATTCATTCTCTTCTTCCTTAAAACATACTGTGTGGTATTATCTCTGACTTACGCATGAGGAAATCTTTGTAATTTACTTCTTCAGAAATTTATGTACCTACTCGCACAAGGACTTGAAACACCTGTGATCTGGAGTTCTTCACAGAACACAGCTCTGCTTCCCAGTCCCCGCCCTCTACATTCTTGACCTGAATTTAACGTATGGATCATGTTTGAAATGGGACAAATCACGTGTCCCACAAAGCAAGACAGAATACAGAAAGGTACCATCCGAGGTCACTGTTGCCATTTTCTACGTGCACGTGATCATGTTGGTACTTCTTCTCTCATTTCTCAATTGTAGATACAAATTGGAAGGGAGTTAAGTCCAACTATCCCTATCTGCAGATGACATGATTCTATATATAGGAGATCCAAAAGACTCCACTAAGAGACTATTGAAACTCAGAGTAGAATGTGGTAAAGTGGCAGGATAGAATATTAGCAGCCTATTTGTATACACAAACAATGTCATGGCTGAGAAAGGACTTCAAAGACCAATCCCATTCACATAGCTACAAAGAAAATAAAATTGCTTGGAATCAATTTAACCAAGGATGTTCAATATCTGAGGATCACAACAGATTAAAGAAAGGGATAGAAGAGGACACCAAAAAAAAAACACAAAAAAAACAAAAAAAACAAATTGAGAAGCTTCTGCCCTGCAAGACTAAAGAGGCAACTAACGGAATGGGAGAAATTATCTGCAAAGTATGCAACTGATAAAGGATAAACTACCAGAAACTTTCAAGAAACTCAACAACAGCAAAACAAACCACCCACTCAAGAAATGGGCAAGGGACTTCAACAGGCTAAATATTTCAAGAAAGGAAATCTAAATGGCCAACAAACACATGCAGAAATGCTCAGGATCACTAGCCATCAGGGAAATGCAAATCAATACTACAATGGCCTTGAGGATATGGAGGGAAAAGGCACCCGCATCCACAGCTGGTGGGAATGTAAACTGGTATCGCCACTGTGGAAGACAGTAGGGAGAAAAGTCAAAAATCTGAATATAGACGTACCATAGGAGCCAGCCATTCCACCCCTGTGAATATACCCAAGGGAAATGAAAGCAACATACGAACAAAGAGTTATCTCTGCCCCCATAAATCAATGCACAATGTCAAAGATATGCAATCAGCCAAAATGCTGATCACCTCAAGACTGAATAAAGACATTATGGGCTATGTACACCATACATACATACATACATACATAGACTGCATAGCCTGGCTATTGTGCATTCTACTGGAATAAGCATAGGCCTGTGAAAACCTCTCTGTCTACAAAATGATTTCATTTCCTTCAACATGCTCCCAGTAGTGGGTACATCCATACAGTTTTCCATGTTGACAGGAATAATTTCACAGGAAAAATTGTATTGCTCTACAGGTATATATTAAGGAATAAAAACATCGGATCAATAAACCCAATTTTACCTTAAAACACTAGAACAGCAAAGTAAATCTTAAGAAACCAGAAGGAGGAAAAAGATTCAAATGGAAATGAAGCCAACGGCATAGAGAATATCACAACAAAAATTCAGTGAGACCAAAATACAATTTTTGAAACCTCAACGAAATTGACAATACATTTATCCACATGAAACAAGGAAAAAAGAGAACAGACTCAAGTGACATAACAAGAGAAATGACAGAGAGGACATTACTAACAACCTTACTAAAATAATCATCAAAAAACACTATGGGAAAACCAAGGCACAAGAATTTGGTCAATGTAGATACAATGGATTGATTCTCAGAAAGAAACAAACCACTAAAATGATTGCAGTCAAACTAGAAACTCTGAATCAACTTTTTTTTAAAATTGTTTTGACAGGCAGAGTGGACAGTGAGAGAGACAGACAGAGAGAAAGGTCTTCCTTTTGCCACTGGTTCACCCTCCAATGGCCACTGCAGCTGGCGCGCTGTGGCCAGCACACCGCGCTGAACCGAAGGCAGGAGCCAGGTGCTTCTCCTGGTCTCCCATGGGGTGCAGGGTCCAAGCACTTGGGCCATCCTTCACTGTACTCCCAGGCCACAGCAGAGAGCTGGCCTGGAAGAGGGGCAACCGGGACAGAATCCGGCGCCCTGATTGGGACTAGAACCCAGCGTGCTGGCATCGCAAGGTGGAGGATTAGTGTATTGAGCCGCGGCGCTGGCCTGAATATACTTTTAACATGAAATGAGACTGTATTGGCAGGGAAACCAAAAAACAAACACAAAAAATGAAGAAAATTCCAGGACCACAAGGCTTCACCAGTGAGAACTCCCATTTAAAGGGTAATTAAAATCCGTGATTCGCAAATCCTTCCAAAAAGGAGATTAAGAGGGAAAACATCCCATTTTATTCCACCAGAACAGAATTATCCCAACATCGAAAACAAACACATCATAAAAAAAAATGTAGCATATAAATATCTATCATGAATCTGTCACAATCCTGAACAAATTACCAAATGCGATCCAGAAAAACAAGCAAAGCTTAGCTCACGGTGCGCAACTGACAGTTACTCCAGGAATTCAAGGATGGCTACCATACAAAATCAATATATCCCAGAACAGAATCAACAAGAGAAAAGACCACACATTATCCCTATAGACTCAGAAAAACTATTTCACAAAAACTTCCATTACTTTTGCAATATTAAAAAAAAAAAAAAACATCAAATTAGGAATGGAAGGTACACCTCGGCCTGACAATGCTCTTTCATGAAAAACCCACAGAGCACTAACATCTCACCTAATGAGAATAACCCAAAACTTTCCTCCTAGACCAGGACACAGACAAGCATTTTCGCTCTCATTCCTCCTCAGAACACGCTCAGAGGTCTAGAGCAGGGCGGCTGGGCCATCAAAAAGCAAACAGACAGGAACGTGAGGCCGTTCTGGGAGGAGACTGAGCCACCTCTGCTCTTGCACAGCTGCTCACACACTGGGGAAAGTTCCATACCGTCGCATAGCATGACCCCGACTCTACCCACGCCTTCGGGACCCAAGAGCAACGGGCACGCCAGCACCCAAGACCCCCAGCGTGAAACTGCAAAAGCCGTGCATCACTCACCTTCAAGCAGGCTTGGTCTGCTGGCGGGACAGAGGCCCGCGAAGGCCATTGCTTCCAGAAGGGTCTGAAGAAGAAAAATGAGTCTGGGAAATGGCATGACTGTCTAGAACCCACAGCCTTTCCTGATCCCGACCTGACCCTGGAGCTGCTGGGTTTCCCTCAGGCTTGGCCAGCAGCATCGGGGATGGCTCCTCACAACTTGTGCAGCCTCTCGGGCAGGAGCGGACGCGGCACTGACTCCCACTTGAGCACTGTGGAGCATTCAGGGCCGCACAAGCGGGTGCACTTCCAGGTCACAGGGCAGGGTGAAAGTGCAGTCCCCATGGGCTATTTTAATGATTCCACAGGACACTTCTCTGCACTGCTGCATGCAGGGCCACTTCCAGTTTGCCTCTCCTGTTCCAGGTTGTGACCCAGGGAGGCAGCCACTGATGGCCCAGGTACCCTGGACCCTGTATCTGTGCCTTGTGGAAGTCCTGAATGGAGCTCCTGCCTCCTGGCTTCTGTCTGGCCCAGTGTTGGCCCTTGTCACCTTTTGGGAGAGAGCAGCAGTACAAGCAGCATTGCCAGCACACACTCTTGCTCTGAGTGATCATCCATCTGGGGGTTCACACCCCAGGTGGCTGCAAAGGCCAGGACTGCAACAGGCAGAAGCAGAAGCCAGGGACTTTATCCGGTGCTCCATTCTGTGTTCAGGGGCCTAAGTCCTTGGGCTGTCTCCCTCTGTTTTCCCAGGCGTGTTAGCAGACAGCTGGATCCCAGGGGAATGGCTTCCGGGAGGATCGGCACTTTGAGGTGTGGGTAAAGCCACCACCCCCAGTGCCTGCATCCCATATGGGTGCTGGTTCATATTCCGGCTGCTGCAGTTCCGACACAGCTCTCTGCTGTGGACTGGGAAGGCAGTAGAGGATGCCCCAAGTCCTTGTACCTCTGCACACAAGAGGAGACCCCGGTGAGGCTCCTGGCTCCTGGCTTCAGATCCACTCAGCTCCACCCTTTGCAGCCAACTGGGTAGTGGACCAGCACATGGAAGACCTCCCCCTCATTCTCTCCCCCTCGATCTCCCTATTTCTCTCTCTCTCTGCCTCTCATCCTCTCTGCATGTAACTCTCAATGTCAAATAAATAAATAGGATCTTTAAAAACAGTAAAAAAAATTAAAGAAGGAAGACATAGCTGTAAATAAACTACTACATCAAGACCAACTACTAGAGTTTATGTAGAATTTGATATTATATGCATTACATACCCTATTAACACAGAATTTGAAAAAGAGTTTAAATCTGTCTTAGAAAAGATTCCAGTACTCATTCGTTCTCTTCTTCCTTATAAACATTCTGTGTGGTGTTATCTCTGTCTTTCGCATGAGGCAATCTTTGTAATTTATTTATTAAGACACTCGCACAAGGACTTGAAACACCTGTGATCTACAAAGTTCTCCACTGAACACAGGTCTGCTTCCCAGTCTCTGCCCTCCACAGTCTAGCCTTGCATTTAATGTATGGATCATGTTTGAAATGGGAAAAATCATATCTTCCACAAAGCAAGATAAAATACAGAAAGGTAGCATCTGAGGTCACTTGGTATTTTCTACATGCACTTTATAATGTTTGTACTTTTTATCTCATTTCTCAATGTTAGAATATGGGTTAATTTTAATTTTTTTATAATAGAAGAAAATGTTTCATATTTATACCAGATTGTGGGATTCTTTGGATATTTAGACAGTTGTGAATTTCTAAAATTAAGGACTTTGTCATGTACAAAAAACAGTTACATACTGTATTCTTAAAAATGTATTCCGAGGAATCTTCTAAGATGGTGGAATAGGGAGGGAACACACTGATAGTCCAGGAAAAGATAGTTTAATAAAAGTGGAGATACTGTAGTTTCAGGGAAGAGTTATGGAAAAAACTGCAGAGGAAACTCTTCCAGAACTAGGGGTACACGGTGGACCTATGTGGAGGGCACGGGTGCCCACGGCTCGGAACCCCAGTCGCCAAGGCTACTCAACAGCGCTGGAAATGCAGTAGCCCGAGACACTGGCAGGAAAACGGCAGGAAGAGCCTAAAGGGAACGAGGCTTAAAGCCCCATGGGGGAAGTTCACCAGCCTAACTAGAGGAGAGAAAAAATAAATAAATAAATAAATAAATAAATAAATAAATAGGACCAGTACAGACATGATTCTCTCTTTCCACTCACCTTACAAAGGCGGGCAAGACAAAGAACAGGCACCATTGTGGACATACATAAAAGCTGCATCCGCCATCAGCCAAGCAGAAAAACCTGACTCTGGTGGGCAGAAGTAACAGGAGGTTAGGACCGAGTGAATGTGTGGAGCTAAGAAACTGAGACTGTGAAAAAAAAAAAAACAAAACTGAAATTGTGTGAGAGAACTCACTGAGTACCCAAGATGTGAGTACTCTCGGGAGAGTACACAAACTCGGTAACCTTGGCAACCCGGTGGGAGACTGCAGGAGAATTTGAGCTTATGCTGAGGGCTGCACAGATCCTTAGTGTGGTCCTTGGGACAGAGAAGATGCATATTATACCCACAGGGGCCAGAGCTCAGACACTGACTACCTTCAATTCTGCTCAGCTGTGCAGAATTATTTCCCTTCTGAATAAAAAGAGAGTGAGACAGAGAGAATATTTACCACACCTAACCTGGGTGTGTCACCTTTGGCACACCTTTAACCCTGAAGAACCTAACACAGCTCTCTGGCCACACCCCTCACAAGCCTCTAGGATCCATCAAAAACAGTCCACTTAGTCTAGAGTCACAGAATAATGAGAAAAACCACCACAGTGAAGGAAAAAAAAAAAAAAGAAGAAACCAAAGAATATCTCCACAATGCCAAGCAACAAATGTAGAAACCGAGGAAACAAGAACAAGGAAGATATTATGATGCCAAATGAACAAGACACCCCAATTCAAGATAATGAAGATGATGAGATAGAAGAAGTGCAAGATATGGATTTCAAAAAATGTATAGGAACATTTAGAAGTTCTCAAAAACAAATTCTTGAACTACAGAAATCCTTACTGGCCAGGATAGAAAATCTCTCTCGTGAAAATGAAATCTTATGGCCGGCGCCATGGCTCCATAAGCTAATCCTCCACCTGTGGTGCCAGCACACCGGATTCTAGTCCCAGTCAGAGCGCCGGATTCTGTCCCGGTTGCCCCTCTTCCAGGCCAGCTCTCTGCTGTGGCCAGGGAGTGCAGTGGAGAATGGCCCAGGTCCTTGGGCCCTGCACCCACAAGGGAGACCAGGAGAAGCACCTGGCTCCTGGCTTTGGACCAGCACGGTATGCCGGCTGCAGCGCGCCAGCCGCGGTGGCCACTGGAGGGTGAACCAATGGCAAAAGGAAGACCTTTCTCTCTGGCTCTCTCTCTCACTGTCCACTCTGCCTGTCAAAAAAAAATAATAAAATAAAATAAAAGAAAAAGAAAATATAATCTTAAGGAGGAATCAAAATGAAATGAAGAAACTAGTATAACAGGAAAGTGTGATAGTGAAGAGAAATCTAAATGAAATGAAGAACTCAACAGATCAAATGACAAACACATTAGAGAGCCTTAAAAACAGAATCAGTGAAGCAGAAGGGAGAATATCAGACTTAGAAGACAGAGCACAGGAAAATATACAGTCAAACCAAAGAAAAGAAGAGGAAATTAGAAATCTAAAAAATATTGTTGGGAATCTACAGGATACTATTTAAAAATCCAACATTCGGGTTCTAGGAGTTCCTGAAGGCATGCAGAGAGAGAAAGGATTAGAAGGCCTTTTTAGTGAGATACTAGCAGAGAACTTTCCAGGTTTGGAGAAGGACAGAGACATCCTAGTACAGGAAGCTCATAGAACCCCCAATAAACATGACCAAAAGAGATCCTCACCACGACACGTGGTAATTAAACTTACCACAGTGAAACATAAAGAAAAGATCCTAAAATGTGCAAGAGAGAAACTCTGAGATTACTCTCAGAGGATCTCCAATTAGACTAAGAGCAGACTTCTCATCAGAAACCCTACATGCTAGGAGGGAATGGCAAGATTGAGCCCAGGAACTAAGAGAGAAAAACTGCCAGCCCAGAATATTATATCCTGCCAAGCTCTCATTTGTGAATGAAGGTGAAATAAAGACCTTTCATAGTAAACAGAAATTGAAATAATTTGTCGCCACTTGTCCAGCCCTGCAAAAGACACTTAAGTATGTGAGTAAGTAAGTAAGCAGTTTTTTATATATAGGCACACGTGAGTACACAAATACACACATACGGACAGAAGCTTGCCTTCCCAAAACACCTGACTGCAGAGTTTATGGTTGCCATCACTTGACCAGAAGGCTCAGGGTTAATCCTGGGCGCCTCCTGAACCCATTAGCAAGGGGCCATCACCTCAGCTGTACCCTTACATGCTGTACCGAGGGGCACAGGAGTGCATGAAGGTATGCAGATTCCTCCCTGGCCAGGCCACCCACACCCCACGTGACCTGTGTGGCCCTACTGTGCGGGGAGCTGACCCATGGGGCTGTGCCCTCTGCATCCCCTCCTGCTCACCATGAAACAGCCCAGCGAGGCAGGCTGGGAAAATTGTAGGACATCTGGAGCCACTCAGTATAGCCAGCAATGCCATCAGGTGACCGTGACAAAGACAACAAATGACAAGGACTTCTTGGCTCCACGTGGGGGGCCTGTGCATCCAGGCAGAGCCTTGCAGCATGAGCACTTTGGGAACACATGTGCAATGTGCACAGAGGAACACGGGAGGGTATGGTGGGAATGAATGAATAATGGCCTCTGGCTCCTTGCTTTCATGAGTCAGTGTGGCCCTGTGGTGAAAAAGAAAGAACAGCTGCACTTCCCTCACCGGTAAGTATCTCAGCAAGGAAACCACCCGTGTTCAAGGCCACTGTCTCCCTCCAGACCCTCCCCTTGCCCACTGCCTTAACACAGGTCAAGCTGCATGGCTGGAAGAAATCCCAAGCAAAGACATGAGCCAACACTCTGGCATGTCTGTCCTGGTGGACACTCAGTCAGAGAAGAGTATCCTTTCCCTAAATCCTGCCCTTCACATCTCAAGCTGCAGATCCTCTCTGTTAAACCTGTCCCCCTAGAGTCAACCATACTACACCCAGACCCCACCAGAGTAGCTATAGATCCCAAGGGGGCTCGTGATCAGGGCAGCTGAAGACATGGAGACCGCCGCACAAGCCACGAATCCTGCCAAAGGCAGGCTGCAAGTCTGAACCACAGAGGGTGTTAGCAGTACAATGACAGTGCGAGCCACTGCTCAGAGGGAACCAATTCAAGACCTCGCCCTGGCACAGCCACCAGATGCCGGTGACATGGCTGTCCTAACAAGTCGTCTCCTCTCCTAGGCCAAGCAAGGACGCACCCCAGAGCCTCTCGCCCCTGCCACAGCAGGATCCCTGCTCTTCCTGGTGTGGAACAGCACGCAGGGACTGCACTGGTTTGCAGCTAATAGGAATTCGATAGGCATCACTCCTCTCCTGATGCCATTCCGAGCCTTGGGGCGATGGTTCAACTGTGGCCAGACACATGGTGGTAGTGGCAACAGGGAGGACACTTTATCTGCACCTGTCACTGCATGGGCAGCCATATCCTCTGGCCTTGCCAAGTTCTTGGGAGCTGGAGCCGAGGGACTGCAGCAGGAGTGACAGCTGCTCTGAATAGGCCTTGTCACTCATTCCCTAGCATGTCACCCACTAAGAATATTTTTATTGTTAGGCTTCAGCTAAGGGATATTATCAGAACAGGTAGGCGAAGACGTAGACAGTCGACGAGAAGGCCCTTTTACAGAAGTAATTACAGACAACTTCCTTAATTTGAAGAAAGGGACGTTTGAGCACAGGAAGCACATGGAAGTCCTAATACACATGACCAGAAAGATCTTCACCATGACCCACTGCAGTCAAATTCTTCACACTCCAACACGAAGACAAGACTCTAAAATCACACAAGAGAAACACCAGACCTTTTTCAGAGGATCTCCAATTAGAATCACATCTGACTTCTCATCAGACACCCTATACGGGCTAGGAAAAAGTGGTGAGATTATATGCCACGTCTTAAAAAAAAGAGCTGTTAATCAAGAATAAAGTACTTTGCAAATCTCTCACTTAGGAATGAAGATGAAATAAAAAATTAGAGCCTGCTGAGGAAATTTCTACTGGCCTCCTGACACACACTTCTGCTCCACAATAAACTTTCCACCTCAGCTTCCTGTGACTTTCTGAAGTATGCACCTGTACCTAACTCAAGACACTGAATCCAGTTATAAATCCTCCAACAAAGAAAATGATAAGCTCTCCTATTCAATACCACTTCACTGATAGCTTCTACCCGTACACGTCCAGAATACAGAATATGAAATACTCGTTTTATGCCACCTGAGATACTTTAATACCAAAATCAAATATATTACTGGGAAAACTATGCACAAATGTCCCCCATAAACAGAGAACTCTCCAAATCCTCGAAATACGATCAAATTAAATCTAGGAATACTTTAATGTGTCATGACTAAATGGGGCTTCTCTCACAAATGAAGTGGGTTCAGTGTTAGAAAAACTCATCTATGTAATTCATGTGTGGGTGGCTAAAGAAGAAAAATATGAAAGACGTGCAGAAATTAGCCAAATGCTGATCCAACAAAACAGATAAAAATCTATGGCAAGCATCACACTGATGTGGTGAAAGCCAGTAGAGAAGGGTTTCCCCTCAAGGAGGACATAAAAGCTAAGGACATCCGCGGTCATGGCTCCTACTTGATGTCACAGCAGGGAGTCCACTGAGTGTTGTTAAAGCAAGAAAAACACAATGAAATGAGAGAGCTGAAGGGCAGATGTTAAACTCTGGGTTTCCCGAAGCCTTGATCATCTACACATAGTTCCAAAAGCATTTTCTAAACAGCTACTAGTCACAAGAAATTATTTCAGCATGACCATGATGGGTAGAAGGGCAATGTCAAAATATCAAGTGCAGGGCTGGCGCTATGGCCTACCAGATAAAGCCGCCACCTACAGCACTGACATCCAACATGGGCACCTGCTCAAGTCCCGGACGCTCCACTTCTCATCTTCTTCTCTGCTATGACCTGGGAAAGCAGTGGAAGATAGCCCAAGTCCGTGGGCCCCTGCACGCTCTTGTGAGACCCAGAATAAGCTCCTGGTTCCTGGTTTCTGATCGGCTCAGCTGAGGCCACTGCAGCCATCTGGGGGTGAACCAGCAGATGGAAGACCTCTCTCTGTCTCTGTCCCTGTCTCTATCTCTTTCCCTCTGCTTCTGCCTTTCAAATAAATAAAAAGTCTATTGAAAGCAATTATTTATTATAAAATCAATTGTATACCACCATCAATGAACAGGCAGATACTGATATAAAAATTAATTGTATACTACCATCAGCGAACAGGTAGACACTGATTTGAAATTTAAAATAGCCTACTGAAATGAAAACTCGTAAACCCTATCAATAAAATACACAATATGTTGGCTGAAGACTAAAATGCTGATAAAGGAAACTAAAGAAGATCTAAATAAATACACTGTGCATAGGACTGGAAGACTGAATATTATTAATATACCATTTCTTCTAAAATGTTCTATAGGTTGAACACAATCTAAATAAAAAAACAAAACAAAACAAAACAAAACAAAAAAACAAACAAAAAAACCTCCAGCAAGAGCTTTTGGAGAAAAAAAAAAAAAAAAAAACCTGACTGTAGTTAGGAAAACGCAAGACAACTGACTATCAACTCCACCGTGAAAAACAAAGAACTGGGTGAAATCACGATACTGTCTTTCCAGACTTTCTTTTTTTTAATTTTTTAAATTTATTTATTTATTTTTTTGACAGGCAGAGTGGACAGTGAGAGAGAGAGAGAGACAGAGAGAAAGGTCTTCTTTGACGTTGGTTCACCCTCCAATGGCCGCCACGGCCGGTGCGCTGCAGCCAGCGCACCGCGCTGATCCGATGGCAGGAGCCAGGTACTCATCCTGGTCTCCCATGGGGTGTAGGGCCCAAGTACTTGGGCCATCCTCCACTGCACTCCCAGGCCACAGCAGAGAGCTGGCCTGGGAGAGGGGCAACCGGGACAGAATCTGGCACCCCGACCAGAACTAGAACCCGGTGTGCCGGCGCCGCTAGGTGGAGGATTAGCCTAGTGAGCCGCGGCGCCGGCTCCAGACTTTCAATAAACCTACAATAACCAAGACCTTGCTTTGGTATTCGTGAAAGAACAGAAGAAACAAGTTTCAATGGAGTAGGATAGTGAGTCCAAAAGTAAACCTCATGCCAAAACACATAAGCAAGCATTGTTAAAACTACAAAGAGAAATACACAAAGGCACTATTACACTCACAGACATCAAGACATCTCTTTCGTTAACAGATCAGCAGTCAGATAATCAGTAAGGATGTAGCTTAACAGAAAAGCACCTGAATCAACCAAGCATTGAACGGATCCTTAGCGGATGCACCGTTCTCAGCAACGCAACATGACACGCTTCTCAGACCCACACGGCACATCCACTATGACCACGTTCGTGGCTGTACAGTAGACCCCAACTCCTAAGGAAGAGGCGCCACACAAGGTAAGCTCTCAGATCACAATGCAACCTCTCTACTGAGAGATCAGTACGAAAAGGCTGGAAAATCCCAAATACTCGTGAGAACAATCAACCTACCTCAAAATGACACATTTATAAAACTCAAATAAAAAAAATACTTCAAACTAAATGGAAACTGTTAGGCTGGCGCCGTGGCTCAATAGGCTAATCCTCCACCTTGCGGCGCCGGCACACCGGGTTCTAGTCCCGGTTGGGGCGCCGGATTCTGTCCCAGTTGCCCCTCTTCCAGGCCAGCTCTCTGCTATGGCCAGGGAGTGCAGTGGAGGATGGCCCAGGTGCTTGGGCCCTGCACCCCATGGGAGACCAGGAAAAAGCACCTGGATCCTGGCTCCTGCCATCAGATCAGCGCGGTGTGCCGGCTGCAGCGGCGGCCATTGGAGGGTGAACCAACGGCAAAGGAAGACCTTTCTCTCTGTCTCTCTCTCTCTCACTGTCCACTCTGCCTGTCAAAAAAAAAAAATGGAAACTGTATCCTGCCCATTTATAGTAATGGATGCATATTTTAGAAAAGAAGAACCAAGATCCATGAGCTGTGCTTTCACCCTAGGAGATCAGAGGAAGAACAGCAACTTAAACACTTAAAGCAAGGTAAGGAAAATCAAATCAATCATGGAGAGATACAAGTCGATGGGACTGAAAAAAAGCTCAATCGCAGAAAAACATCGACAAAACTAACATTTGGTGCTTTGAACACATCCACAAAATTCGTGAACTTCTTCTCAGGACCAATCAAGAAAAAAGGTTCAAGTTACTGAGTTGGTTAATTAAACAGTGCCACCATGACTGCATGGAAAAAATAACTGTAAAGGAATAGTATGAACAACTCTGTGACAAAAATTATATAAGATAAATGAATTGCGTGAATGTCTTGAAACGTAGAATATGCCAAAATCCACACAAAGGGAAAAGAAAAACAGGAATGCTTCCATAATTACTAAGGAAGTTATAATTTATAATAACTAGAGTAACACATAAAGTATCAGAAAATGTATTAGACAGATATGAGTTACTGAATTCACATATCCCGTTTCTGCTCAGCTAAAAAGAAACAATGGGCAGAAAAGTACTTACAAGACCTGCTTTGTGGCACAGCGGGTTACGACACTGCAGGTTACGACACTGCCTAGAACAATGTCATTTCATATAGATGCCAACTGGATTCCTGCCTGCTATGCTTTTTTTTTTAAAAGCTTTATTTATTCATTTCAAAAGCAGAATTACAGAGATTCAGAGGGAGAGAGAAATAGAGAGAGAAGGTCTTCCATCCACGGGTTACTCCCCAGATAGATGCAACAGCCAGAGCTGAGCGGATTTGAAGCCAGGAGCCAGGAGCAGTTCCTTCAGGACTCCCACACAGGTGCACGGGCCCAAGGACTTGGGCCCTCTTCTACTGCTTTGCCAGGGCACAGCAGAGAACTGGATCGGAAGTGGAGCTGCTGGGACTCAAAGCAATGCCCATGTGGGATGCTGGTACATGCAGGCGGCTGCTTCATCCACTATACCACGGCTCCACCCACCCCACCCTCCAACCCTCATCAACCCAGGCTGTTCCCACTTGAGATCCAGCTGTATGCTCAAACGCCTAAGAAAGCAGAGGAAGCAGCGCAAGGACTTGGGCCCCCAAAACCACACTGGAGTACTGGATAAAGTACATGGCTTCTGCTTTGGCCTGGCCCAGCCCCGGGACGTTGGAGCCACCTGGGGTAGGAACCCACACATTGAATACCTCTGTTGCACTGCCTCATCTATAACTCTGCTTTGGAAACCAATCTTTAAAAAGAAAAAAAATATCTAGTACTTACTATGAGGTATCAGAACCTTGGACAGGCTGGAATAGAGCACACAGGATTCTTGGGGTTTCTCTACGCTTCTGCTTTCTCTTCAGTGTGTGCAGTCTGTGAAAATTGACCAGATTACGTGCAAATTAATTCGAGTGACCCGTACCCATTTCCCTGCACACACACATTACAGTTCTGAACAACCCAGAGAAGAGAGGCCATGAGTCAAGGACTGTTCTCATGGACATGGCCAAGGCTACTTCCAGCCAGGGACAGAAAAACCCCCAAACAGAACCAGGGATGTGGGAAAAGTTCTTGCTCTCCCAACCCCCACCACCTGCCCACTGGGACTCCTGTCACACTCCCCATCCCTTTCCTTTCCCCTACACATGTTTCTTCCCCTCGTTTCATGCCTCCCCACAATCATGCCACCTTTTCATGCTCCCCTCTTCCTCTCTCCTCCCGCCTCCCCCTTGACTGCCTTTCTCCTTCTACTATCCCCCTCAAACCCTCACATGCACACCCCTTTCCCGCTCTCTCCACCCAAGTCCCCACCTACACCATGTCAGAAAGGCCAACACAGCAAACTCACCGCAGAGAGAGCGTTTCTGTTCTTCTGGAACAGGAACTCAGTAAGAGATGTAGTCTTCCAGAAGGAGCCGAAAAAGAGGACCGAGCCTAGAAATTTCCAGAAGCCCAAGGTAACTGATACACCAGACTTGGGCCCCAGCATCTCCGGATCCAGGCCTGACCCTGGGGTTCTGAGTCTCACTCAGGCTCTGCCGGCAGGGTCAAGGATAGCTCCTCATTGCTTGAACAGGCTCTCAGGGAGGAGTCGCCGCACTGCAGATTTCCACCTGAGCACCTCAGGTCAGAAGGTTTGGTGCGGCCGGCGCCGCCGCTCAATAGGCTAATCCTCTGCCTGCGGCGCCTCTAGTCCTGGTCGAGGCGCTGGATTCTGTCCCGGTTGCCCCTCTTCCAGGCCAGCTCTCTGCTGTGGCCAGGGAGTGCAGTGGAGGATGGCCCAAGTGCTTGGGCCCTGCACCCCATGGGAGACCAGGAGAAGCACCTAGCTCTTGCCTTCGGATCAGCGTGGAGTGCCAGCCGCAGCTCGCCGGCCCCGGTGGCCATTGGAGGGTGAACCAACGGCAAAAGGAAGACCCTTCTCTCTGTCTCCCTCTCTCACTGTCCAATCTGCCTGTTAAATAAATAAATAAAATTAAAGTAAAAATAAAAAAAGAAGGTGCCGTGCATGTGTGTGCACTTCTGGGTTGCAGCGCTGTACACAGGTGCACTCCACATGGGCAGCTGCCAAGGCACCAGGGGACGCATTTGCATGATGCCAAATCAACACATTCAGCGTCCAACGCCCCAGGGCCACTTATAGCCTGGCGGCTCCAGACTGTGACCAAGTGAGGCAGCGGCTGATGACCCAGGTACTCTTCTGGGGGTTCACCCCCCACACCGTGGCTATAAAGGCCAAGACTGGGACAGGCCAAAGCAGAAGCCAGGGACTTTTTGTCCAATGCTGCATTCTGGGTTCAGGGACCTAAGTCCTTGGGCTGTCTCCCACTGCTTTCCCAGGTGTGTTAGAAGACAGCTGTATCCCACAGGGAATGGCTTCCAGGAGGGGCCGGCACTGTGGGGTAGCAGGAAAAGCCACCACCCACAGTGCCGACATCCCATGTGGGTGCCAGTTTGAAAACCAGCTGCTCCAGTTTCAATGCAGCTCTCCATGTGGTCATGGAAGGCAGTAGAAGATGGCCCAAGACCTTGTGCCTCTGTATCCTTTCAGGAGACCCCAGCAAGGCTCCTGGCCCCAAGCCCCTGGCTCCTGCCTCAGGATCTGATAAGCTCTGTCCATTGTAGCCAACTGCAGAGTGGACCAGCATATGGCAGGTCTGTCTCTCTCTCTCTCTCTCTCTCTCTCTCTGTAAATCCCAATTTCAAATAAATAAAAATATCTTTAAAAAGGCAATTTTTTCAAAAAGGAAAACATACCTATAAATAAAATAATACCTCAAGGGCATCAACAATTTTATTTAGAATTTGATATTATATGCATTACCTACCATATTAACACAGAATTTGAAAAAGAGTTTAACTCAGTCTTAGAAAAGATTTTGGTACCCATTCATCTCTTCATCCTTACAAACATTCTGTATGGTATTATCTCTGACTTGTGCATGAGGAAATCTTTGTAATATATTTTTTCAGACACTTATGTACACACTTGCAAAAGGACTTGAAACACCTGTGATCTACAGAGTTCTTCACGGAACACAGATCTGCATTTAAAACATGGGTTGTGTTAGAAGTAGGCCAAATCATGTCTTCCACAAAGCAAGACTGAATGCAGAAAGGTATCATCTGAGGTCACTGTTGCCATTTTCTACGTGCACGTTATCATGTTGGCATATTTTTCTCTCATGTCTCAATATTAGATACAAATTGGAAGGGAGTTAAGCCCAACTATCCCTATCTGCAGATGACATGATTCTATATATAGGAGATCCAAAAGACTCCACTAAGAGACTATTGAAACTCAGAGTAGAATGTGGTAAAGTGGCAGGATAGAATATCAGCAGCCTATTTGTATACACAAACAATGTCATGGCTGAGAAAGGACTTCAAAGACCAATCCCATTCACAGATGCTACAAAGAAAACAAAATCGCTTGGATAAATAAAACCAAGGATGTTCAATATCTGAGGATCATAACAGATTAAAGAAAGGGATAGAAGAGGACACCAAAAAAAAAAAAAAAACCAAATTGAGAAGCTTCTGCCCTGCAAGACTAAAGAGGCAACTAATGGAATGGGAGAAATTATCTGCAAAGTATGCAAACTGATAAAGAATAAACTACCAGAAACTTTCAAGAAACTCAACAACAGCAAAACAAACCACCCACTCAAGAAATGGGCAAGGGACTTCAACAGGCTAAATATTTCAAGAAAGGAAATCTAAATGGCCAACAAACACATGCAGAAATGCTCAGGATCACTAGCCATCAGGGAAATGCAAATCAATACTACAATGGCCTTGAGGATATGGTGGGAAAAGGCACCCGCATCCACAGCTGGTGGGAATGTAAACTGGTATCGCCACTGTGGAAGACAGTAGGGAGATAAATAAGAAATCTGAATATAGGCCGGTGCCGCGGCTCACTAGGCTAATCCTCAGCCTTGCGGCGCCGGCACACCGGGTTCTAGTACCGGTCGGGGCGCCAGATTCTGTCCCGGCTGCCCCTCTTCCAGGCCAGCTCTCTGCTGTAGCCAGGGAGTGCAGTGGAGGATGGCCCAAATCCTTGGACCCTGCACCCCATGGGAGACCAGGAGAAGCACCTGGCTCCTGCCATCAGATCAGCGTGGTGCACTAGCTGCAGCGCGCCAGCCACCGCGGCCATTGGTGGGTGAACCAATGGCAAAAGGAAGACCTTTCTCTCTGTCTCTCTCTCTCACTGTCCACTCTGCCTGTCAAAAAATAAAAAAAAAATAAAAAAGAAATCTGAATATAGACGTACCATAAGAGCCAGCCATTCCACCCTGTGTATATACCCAAGGGAAATGAAAACAACATACCAACAAAGAGTTATTGCTGCCCCCATATTTACTAAGCTCAATTCATAATAGCAAAGATATGCAATCAGCCAAAATGCCCATCACCTCAAGACAGAATAAAGACATTATGGGCTATGTACACCATACATGCATATACAGCCTACATAGCCTGGCTACTGTGCACCCTACTGCAGTAAGCATAAGCCTGTGAAAACCTCTCTGTCTACACAATGGTTTCATTTCCTTCAGTATGTTCCTAGGAGTGGGTACATCAAAACAGTTTTCCAGGTTGACAGGACTAATTTAACATGAGAAATTGCACTACTATACAGGTATATATTACAGAATACAGACATCGGACCCATAAACCCAATTTTACCTTAAAACACCAGAACAGCAAAGTAAATCTTAAGAAACTGGAAGGGGAAAAAGGATTGAAACGGAAGTGAATCCAACGGCATAGAAAATATCACAACAGACATTCAGTGAGACCAAAGTACAGTGCTTGAAAACTCAGTCACCTGACAAAACGTGTATCCACAGGAAGCAGGGGAAAAAAGGAGAACAGACTCAAGTGGCTTGACAACAGAAATGAAAGAGGACATCGCTACCAAACTTGCCAAAATAATACTCCAAAAACACTAGGGAAAAACCAAGGCACAAGGATTTGGTCAACCTAGATAGAGTGGACTGATTCTCAGAAAGACGCAAACCACTAAAACTGAATACAGTGAAACAAGAAACTCTGAATACACTTCTAATTTGAAAAAAGACCGTAGTTGCAGGGAAACAGAAACAAACAAACAAAAAATGAAGAAAAGTTCAGGACCAGATGGCTCCACCGGTGAGAACTCCCATGGAAAAGATAATTAAAATGCGTGATTCGCAAACCCTTCCAACAAGGAGATGAAGAGGAAAAGCCTCCCATTTCATTCCATCAGACCAGCCTTATCCCAACATGCAAAACAAGCACATCATAAGGAAAATGGCACACACATACATACCCGTCAGGAATGGGCCACATGCCTCAACAAAACATTACCAGACGCCAACCAGAAGCACAACCAAAGCTTAGCACACTGTGCGCAACTGACAGTTACTCCGGAAATGCAAGGGTGGCTACCACACAAAATCAGTAGATCACAAAACAGAACACACATGGGGAAAGCCCACAGAGTATCCCGATAGACACAGAAAACCCAGTTCACAAAAACACAAGTCATCACATTAGGAACACAAGGTACACCTCGGCCTGACCAGGCTCTTTCATGAAAAGCCCACAGAGCGCCAACATCACACCCAACGTGAGGAACCCGAAACTGTCCTCCTAGACCAGGACACAGACACGCACTTTCGCTCTCGTTCCTCCCATCAACAGTCTCTGAGGTCTAGAGCAGGGCGGCTGGGCCCTCAAAAAGCAAACACACGGGAACGCGGGGCCGTTCCGGGAGGAGACCGAGCCACCTCTGCTCTCGCACAGCTGCTCGCACCCTGGGGACCTTTCCAGACGGTACGCACAGCACGACCGCGACTCCACCCGCGCCTTCGCGACCCAAGAGGCGCAGGCAGGCTGGCGGCCAAGACCCCCAGCGGGAAAACGCAACAGCCGCGCGTCACTCACCTCCAAGGGGGGTCCGGTCTGCTGGTGGGACAGAGGTCCGCGAAGGACGTCGTTTCCGGATGGGGCTGAAGAGGAGAAATGCGCCTGGGAAACGGCGCGGCAGCCTCGGACACGCAGCCTCTCCTCATCCCGGCCTGACCCTGGGGCCGCTGGGTCTCCCTCAGGCTCCTCTCCTCCAGGCTTGCACAGGCTCTCAGGCAGGAGCGGATGCGGTGCTGACTCCCACCTGAGCACCAGCAGCCAGGCTGCAGGTGTACTTCCGGGTCACTGTGCCAGGCGCAGGCGCACTCCTCACTGGCCTTCACCACGGCACCCCAGGATGCACCTGCACACTGCTGCATCCACCATCCAAAGCCCCAGGGCCGCTTCCAGTCTTCCTCATCTACATAGTGAGCATTTGGTTTACTGGGGATTTTTGGTTCTTGGAGCCCGTCATGTAGTTGGTGCTGTTCCTGCCGGAGCAGCTCTGGGCTACTCCTTTCCCCAGCTCCCCTGCTGTTAAGAAGTCAGCAGATTCTTCCTCCTCTCCTTTGGATTACCTGGCTGAGTTCTCAATGAGATCATTTCATTAGGCTCCTAGTGTGCCTTAGCTAGCTGATCTCTCCATGGGTTGTGCACGCCTGGGGACAGGGATCCTGCTGTCTTTCTTTCCCTGTAAGTCAGGCAGTCTGTGTGGAGCTGAACAACTTGACACTGTCTTTTCTGAAGGCTTAATAACCCAGGCAGAGTGAGAGCCAGGAGTTAGAGGACTGCTGTTTCTCTTCAAGGGATGGAATCTCGCTGAGTGGTGTCAGGGAGGGTCTTCCTCACAGGATGATGGCTGCTTAGGCAGTGTCTGCGTGTTGGGGGGAGTGGAGTGAAATCTGGGCACATGGTGGGAGAATTGGCAGACCCCTGAGCTGGGGTGAGTCTCTGAGCCTTGGCTTCCTGATCTGTGGAGAAGGGATGGCAGTGACTGTGTGTGTCCCGAGTTTGCACGGTCCTGGATGCCTGTCGCTGCTGCCGCAGTCATCTCAGGTCTAGGAATCCCTGACATTCAAAGGCACCTTGCAGTTTCTATCCGCCTCTGACCTTTTATGGTGCTGGGTTCTGTACCCGGATGGAGGGTGGCAGCAGACCCCGAGTTTTCTTTGTAAAAGCTTTTTGAAAACTGCAGTTGAAGCATTTAAATATTTGTTTGTTTATTTATGTAAGACGCTGAGTGACAGAAAAAAGAGAGAGAAATCTTCCATCCAGCGGTTCACTCCACAAATGCCTGCAACAGCCAGGGCTGGGCCAGGCCAAAGTTAGGAGCCCAGAGTTCCTTGCGGGTCTCCATGTGGGTGGCAGGGACACAAGCACTTGAGCCATCACCTGCTGCCTCCCGTGGTGCACGTGAGCAGGAAACCAGATCTGCATCATGGAGCAACCGAGACTTGAACCAGACTCTCCAGTGTGGGATGTGGGTGTCCCAAGCTGCAGCTTAACCTGCTGCACCACATTGCCTGCCACACTTTGAAGCATTTTAATGATAAATTTTAGCTTACAAATTATGTATGTTCCTTTTATAAATCTTGAAAAATATAAGTGGATAGGAAAAAAATAATTCCTCATCCTGCATCCTAACTGTGCATAGACAGGCACACTTAACATTATGTGTTTATTTAGTATTGTTTATTCTTTTTAAAAATTGGGTTCATTTTTAAAAATTGAGTTTATTTTATAAATCTGTATTCTGATTTTTGAAGTAGCATAAGCCTTTTCCATATTATGAAAGTTTTTTTTAATAAATGTCACTTTTATTATTTTTAAAAGGTTATTTATTTGAGAGGCAGCAGCTAAGCCATCAACTGGGACACCTGCATCCCCCATCAGAGTGCCTGTTTCAAGTCTCTGACACTGTTATTCCAACCCTTCTTCCTGCTAATGCACACCCTGGTAGGCAGTATATGGCGGCACAGTGTTTGGGTTCCTGTCACTCACATGCGAGACCTGGATTCAGTTCTCGGCTCTTGGCTTTGGCCTGGCCCAACCGTAGCTGTTGTGGGTATTTGGGGAATGAACCAGAATATGGAGGATTCCTCCATCTCTCTCTCTCTCTCTCTCTCTCTCTCTCTCCCATCCTCCCTTCCTCCCTCCCTCCCCTGAAATAAAATGGAAAAAAGTTTTTAAATTACATAAAAAAGAGTAAAAATAGCCATCCATCAACTATTTATCTACAATCACTATTTTAGAACAATTCAATATTCACTTCACATTCACAATCTTTTTGTCTCCTGAACTATATCAAATAAATACAGACATGATGATCTTTTACCCTGCATATGTTTTCTAAGAACAAAAACATTCTGATATAATTTCACTTTCATAATCACAGTCAGTATATTTGTGATTATACAGCAACATTAGGTCCTGTACAGCATACATTAAATTTCTCCAATCGTTCCAAAAATATTTTAACCTTTATGTTTATTCCAGAGCACAACGGGTCTTCAGGAAGTTCATGGAAAATGAATTTTATGAAAAAAACCTATTCGTAGATTTCAATTTTTGCACAAAAATAAGTTTATTTTCATTCTATTTTTTCCAAGAACTTATATGATTAAGGACGGCACCAGCCCGCATTGTGGCCAAGCAGGTTAAAGCCCTGGCCTGGATCGCTGGCATACCATATGAGTGCCAGCTGTAGTCCTGGCTGCTCCTCTTCCAATCCAGCTCTCTGCTATGGCCTGGGAAAGCAGTGGAGGATGGCCCATGTCCTTGGGCCCCTGTACCCACCTGGGAGACCAGGAAGAAGCTCCTGGCTTCGGATTGTCGCAT
The DNA here is from genome assembly GCF_964237555.1 of Oryctolagus cuniculus. NCBI lineage: Eukaryota > Metazoa > Chordata > Mammalia > Lagomorpha > Leporidae > Oryctolagus > Oryctolagus cuniculus. Next base: position 96,246,279 of record NC_091443.1, on the reverse strand, counting down.
CTCCAGCCATTGTGGCCACCTGGGGAGTGAACCAGTGGATGGAAGATCTCTCTCTCTCTGTCTCTACCTCTCTCTGTAACTCTGTTTTTCAAATAAATAAAATAAATCTTTAAAAAAAGGACAGTGCGTAGCATTGAATTGTTCTCTCTCTTCTATCCTTAAGCAAGAACAGTCTTTCCAACTGTTTCTACCAAGCAGGGATTGAAATACCAGTATCTACCTTACAGAGTTGGTGGGAGAGGGCACCTAATGATGCCCAGCACCATGGACTCCTCCCATGCACCCTCAGCATCCAGCAGCCTGCTCTCTGCAGCACTTGTTGTTGGGGGAGTGAACAGGAATCACAGGAAGAAAGAGCCCAGCACAGCCTCCTACACAGTACTTAACAACGCGCAGCACCATGGACTCCTCCCTGCCCCCACGACATCCAGCAGCCTGCTCTCTGTTGCAAACAGCAACACCTCATTCCAGAAGCCTGAGTTCATGTGAGTCCTTGCCAAGGAGCGAATGGGGCCCACAGGTACTCCCCAGTTAAATGCTTCTGAGAGGGGTAGACTGAGAGCCACTGCAGGGTCAGCTCCTGCTTCCAGGAGGCCACAGACGAGCCTCTGCCCCTGAGCCTGAAGCTGTCCCTAGATGAGGGCTTCACGGTGGCCTTGTGACTGCACAGGTGGAACTGCAAGTGATAATTCACAGCCTGGACCAAAATCCCCAAAGGCCCTGGGTGTCCACCTTGCTCTCCCATGACACTGGCCTGTTCTGCCTTTTTCTGTGCAAATAATCAGCATTGCGCTTCTGTTAACCATGATCAGCAAGGAGGGCATCACACACACACATGTCCTGTCCCATGTATGTGTGTGGCTCCCTCATTGCATTTACAAACCACAGGGTATCCAGCATGCTACTTCTAATTTGCTTTTATTTCAAAAGACAGAGGAAGGCATTCCCACATGTGAGCCACAAACTGCCACTTTGTTCTCCACTTAGGATGGCAGAGGGAAGGCCTGAGCCTTTCCCATGACAGACGCCAAGGCAACAACACCACCAAGCAGGTCAGCATCGAGCACTGAAGTTGCCACCAAAACCCACAGAGCTCAGATGTCCACTGGAAGCTTCTACGCTATTCCTAGGGAACAACATTACATGGGTGGTACTGCCCCCCGCTGCTCACAAACAATCCCCACTGGGAGTCTGACTGCTGAGCCTGCCGATGACCCCGGCCCTGGGCACCACTCATTATGCCCAACTCCCTTATGGGGGAGAAGTCAGGATCTGTTTACCCACTGCCCACTGAGAGGAACACGCAGTGCAGAGGCACAGAGCACCACACAAGCCAAGAAAATCCACTGCATCTGATGCTTGAAGCCTGGTAAGACGTCCCTTTGCCTTTCCCTGTTGCTAACGCGCCCAGTACTAAGCCTGCTTGTGGACAACATAAATTGAATGTTTTCTCAAGCACCAGCACAAGCCAAAGGAACTTCCTGATGGTTCGTCAAACACTGCAGAGAGATAGCAAACTCTATGCAGGCTGCCATGGACTGAACCGTCTGTCCCTCTGAAATCCATGTGCTGAGGCCCTGGAACCCAAGGTGAGGGCGTGAGGAGGCAAAGCCTTTGGGAGGTGGCCGGGGTGGGGTCTCCCCTGATAAGAGGAGGCAGAAACACCAGAGTTCCCTTCGGCCTCCTCCAAGTGAGGACACAGCAAGCAGGGAACCCACTCTACAAGCACCGCGATCGCGGCCTTCCCAGTCTCCAGACGTGAGAAAGCAATTTCTGCTGCCTGAGCCACTCGTCCTGTGGTGCTCTGTTCCAGCAGCCCCAGCTGCCCAACAGAGTAGCAGGAGAGACCCCAACAAGCTCCCAGTTATAGGAAAGCAGATGAAATGGCTGTGCAGGGAGCTGGAGCCACAGATGCGCAGATCACAACTCTTGAGATCTTCAACAACTCCCCAGAGAAGTTGGGGGGAATTCTGAGGGGTACATGCTCACAAGAAAGAACAGGAACACAACTCAGAACCCACACACTCAGGAGAGGAGCAGGACAAAGAGGCCCCGTTCATGATCTACGCCACAAGACACAAAGCCCTTTTCCTGTCACAGCCAAAACACTGGGAACACAGGACAGAACAAGACAGGGTTCTTGTGCCACACACCTAAAGCATGGCATCTGGCCTAGTGTTTAGGACACCCATGTCACACATCAGGGCTCGGGCTCCTGACTCTAGCTTCCTAACAGGGCAGACCCTGGGAAGCAGTGGCAATGGCTTGAATACCTGGGTTCTTGCCAGCAATGTCAGAGACCTGGATTGAGTTCCTAATTCCTAGTTTCAGCCCTGGGGCCATTTTAGGCATTGTGGGAGTGAACTAGAAAATGGGAGGTCCCTCTCCCCCCCTTCTCTCTCAGCCTCCTTTGCCTTTCAAATAAGATGAAAATACATTAAAATTAAATGCCTGTGATAGTGGTTTGTGCTAGAGACTTGATATCTATATATGTAGTTATTCACACATACACACACACATATCCCAATCAGTAAATAAATAAATAAATTTTTAATCATAAGACCCAAAACTCTAAAACGACTGGAAGAAAGTAGAGTAAGGCCGGCGCCGCGGCTCACTAGGCTAATCCTCCGCCTTGCGGCGCCGGCACACCGGGTTCTAGTCCCGGTCGGGGCGCCGGATTCTGTCCCGGTTGCCCCTCTTCCAGGCCAGCCCTCTGCTGTGGCCAGGGAGTGCAGTGGAGGATGGCCCAGGTGCTTGGGCCCTGCACCCCATGGGAGACCAGGAAAAGCACCTGGCTCCTGGCTCCTGCTATCGGATCAGCGCGGTGCGCCGGCCGCAGCGCGCCGGCCGCGGCGGCCATTGGAGGGTGAACCAACGGCAAAAGGAAGACCTTTCTCTCTGTCTCTCTCTCTCTCTGTCCACTCTGCCTGTCAAAAAAAAAAAAAAAAAAAAAAAAAAAAAAAGAAAGTAGAGTAAAGGTCCATGGCATTGGTCTGAGCAGTTGTTTCTTGGATGTGACCCCAAAGGCGTGGGTGACAAAAGCAAAAATAAGACATGTGAGATTGCATACAAGAAAATCCTTCTCCAAGCAAAGGAAACAAGCAACAGTTCTCTCAGTAGAGAACTGACCCACACACTGAGAGAGAATATTTGAAATCATTTATCAGGTGAGGGGCTACTATCTAAACACAAAGAACTCAAATGGGCCGGCGTGGCAGCTCACTAGGCTAATCCTCCACCTGCAGCGCTGGCACCCATTGGAAATGGGGTGCCGGATTCTGTCCTGGTTGCTCCTCTTCCAGTCCAGCTCTCTACTGTGGCCGGGGAAGACAGTGGAGGATAGCCCAAGTGCTTGGGCCCTGCACCCGCATGGAAGACCAGGAGGAAGCACCTGGCTCCTGGCTTTGGATCGGCGGCCATTTGGAGGGTGAACCAACGGAAGGAAGACCTTTCTTTCTGTGTCTCACTGTCTAACTCTGCCTATCCAAAAAAAAAAAAAAAAAAACAAAAAAAAAAAAAACAAAAAAAAAAAAACCTCAAATGAATCAGTGAATCAGTAACAAAAAAACAGCCCCTGAATGGACACTTCTTGAAAGAAGACATACAAGTAACCATCACCAATTATCAGAGAAATGCAAATTAAAATCACAACAGAGGCCGGCGCCGCGGCTCACTAGGCTAATCCTCCGCCTAGAGGCGCCGGCACACCGGGTTCTAGTCCCGGATGGGGCGCCGGATTCTGTCCTGGTTGCCCTTCTTCCAGGCCAGCTCTCTGCTGTGGCCAGGGAGTGCAGTGGAGGATGGCCCAGGTGCTTGGGCCCTGCACCCCATGGGAGACCAGGAGAAGCACCTGGCTCCTGGTTCCTGCCATCGGATCAGCGCGGTGCGCCGGCCGCAGCGCGCTGGCCGCGGCGGCCATTGGAGGGTGAACCAACGGCAAAGGAAGACCTTTCTCTCTGCCTCTCTCTCTCACTGTCCACTCTGCCTGTTAAAAAAAATCACAACAGAGAGGCCAGTGTTGTGACAAGGTGGGTAAGCTGCCACCAAGACGCTGACATCCCACATGGGCACTGGTTTTTGTCCCCCTCGATTCACTTCCAATCCCGCTCTCTACTAATGACCTGGGAAAAGCAGTGGAGGATGGCCCACGTGTTTGGGCCCCTGCATCCAGGAGCTCCTGGCTCCTGGCTTTGGCCTGGCACAGCTTGGCCATTGCGGCCATCTGGGGAGCAAACCAGCAGATGAAAGAGCCCTCTCTCTGTCCCTCACTCTCTCTTCCAACTCTAACTTTCAAATACACATACAAATCTTTAAAATAGATAAATAAAAATAAAACCATATAAGATGGCATGTCACTCCACTAGACTGGCTATTACCAAAAGACCCAGGCCACAGGTGGAGAAACAGGGGTTAGCACGCTTCTCAAGGGAACGTCAGTCAGTACAGCATGTTGAAACCAAGCATGGAGGGTCCCTAGAAGCTAAAAACAACTCAAACTCTCCCACGACCCCACCAGTCCACATCTGGATTTATGTACATGTGCATGTAAGGTGAATATGTACATGCATGTAATGTATGCACCTACATGTGTGTGATATCTGTATGTGACATGTATATGTGTGATATGTATGTGTACGCGTCTGTGATATGTACATGTGAATGTAATGTGTGTATGTGGTATATACACGAATACATATATGTATATGGCAGAGCCATGTCTTCACTCACATGTCCACTGCAGCACTGCTCACCACAGCCAAGACAACGGAAACGCATGAATGCCCCTTGGCAGGTGAACGGACAAGGAATGGGAGCTGCAACACACCCAGGAATACCCGGACCCAAAACACCCACAGGAGGGTCTGTCACTTACAGCATGTTCATGGAGACGAAAGTCATGCACTGTATATGAAGACTCCAAAGTCCTTAAAACACAGGATTGAAATGTTCTTACTGGGGCTGGTGTTGCAGCACAGGGGGTTAAGTCACCACCTGTGTCCCCAGCACCCCATGTGAACACCAGTTCATGTCTTGGCTACTCCACTTCTGATCCAGTTCTCTGCTAATGTGCCGGGAAAAGGAGCAGGACATGGCTCAAGCTTGGACCCCTGACACACACACTGGAAACCTAGATGGTGTTCTAGGTTCCTGACTTCTGCCAGGCACAGTCCCAGCCATTGTGGCTATTTGGGGAGTGAACCAGCAGATGAAAGATCTTTCTTCTCTCCCTCTCTGTGTGTTTGTGTGTGTGTGTGCACACACGCGTCCCTGTGTGTTTCTACCTCACCCCACATCCGTAACTGCGCTTCAAGTAAATAAATAAATCTCTAAAAACAAAAAAGGGAAGGGGAAGAATACCAGAGAGCTGATCTGTCTCCACCCAATGAGAACACAGCAAGAAGATGGCCGCCCTCACCAGGAACCCAACCATGCTAGCACCTGGGTCAGACTTGCAATGCTGAGAACCAGCAAAAAATCAATGCCTGTGTCCGGGCCAGGCCAGTTGTGGGGTTTGTTACAGCAGCCTGAGCTGACTAACACAAGCCCAAGACCTCCAGAAGAGCATGTGACAACCTGACACAGCTAACCCATGGACTCAAGTCTCCACATGGCTCAGTCTCCTTACTGGCATCACCAGATGGGAGAACTCCATCATCACCACTGTGTGTCCTACCGACACAGCAGGCACACTTGGGGGGAAAATCACAGCATTCCACTCCCTTAGGACGACCTCCTAGCAAATCAGGACAAGACAGTCAAGAGTGGGAATTGAGAAATTGTCTCTATAATGTGCCTGCAGTAAGCCACGCTGCTAACAAAGTGCTGGGGCGAGGTCTCGGATGGACGAGTCACATGGCCGGTGGTGGGTGCCGCAGAGAGCTGACTACAATGCACACCTGGGAGCAGGTGAGCTCTTGGAAATGAGGGAGCCGCTTACCATCACTCAGGTCCTGCACAAGACCCTCCTGGCAGGAGAAGTCCAGGCTCGCTTTCATGGTGACAGTGAAGGTGGCCATCTGCCCAGGCTGCAGGGGGAAATGGGTGAGGGTTTCTTCCAGCTTCCAGCTCAGGAAGTCACCGTACAGCTTCTCTGCAATGGTAACAACAATAGTGATGTTGATGGTGATGGCAGAGCAGAGGCACAATGAGACTGACACCAACCCGGCCGGGAAATTTTGGCACAGGACGAGAAGCATTCAAGATGTCAGAGAGCAAAAAGTCCCAGGAAAAGTCCTGAATCAGAAGAGGCCATGAGGCACAAAGAGGAGGGAGAATGCATCATGTTACAACCAGCTACAGCACTCTCCTTGCCTGTCCAGAGGGCTTTTCCTTCCTCAGAAGTGCTTCACTGGAGAGATGAACTCTGGGGCTGAGGCCACAGAGCCCTAGGGGCAGGGGACAGAGAGGCGGTGGTGTATGGAGAAGAAGGAGGTGTAAGGAACATCAACCCTGACTGTAGCTGACCTGCAGGAGGCTCCTGCCAACCACAACCCTAAAGGAAGGGGAGGAGCAGGTGGCAAACGTGGGCTCAGTGCTAAGTGCTATCACCGAAACACCAAGAGCCAGGCAGCTGCTGTCCGCGTGCTCCCCTGAGCAGTACCTGCTAAGATCGCTGTATATACTTTCTCCCTGACTTCTGCATGGGCTCTGCTCCCCATCCCATCTTAGGGAGGGCACCACGTCCACACAGCATCCGGCACTCTGCTGTCCAACCCTGACCGCAAGCCTGTGAAACGGTGCCATTCTTTCAAGTGTAATTCTTTACATGAGTGTGGTGCACCGAGATCCCGGGATAACCGCCTGGGAATCTGGCATCCAGTGGTCTCCGAGCTGCAGGGCCAGGCATCCTGCGTTCTCTTGCCCTTCTCCCTGCTCACTTAGGTCCCATCTGTACTCCCAACCAGCAGAACTTAGCAACCCCAACAGTGTGTGCCTAAAGGCTTTCTACTTTCTCTTGAGAGCAGGTCTGACTCCTACACCCCACCATGAGCTCCCCAGCAGAGCTTATGTACTAAGCACATGCCTGGTGTGGCCACTGGCTTGTAAACGTGGTGCACATATGTTCAACTGTTGCCAAGTGAGGTGAGCATCTCTGCAACAGAGGACAAGCAGAACATGTGAGGCTGGGGAGGTGGAATTCATTCTGCTGGATGGGGAAGCTAAGCATTTGGGTGGGACACATGGCCTGGGCTGTGGAGAGGACAGAACTGGACATGCAAAGAGGACAGCCAGGAATGGATTGAGCCCAGCAAGCAGTGAGTGCAGAGACCATGGAGCCTAGTGGCACAGAGGTGGGTCCGACTCATCCTGCAGTCTCCAGGGCACTGGCATCACCAGCAGTGGGAGGCACTCACTGTGGGCTCACCCAGCAAAAGATGAACAGACACCCGGACAGGCAGACGCAGCAACGGTAGAGAAAGGGAGCAGAGCACCTAACTCCTCCCTGGACAGCCCAGCCCTGTCCCTCTGCTTGCACAGGACATGCTGCACCTGCCCTGTCCAGCTTTGGTACCACATGCTCAGCCCCATGAGGACAAAGATCACAGTCCCTGAAGCACAGTGGGCACCAGGGGAGAACAGAGGGAAAAATGTGGACAGAGAGCCTCTGAATGTAGGATAAGAAACTGAGTAGAGGGAAATGATTTTAAAATGTTCAAGAAAGGTGGGGGCCAGCACTTTGGCATGGCAGGCTAAGCCTCCACCAGCGGCCTCAGTATCTCATATAGGCACCCATTCGAGTCCTAGGTGTTCCACTTCTGATTCAGCTCCCTGCTGATTGCCTGGCAAAGCAGCAAAGGATGGCCCAAGTGCTTGGGTCCCCACCACCCATGTGGGAGACCCAGAAGAAGCGGCTGGCTCCTGGCTTCAGTTTGGCTCAGTCCTGGCCGTTGTGACCCTCTGGAGAGTGAACCAGCAGATGAAATATTTCTCTCTCTCTCTCTCTCTCTGTCTGTCTCTCTCACTCCCTCACTCTGCCTTTCAAATAAATAAAATAAAATATATATTTTTAAAAAAAGAGTTCAAGGGGCCTGCCCTGTGGCATAGTGGGTAAAGCTGTTGCCTGCGGTGCAATATGGCTATCAGTTCAAGTCCTGGCTGCTCCTCTTCCAATCCAGCTCCCTGCTAATGCACCTGGGAAAGCAGGAGAGGATGGCCTACATGCTTGGGCCTCTGTACCACATGGGAAACTTGGATGGAGTTCCAGGTTCCTGGCTTCAACCTGGCCAAGCCCTGGCCATTACAGCCATTTGGGGAGTGAACCAGCAGATGGAAGATCTCTTTCTTTGTCTTTCCCCTCTCTTTGTAGCTCGGCCTTTAAAGTAAATAAATAAAATTCTTTGTAAGATAGATGATTGATAGATCGATAGATTGATAGATCTATCGATTGATCTATCTGACCTGAATATCTCTGATGTCTCTCAGGCACCAGCAGACCCGGGCAGCAAACCTCAGCTCTTGTCCACACTCACGGGGGTGGTGACACAGCAGTCACTCTTCAGACACTCTGCGGAATACTCATTCTGGAATTACTGCATGAGAGGAAGACTAGATCCCAGTGAGTATCCAGGGAGCACATTAAGCCTCCAGCATTCAAATGGCTCAAGCCAAGTCAGGCAGCTGGTCACTAGCAGACAACCCAGCAACAGCAACATCCAGGAGAGGGAAAGCAAGCCCTGAGCAATCTGAGGAGTGTAAGGGGCTGGGGCTTCCCACACACAAGTGCAGCAGGAGCAGAGCAGGAGAAGAGGTCTGGAAACTGCCGCCTGGTCTACGACCCACCCCGGCACAAGGCCAGAATGTCAGTGATGCTCCAGGTCTCACACACAGAACCCTGGGAGGCCAGCATGAGCACACTCAGACACCGAACAATCTGCTTATGTTGTAGGAAACTCTATGCCTTAAGTGATGTGTGCAAGTCACAGGCAGCGCCATGCTCAGGGACCATCTGATGCCAAACAACCAAAGCCTTTATGGCTAAGGCACAGCTGCGGGCAGGGCCAGTGAGCCTTCTCTGTGGCTGCAGTGCCATGGAAAGCTACACAGCTCGGGCACCAGATTCAAGACCAGGCCCTGCCTCACAGGCAGCCCTTCCTGTTTGTTTCTTCTCTGTATTTCTGTGCTACCAGACAGAATGAAGAAAGCAGCTTCTCAAAATCCCACAGAGGGACGTGCTGCCAGAGGGAACAGGAGAAACAGATGTCAACCGTGGTGCACACATCACTCATTCTCCCCCTGAGAAAAGTGGTGTCAGCATCTTAACAGCGAGTAGCACTGGGTGACGAGCAGGGACCGCTCAGCTCTGCTGTGCTTGCCGGCTTCTCCCTGCACCCGGGCTCAGCTCCAGCATCGGTAGGAAAAGACGCAGCCCAAGAAGCTCGGCCCAATCAAACCCTGCATGAATCTTCAATCACGCTGGCATGGAGTCAGCACTTCTTGTTGAAGAAAAAAGACATCCAGCAGTGTGTGTGGGTGTAGCTACATACGTGCACGTGTCTGCATGTGTGCACACCCTCACACACGTGGATCACAGGACATTTGTTGGAAAGCTTAAACAAACAGTAGACTTTTCTGAATCTGGGACTATTTAAGCAAGAGTGAAAGTTGGCATCTTCCCAAGCCTACAAAGGAAGACTTGTTGCAGGTGAATTATAAGTAGGAGGGTTAAATCAGTAGACAATCCTGGTCTTGAAATGTGGTGGTGTGTAACGCCTCATCTCTCTGGAGGGAATGTGTATACACGGGGACGAGCTTGTCCCGTAAAAGCTTGAGGGGCCCATAAAGGCTGGCCCGATACTTCAGAGCACTAACCCTCACTGCACACTGAACATGCAAAGGAGTTAAAATAAGCCAGGAGGGGCAGAAGTCGGGCAGGAGTGGGGCACAGTGGTTAAGAAGTCACCCGCGGGTAGGTATTGTACTGCAGCAGATTAAACCTCCCTGTGGAGTACCCACATCCCATGCTGGAACACCTGGTTCAAGTCCCAGCTAATCGGCTTCCCCTATCCAGCTTCCTCTGGGAGGCAGCAGATAATGGCTCAATTACTTGAGTCCCTGCCACCAACGTGGGAGATCCGGTTGGAGGTCCAGGCTCCCAGCTTTGACCTGGCCCAGCTGCAGCTGTTGTGGGCATTTGGAAAATGAACCAGAAGATGAAAGATCTATTCCTCTGTCACTTTGCCTTTCAAATAAATATACCAACATTTAAAAAGTAAAGAAAAAAGAATTTTATTAAAAAAAAAACACTTGAGACGCCTGCAAGTTTGAGTTCCAGCTCCACTTCTGACTCCAGCTCCCTGCTAATGCACACCCTAAGAGTGAACCAGCAGATGGGATCTTTCTCTCCCTCTCTGTCTTCCTTAGCCTCTCTGTCTCTGACTTTCAAATAAATTAAACAAATAATTTTTTGTCGTAAAATAGGTCAGGATAGCAAGGAAGACGGGAGGAGGGAAAACAGAACAAGAAACTTTTCTTTCTCTGAGGTTGGTGTCTGAAGAATGGGGGGTTATTCAGGGTGAGCACAGACGCGTTAAAGCACTGTGGGGGCCCTGCCGGGACCCTCAGTGTCTCCCAGCTGTCGGGCAGGATCAGGAAAGGACACAGGGTGCTGGTAGGTTTAGCGGCATCGGGCACTGAGACCACAAATGCAGTCCTGCAGAGAGGAGGGTGCACCAAACACCGCCACTGCCAAAGCAAGCCTGGGTCCAGCGCTTCGGTGCCCAGTACTGTCCCCCTGTGTCCTGCATTCTCAGGATGGCCCCAGGAGGTGAGAACCATGGTTGACACTTGTGCAGCACCTGCTAAGTGACAAGCACTGCTCTGGGTTCTCAGGCATGGAGGATGTCACAGTGAAATAAACAGATTATCAGAGCACCCACCCTGATAGCCCTCCTGTGGTCACTGGGACAACTTCATATGGAAAAAGAATGTCAAGTGCCTCACATCTGGCACATGGAATGAGCTCTAGGGTGGGAGCTCTTCCTAATTTTAAGATAGAAAATAACTCTACCAGTGGCACAAAGAAAGAAAACATTGCAGGCACCAGAGAAGCATTCAATCCACAGAGCAGGCATTCAGTAGGCTCGGCGGGCCCAAGGTGAAGCTGAGGCGAGAATGGAAATAGATGCTCGTTAATATCCACAGGCAAACCTGCTGCTGTCACCATGGCCCCACACAGGAGCCTGGTGCACGTTCCCAGCTTCTAGTGCTGGTGGTCATCTGTCACCACTGGCAGCCTTGCCATGTACAGCAAAAGAACCAGGAATTATTCCCTTTGTATATTCTGGAAGCAGATGGTTTGTTTCCATTAAGTTAATTCCACATGTAGATGTATGGCAGCTTGGGAGGAAACTAAAGAAAGAATGCTGGTTTTAATTTTTCACTCCTAACTGTGTTGCTCTGAGATGGCTACACCGGGCTGTGTGTTACATGATTATCATGCTTCTGCCTCCTAAGGGTAACTACACCAAAGCTGAGAATCAGGAGACTTTGGTCCTCCTGCTGGTTCCCCGCCCACCTGCCATGTGACCTTAGTCAGTCACCTCTTCTGCCTTTACTTCCCCTGTCCATAAAAAGGAGGAGAATAACACAGGCCCCAGGCATCCTAGGCCTAACTAGAGACAAGCCGAGCAAAGCAACACAACACAGGGACACATCAGGGGCCAGCATCTGGCTCAGCCATTAAATGCCTGGGACCCCTGCATTTCACCTTCAGGCTCAGCTCTGCTCTGGATTCCAGCTTCCTGCCAGTGCACATCTTGGGAGGCCATGAGTGATGGCTCACGTACTTGGATCCCTGTGACCCATGTGAGAGGCCTGAATTGAGTTCTGGCTTTGGCCTGTCCTGGCCCTGGCTGTTGCAGGCCTTTGGCCCTCTGGGAGTTAAACAATCTATGGATAATCTTTGTCTCTCTCTCTCTGTCTTTCTGCCTTTCAGAGAAATGAAAGTAAATTTCTTTTTTTAAGATTTATTTTATTTGAAAAGCAGAGTTACAAAGAGAAAGAACAGAGAGAGAGAGAGAACTCTTCCATCTGCTGGTTCACTCCCCAAATGGCTCCAACGGCCAGAGCCAGACCAGGCTGGAGCCAGAAGTCAAAAGCCAGGAGCTTCCTCCAAGTCTCCCACAGGGACCCAAGCACTTGGACCACCTTCCATTGCTTTCTCAGCATACTAGCAAGGAGCTGGGTCAGAAGTGGAGCAGCTGGGGCACAAACTGGTACCCACATGGGATATCAGTGCCACAGGCAGTGGCTCAACCAGCTACACCACAGTGCCAGCCTGAAAATAAACGTCTAAAGATTTTTAAGACCGACCAGGTGTGGGCAAGACCCAGCAGAAAATTAAACTCGAGGCAGGGAAGAGAAGGTGACTGGGCTGCATGTCTGCCAATTGCCACCTGCCTGGTTGCCATGCATGTCACCCACACCCTGCATCACCAGCAGCAAACACCCAGTGGGGCTGCCCAGCACACAGATGACAGACAAGAGCATTTGCTCCTGGGGTAGCACTAGGACTTGCTGGGAAGAAAGCTGGGGAACTTTCTGGGGGGATGGAAATGTTCTGTATTACATCTTGACGAGGGCTTAGATTACACAATGACATGGGCCAGCATCTGTTGGACTCATCGGATGGAACATATTAGACCTGCACGTTTCAGCGCATACGCATTTTATCAAAAACATCCAGCTCAGAAGCACTCATCGGTGCTTCTGAATTCTGGAACTTTAGACAAGATACTGGAGGGGGGAGGGGAGGTATGCAGGTAGGAGGCCAGAGGGATGTGTTACAAAGCAAATGCAGCAGAATGCTAAGTATGGAAGCTACACAGCAGGCACACAATTGTTTAGATAGGATTCCTACAAGTCTGCAATGAATACTGTACTGATAAAAGGAAGGAAAGAAAGGGATGGCTGGCACGGGACTGAGTTCCAGAAGAGTTCAAAGGCACAGCAACAGCAAATGAAACAGCAGCCCAGAAAGGTGGAATAGCTACATCTTGGCCTTGGCACTGTGGTGCCGAGGGTTAAGCAGCCTCCTGCAATGCCGGCATCCCAGATGGGCTTCAGTTCGAGACGTGGCTGTTCCACTCCTGATCCAGCTCCCTGCTAAAGAGCCTGGGAAAGCAGCGGAGGTTTCCCCAAGTGCTTGTGCCCCAGCTATCCACATGGGAATCCTGGATGGAGTTCCTAGCTCCTGGCTTCAGCCTGGCCCAGCCCTCAAGGGCTGAGTCAGGAGGCCGCCCTGGGCTGTGGGAACCATGGGATCGGCCTGCTCTTGTCTCCCAGTCTTCCACTCAGTAACCAGCCTGCTTAGAATATGACCCCTGTTCAGATTCAGTAATGGGAACCAAGGGCATTAAGGGGTCAGCCTCATGCCTGTAGCATGTGGTGTGTGATCTCCACCCCAACCAGTGTTGAACCAAACTAAAGGATGTCTGAACAGTAACTATGTAAAACATCGCTTGTGCAAGGCAACAACGCAAACTTCCCAGGGTCTGACACACTGACCACACCTACCCTTGGTGGAGAGCAGTTTGGAGGTGACCTCCAGTGTCTCCAGGGGTTCCTGGCCAATGTTTTCTAAGGTGATGACGAGTTGCTCTGTCCCCGTGTTGAAGAGCTGCACAGACACGTTGGTAGATTTCTCGTCACCAGAGGAAGGCTGCAACAAGTGTACCAATCTAAACCAAAAGCAAGGAGAGTAAACTGAAGGAAGAAACCAATGCTGTGTAGGAATGATTCACATCAGGAGCCGGTGCTGTGGTGTAGTGGGGAAAGCTGCTGCCTACAGCACAGCATCCCATGTGAGCGCTAATTCAAATCCTATCTGCTCCACTTCCAATCCAGCTCTCTGCCAATGTGCCTGGGAAAGCAGCGGAAAACGACCCAAGTACTTGGGCCTCTGCACCCATGTGGGAGACCCAGAAGAAACTTCTGGTTCCTGGCTTTGTCCTGACCCAGCCCAGTCATTTGGGGAGTGAACCAGCAAATGGAAGTTCGATTCTGTCTGTCTGTCTGTCTCTCTCTCTCTCTCTTTCTCTCCCTTTCAATTAATAAAAAAAAATGATTCACATCAGCTTAAAGGACGACCACATTTTGGTATTCAGAAATAGGAGCCAGAGGTGCTGGCACTGTGGTGCAGCCTGTTAACGCCCTGGCCTGATGTACCGGCATCCCATATGAGTGCCGGTTCTAGTCCTGGCTGCTCCACTTCCCATCAAGCTCTGTGCTATGGCCTGAGAAAACAGTGGAAGATGGGCCCTGCACCCAAGTGGGAGACCTGGAGGAAGCTCCTGGCTCCTGGCTTTGGATAGGCGCAGCTCCAGCCATTGTAGCCAATTGGAGAGTGAACCATTGGATGGACGACCCCCACTCTGCATCTCCTTCTCTCTGTATAACTTTGACTTCCAAATAAATAAATAAATCTTAAAAAAGAAAAGAAATAGGATATAGGTCTTCTCGCCCGCATGTGTAGCTGCGTTTAGGGGTTGAGAGTTCCTAGACCAGCGGAGACAAGATGGCGGAATAGTGAGGGTGTGCACCGATAGTCCGGGAAAATTTAGTTTAATAAAAGTGGAGTTACGGTAGCCTCAGAAAAAGGATCAGGAAAAATTTGCAGAAGAAACTCTTCTGGATCTAGTGGCTGTGACTTGGAGGACCTACTGGGAGAACAAGGTCGCCCACCGTGTGGAAGCTGAGCCGCGGGAGCCACAGGGTCTATGCGTCAGCACAGGAAGGGGAGTGGATGTCATACAGACACCAGTGGAGAAAGCAGGGACGCCCAGGGCTCTGAGGCCACACATCGGCGCTGGAAGGGGAGGTGAGCTCAGTAACCCAAGACATTGGCAGGGAAACGGCAGTCAGAATCTAGAAGGGAGTGGGAAAGTTCACCAGACTGACTACAGGAGAGAAGGAAAAAAAAAGGTGGGGGGGTACTGGTACAGACGAGTTTCTTTCTAGTTTCTCTCTCCGCCATCCTTGCAAAGAAAGGAAGAGACAAAGAGCAGGCCCCACTCTGGATATACTTAACAACAGGGGAGAGCTAAGGAACTGAGTTGCTACAATTCAGTAGCCTAGGCAACCCAGTGGGAGTCCAGAGGAGAAACAGAGCTTGCACAGACTCTTTGGGTAGAAGCCAGAGATCTGAAGCTAAATACCATCCATTCTGCTCAGCCTTGCAGTATTACTTACCTCCTGAATAAAATAAATAAATAAATAAATAAATAGAGAGAGAGAGATTTACCACGCATAACCTGAGGGTGTCACCTTTGCACAACCATAACCTGGAAGAACCAAGCAGAGCTCTCAGGCCACACCCATCTCAAGCCTCCAAGGCTCCTCCAACAGCAGGTATTCCACTTAACACAGACATAGTATAAAATAAAAAAAATGCACAGTGAGGGAAGAAGAATTGACTATGCTAAGCAACAAACACAAAAATCGAGGGAACAAGATCAATGATGACACTATGATGCCTCCAAATAAACAAAACACCCCAAGCCAAGATTATGAAGATGATGAGATAGAAGAAATGCAAGATACGGATTTCAAAAAATTTATGATAAGATCATTTAGAAGTTTTCAAAAGCAAATCCTTGAACTACAGAAATCCTTATTGGACAGGATTGAAAATCTCTCTCGTGAAAATGAAATTTTAAGGAAGAATCAAAATGAAACGCAGAAACTAGTAGAACAGGAAAGTGTGATAGTGAAGAGAAATCAAAATGAAATGAAGAGCTCAATAGATCAAATGACAAACACATTAGAGAGCCTTAAAAACAGAATGGGTGAAGCAGAAGAGAGAATATCGGACATAGAAGATAGAGCACAGGAAAACATACAGTAAAACCAAAGAAAAGAAGAGGAAATTAGAAATCTAAAAAATATTGTTGGGAATCTACAGGATACTATTAAAAAAAACAACATTCGAGTTCTAGGAGTTCCTGAAGGCATGGAGAGACAGAAAGGATTAGAAGGCCTATTGAGTGAGATACTAGCAGAGAACTTTCCAGGTTTGGAGAAGGACAGAGACATCCTAGGACAGGAAGCTCATAGAACCCTCAATAAACATGACGTAAAGAGATCCTCACCACGACACGTTGTAATTAAACTTTCCACAGTGAAACATAAACAAAAGATCCTAAAATGTGCAAGAGAGAAACGTCAGATTACTCTCAGAGGATCTCAAATTAGACTCACAGCAGACTTCTCATCAGAAACACTACAGGCTAGGAGGGAATGGCGAGACATAGCACAGGTGCTAAGAGAGAAAAATTACCAGCCCAGAATATTATATCCTGCTAAGCTCTCATTTGTGAATGAAGGTGAAATAAAGACCTTTCATAGCAAACAGAAATTGAAAGAATTTGCCGCCACTCGTCCAGCCATGCAAAAGATACTTAAAGATGTGCTACACTTAAAAACACAGAAACACAGCCATCAATATGAAAGAAGATAAAGGAAGAACACCTACCAGTAAAAGAGCATGGGGAGCTCAAAGCATATACTAGAAAATATCTCTGGGAAAATGGCAGGGCAAAGTCACTACATATCAATAGTCACATTAAACATTAATGAACTTAAATCTTCAGTTAAAAAACACCGATTGGCTGATTGGCTTAAGGAACAAAACCCAACTATTTGTTGCCCACAAGAAACACATCTCTCTAACAAAGATGCATGCAGACTGAAAGTGAAAGGTTGGAAAAAGATATTCCATGCCAACAGAAACCAAAAAAAGCAGGTGTAGCCATATCAGACAAAATAAACTTTAATACAAAAATTGTTAAGAGAGACAAAGAGGGGCACTATATAATGAATAAGGGTTCAGTTCAACAGGACGATGTAACTATTATAGATGTTTATGCACCTAATTACAGGGCACAGGTCTATTTAAAAGATATGTTAAGGGACTTAAAGGGAGATTTAGATTCCAATACAATAGTACTGGGGGACCTCAGTACTCCATTCTCAGAAATAGACAGATAATCCGGACAGAAGATCAACAAGGAAACAGCAGATTGAATCGACACTATTGCCCAAATGGATCTAACAGATATCTACAGAACTTTCAATCCTACATCTAAAGACTTTACATTCTTCTCAGCAGTGCATGGAACGTTCTCTAGGATTGATCACATACTAGGCCATAAAGCAAGTCTCAGCAAATTTAAAAGAATTAGAATCATACCATGCAGCTTCTCAGACCACAGCGGAATGAAGCTGGAAATTAGCAACTCAGGAAACCCTAGAAAGTATGCAAACACATGGAGACTGAACAACATGCTCCTGAATGAACAATGGGTCATTCAAGAAATCAAAAACTTTCTGGAAGGAAATGAGGATAACAACACAACATATCAAAACTTATGGGATACAACAAAAGCAGTATTGAGAGGCAAGTTTATAGCAATAGGTGCCTATATCAAGAAATCAGAAAGGTACCAAATAAATGAGCTTTCAGCGCATCTCATGGACCTAGAAAACCTACAGCAAACCAGACCCAAATCTAGTAGGAGAAGAGAAATAATTAAAATCAGAGAAGAAATTAACAGGATTGAATCCAAAAAACATTACAAAAAATCAGCCAAACGAGGAGCTGGTTTTTTGAAAAAATAAACAAAATTGACACCCCATTGGCCCAACTAACTAAAAAAAGAAAAGACCCAAAGCAATAAAATTAGAGATGAAAAGGGAAACATAACAACAGACACCACAGAAATAAAAAGAATCATCAGAAATTACTACAAGGACTTGTATGCCAGCAAACAGGGAAACCTATCAGAAATGGATAGATTCCTGGACACATGCAATCTACCAAAATTGATCCATGAAGACATCGAAAACCTAAATAGACCCATAACTGAAACAGAAATTGAAACAGTAATAAAGGCCCTCCCAACAAAGAAAAGCCCAGGACCAGACGGATTCACTGCTGAATTCTACCAGACATTTAAAGAAGAACTAACTCCAATTCTTCTCAAACTATTCAGAACAATTGAAAAAGAGGGAATCCTCCCAAATTCTTTCTATGAAGCCAGCATCACCTTAATCCCTAAGCCAGAGAAAGATGCAGCACTGAAAGAAAATTATAGACCAATATCCCTGATGAACATAGATGCAAAAATCCTCAATAAAATTCTCGCCAATAGAATACAACAACACATCAGGAAAATCATCCACCCAGACCAAGTGGGATTAATCCCTGGTATGCAGGGATGGTTCAACATTCGCAAAACAATCAATGTGATACACCACATTAACAGACTGCAAAAGAAAAACCATATGATTATCTCAATTGATGCAGAGAAAGCATTCGATAAAATTCAAAACCCTTTCATGATGAAAACTCTAAGCAAATTGGGTATAGAAGGAACATTCCTCAATATAATCAAAGCAATTTATAAAAAAACCACGACCAGCATCCTATTGAATGGGGAAAAGTTGGAAGCATTTCCACTGAGATCTTGCACCAGGCAGGGATGTCCACTCTCACCACTGCTATTTAACATTGTTCTGGAAGTTTTAGTCAGAGCCATCAGACAAGAAAAAGAAATTAAAGGAATACAATTTGAGAAGGAAGACGTCAAACTATCCCTCTTTGCAGACGATATGATTCTTTACTTAGAGGATCCAAAGAACTCTACTAAGAGACTATTGGAACTCATAGAGGAGTTTGGCAAAGTGGCAGGATATAAAATCAATGCACAAAAATCAACAGCCTTTGTATACACAAGCAATGCCACGGCTGAGGAAGAACTTCTAAGATCAATCCCATTCACAATAGCTACAAAAACAATCAAATACCTTGGAATAAACTTAACCAAGGACGTTAAAGAACTCTACGATGAGAATTACAAAATCTTAAAGAAAGAAATAGACGAGGATACCAAAAAATGGAAAAATGTTCCATGCTCATGGATTGGACGAATCAATATCATCAAAATGTCCATTCTCCCAAAAGCAATTTATACATTCAATGCAATTCCAATCAGGATACCAAAGACATTCTTCTCAGATCTGGAAAAAATGATGCTGAAATTCATATGGAGGCACAAGAGACCTCGAATAGCTAAAGCAATCTTGTACAACAAAAACAAAGCCGGAGGCATCACAGTACCAGATTTCAGGACATACTACAGGGCAGTTGTAATCAAAACAGCATGGTACTGGTACATAAACAGATGGATAGACCAATGGAACAGAATAGAAACACCAGAAATCAACCCAAACATCTACAGCCAACTTAAATTTGATCAAGGATCTAAAACCAATCCCTGGAGCAAGGACAGTCTATTCAATAAATGGTGCTGGGAAAATTGGATTTCCACATGCAGAAGCATGAAGCAAGACCCCTACCTTACACCTTACACAAAAATCCACTCAACATGGATTAAAGACCTAAATCTACGACCTGACACCATCAAGTTATTAGAGAACATTGGAGAAACCCTTCAAGATATTGGCACAGGCAAAGAATTTCTGGAAAAGACCCGGGAGGCACAGGCAGTCAAAGCCAAAATCAACTATTGGGATTGCATCAAATTGAGAAGTTTCTGTACTGCAAAAGAAACAGTCAGGAGAGTGAAGAGACAACCGACAGAATGGGAAAAAATATTTGCAAACTATGCAACAGATAAAGGGTTAATAACCAGAATCTACAAAGAGATCAAGAAACTCCACAAAAACAAAACCAACAACCCACTTAAGAGATGGGCCAAGGACCTCAATAGACATTTTTCAAAAGAGGAAATCCAAATGGCCAACAGGCACATGAAAAAATGTTCAAGGTCACTAGCAATCAGGGAAATGCAAATCAAAACCACAATGAGGTTTCACCTCACCCCAGTTAGAATGGCTCACATACAGAAATCTACCAACAACAGATGCTCACGAGGATGTGGGGAAAAAGGGACACTAACGCACCGTTGGTGGGAATGCAAACTGGTTAAGCCACTATGGAAGTCAGTCTGGAGATTCCTCAGAAACCTGAATATAATCCTACTGTTCGACCCAGCCATCCCACTCCTTGGAATTTACCCAAAGGAATTTAAATTGGCAAACAAAAAAGCGGTCTGCACCCTAATGTTTATTGCAGCACAATTCACAATAGCCAAGACCTGGAACCAACCTAAATGCCCATCAACGGTAGACTGGATAAAGAAATTATGGGATATGTACTCTTTAGAATACTATACCGCAGTAAGAAACAATGAAATCCAGTCATTTGCAACAAATGGAGGAATCTGGAACACATCATGCTGAGTGAAATAAGCCATTTCCAAAGGGACAAATATCGTATGTTCTCCCTGATCGGTGACAACTGACTGTACACCAAAAAGGAAACCTGTTGAAGTGAAATGGACACTATGAGAAATGGTGACTTGATCAGCATAGCCCTGACTGTTAATGAACAACTTAATACATTATCCCTCTTAGTAATTTTTTTGTCTGTTCTACTTAATATGACTGGTTTAATTCTGTAATTAATACACAGTTATTCTTAAGTGTTGAAATTTAACTGAAATGTGATCCCTGTTAAACATAAGAGTGGGAATAAGAGAGGGAAGAGATGTACAATTTGGGACATGCTCAAGCTGACTTGCCCCAAATGGTAGAGTAGTCCATAAGCTGTACTTTGGATATCTATATTCATTAAATATGAGTTAAAAAAAGAAAAGAAATATGATCTAGAGAGTCTTGCCTTTGAATGAGAAATTCAGGAACCAACCATGCTGAGAACAAATTGGGCTCTGTAAGCTAGGCACATGATGTGCCTCAGCTCCAGGCTCCCATCAGAGGCACTTTTTTCCCAAACCACTTTTTTCCCCAACCTAATCCTGAAAAAAATAACAGCACAACAACTTTCTCTGTGCCATCTGTAGCAGCGTTCCTCACTCCTAGGTCAGGGAAGAAAAGTCGATGCACAACCTCCCTGCATGACCACTATGCAGCTCGCATATCTGTCTTCCAGGGTGAAGGAGTCAGGAGGTAACAAAACTTGGCCAGGACTAATCACTGGGCATCTCACACAGCAGGGTGCCCAGGCCCTCTGTGCTGCAGGGGAGAGGGGCAGAAGGAGGCACCCACAGTGTAGGAGCCCCAGAGCTGTGAGGAATGGCACTGCCACAAAGGCACACTTGGGACGTGACTCTGGAACCCAGCTCCCACTGGCAGCACTGTCCTCCTTGGCCTTGTGCTGGCCCCAGAGCCTTCCCAAGGCAGGAACGATGTTTCTGTCTGTTTGCTATCAGCTCCTAGCCTAAGAAAGGACTTTGAAGACCAATCCCATTCACATAGCTACAAGGAAGACCTTTCTCTCTCTCTCTCTCTCTCTCTGGCACTGTCCGCACTGCCTGTCAAAAAGAAAAAAAGAAAAGAAGAAATGCTCAGGATCACTAGCCGTCAGGGAAATACAAATCAATACTACAATGGCCTTGTGAATGTGGGGAAAAAGCACCCTAATCCACTGCTGGTGGGAATGTAAACTGGTATTGCCACTATGGAAGATAGCATGGAGATACCTCAGAAATCTGAATACAGACAT
Organism: Oryctolagus cuniculus; assembly: GCF_964237555.1. Classification (NCBI taxonomy): domain Eukaryota; kingdom Metazoa; phylum Chordata; class Mammalia; order Lagomorpha; family Leporidae; genus Oryctolagus; species Oryctolagus cuniculus. Next base: position 96,224,732 of record NC_091443.1, on the reverse strand, counting down.
AGCATATGACACAGCCATTCCACCCCTGGGAATATACCTAAGGGAAGTGAAATCAGCATATGAAAAAAGAGTTATCACTGCCCTCCCCCGTATTTACTACAGCTCAAATCACAGCAGCAAAAATATGCAATCAGCCTAAATATCTATCACCTTAAGACTGAATAAAGACATTATGGGCTATGTACATATACAGACTGCATACGTATACAGACTGCATAGCCTGGCTATTGTGCACCCTACTGCAATAAGCATAGGCCTGTGAAAACTTCCCTGTCTATAATTATTTCTTTTTTTTAAAGCTACAGTACCAAACCTTTTGAGGTTTAACAGCTATTTTTTTTCACAGGCAGAGTTGGACAGTGACAGAGAGAAAGGTTTTCCTTCCGTTGGTTCACTCCCCCCCCCCAAATTGCCCTATGGCTGATGCACTGCACCGATCTGAAGCCAGGAGCCCGGTGCTTTCTCCTGGTCTCCCATGTGTGTGCAGGGCCCAAGTACTTGGACCATCCTCCACAGCACTCCCGGGCCACAGCAGAGAGCTGGACTGGAAGACGAGCAACCGGGAGAGAATCAGGTGCCCCGACCGGGACTAGAACCCGGTGTGCCGGTGCCGCAGGCAGAGGATTAGCCTGGTGAGCCACAGCGCCTGCCAAAATACAGTTCTTGAAAACTCAGTGAAACTGACAAAACGTTTATCCACAGGAAACAGGGGGAAAAAAGAGACCAGACTCCAGTGATTTAACAACAGAAATGACAGCGAGGACATTACTACCAACCTTACCAAAATAATAATCAAAAAGCACTACGGAAAATCCACAGAGCCCTACCATCACACCAAATGCGAGGAACCTGAAACTGTCCTCCTAGACCAGGAAACGGACCAGCATTTTCGCCCTTGTTCCTCCAGTCCACAGTCTCAGAGGTCTAGAGCAGGGCGGCTGGGCCATCACAAAGCAAACACACGGGAACGCGGGGCCATTCTGGGAGGAGACAGAGCCACCTCTGCTCTCGCACAGCTGCTCGCACAGCACGACCGCGACTCCACTCGCACCGTCGGGACCCAGTGGGAAACCGCAACAGCCACGCGTCACTCACCTCCAAGGGTGCCCAGTCTGCTGGCGGGACAGAGGCCCGCCAAGGCCGCTGCTTCCGGAAGGGGCTGAAGAAGAGAAACGCACCTGGGAAACAGCGTGGCAGCCTCTCCTGATCCCGGCCTGGCCCTGGGGCCGCTGGGTCTCCCTCAGGCTCGGCCAGCAGCATCGCAGACAGCTACTCAAGGCTCGTGCAGGCTCTCGGCAGGAGCGGACACGGCGCTGACTCCCACCTGAGCACCACTGGGCTGTAGGCGCCAGGCGTGAGGGTGCACTTCCGGGTCACAGCACCAGGCGCAGGCGCACTCCCCACTGGCTGTCACCATGGTGACACAGGATGCTTCTGCACACTGCCCCATCCAGCCTCCCAAGTTCCAGGACTGCTTCCAGTCTTGCCTCTCCAGGGTTCTCTGGGAGAACCCGGGCCATCAGCGTCTGCATCCCTGAGTCACAGCCTGGATAGTGTCTGTTTCATTTGACAGGTTTTCTTTTAGATGCTCAGTTAGTTGTCACAGATCAAGGGGAATATATGATATTTATCACTTGGGGACTGGCTTATTTCACTCACCATATTGTTTTCCAGATTCCTCCTTTTGTAGCAAATGACTGGATTTCATTTTTTTTTACTGCTATATACTATTCTTTAGAGTACATATCCCATAATATCTTTATCCAGTCTTCTGCTGATGGGCATTTGGGTTGGTTCCAGGTCTTAGCTATTGTGAATTGAGCTGCAATAAACATTGAGTTGCAGACAGCTCTTTTATTTGCCAATTTAAATTCCTTTGGGTAAATTTCAAGGAGTGAGATGGCTGGGTCTTATATTATGGCTATATTCAGGTTGGTGAGGAATCCCCAAACTGATTTCCATAGTGGCTTTACCAGTTTGCATTCCCACAAACAGTGGGTTAGTGTCCCTTTTGCCCCACATCCTTGCGAGCATCTGTTGTTGGTAGATTTCTGTATGTGAGCCATTCTAACCGGGGTGAGGTGAAACCTCATTGTGGCTTTGACTTGCATTTCCCTGATTGCTAGAGATCCTGAACATTTTTTCATGTGCCTGTTGGCCATTTGGATTTCCTCTTTTGAAAAATGTCTATTGAGGTGCTTGGCCCATCACTTAAGTTTGTTTTGTTGTTGTGGAGTTTCTTGACCTCTTTGTAGATTCTGGTTATTAATTCTTTATCAGTTGCATAATTTGCAAAAATTTTCTCCCATTCTGTCAGTTGCCTCTTCAGTTTCCTGACTGTTTCTTTTGCAGTACAGGAACTTCTCAGTTTGATATAATCCCTATTATTATTATTATTATTCTGACTTCTAGTAGCTATTTTTTCTTGTGTATGGACTGTTCCTTATATATTTTCTCATTTTAAATTTATTTATTTGTTTATTCATTCGTTTATTTATTCTGTCAAAAACAACACATTTGACATAGTATCACTTATGATACAATAAAAAGCAAATTGGAGTATTATGATTAGAAAAATACAGTAAACACAATTTTTATCTCTATGTTTGGGTAAAGGGAAATTTAATCCTTTTGTTGAACATGATTTTAATTTTCTCCAAATTTCCATGGAATTTTATTTTTAAAATCATTCAGAATGCTGAAGCAATGTGCCTGGTTTTGGGTGGCACAAACCTGAAAATTGAGATTCTCTTTTTGCAAAGCTCTGTGTAAGAACTGTGTACAGCCTCTTTGTTTTGCAATTTTTTCATGTATTACATTTCATTTTGGTTTATAAACTTTATTATGTTACATTTTGGCTTCATGTTGGATAATGGAATTCAGGTACTTAGATAAATTATATTTATATGTATATAATTTATCTAAGTACCTGAATATATATATTAATTATTATATGTATAATATATAATATACATTCATATTATTTATCTAATTACCTGGATACATATATATATATATATATATCAGGGCTCACACATTTTTTCATTCTGGAATCCTTATTTGTTTTATTGTTTTGGCTTACCACAGCTGTATTTTCCTTTGTTTTTGAGCTGTTCACCAAAATTTTGCTTGTTTCAAATTTAATTATTTGTTTATTCATTTGTTTATTTAGTCTTTTAAAAACAAAACCACATTTGGCATAGTATCACTGATGATACAAGAAACACATTAAATTGGAGTTTTATGATTAGTAAACTACAGGGAACACCTACCCTTATGATTTATGTGTCTGGGAAAAGTGAAGAAGAGAAGGATTTTAAGTTTCTCCAAAATGAATTTGACTACAATTTTTTTGTTTAAATCATTTGAAATGCTGAAGCCCCTTGGCCAGTATTGAGAGGCAGAAACCAGAAAATCAGTTCTCCTGTTACTAAGCTCTATATCAGATCTGGCTACAGCCTCTTTGTTTGTTTTGCATTTTAATGCATTACATTTCATTTTGGCTTATAAATATTTTTTGAGAGGCAGAGTGGACAGTGAGAGAGAGAGACAGAGAGAAAGGTCTTCCTTTGCCGTTGGTTCACCCTCCAATGGCTGCCGCAGCCAGCGCGCTGCGGCCGGTGCACCGCGCTGACCCGATGGCAGGAGCCAGGAGCCAGGTGCTTTTCCTGGTCTCCCATGGGGTGCAGGGCCCAAGCACCTGGGCCATCCTCCACTGCACTCCCTGGCCACAGCAGAGGGCTGGCCTGTAAGAGGGGCAACCGGGACAGAATCCGGCGCCCTGACCGGGACTAGAACCCGGTGTGCCGGCGCCACTAGGCGGAGGATTAGCCTAGTGAGCCGCGGTGCTGGCCTTGGCTTATAAATATTAATATGTTACATTTTGACTTCATTCTACATAATGGGATCCTGGTAATTGTAAAAATGGTCTTCTTTAATCAGGGCACTGGCATTTAACCTTCTGGAATCATACGTTTGTTTTATTGTTTTGGCTTCCAGCAGCCAGCTGTTTATGGGCTGTTACACACTTTTTTTTGTGTGGCACAAAGGAGAAAAATCTGGTTCTCTCATTGCAAAACTCTATATCAGATCTGGATACAGCCTCTTTGTTTATTTGCCTTTTTAAGTATTTTTAATGCATTATATTTCATTTTAGTTTATATATTTTATTATGTTACTTTTTGACTTCATGCCAGATTAAAGAATTTTGGTAATTGAATTAATTTTCTTTTTTTAATCAGGTCTCAGGCATTTCACCTTCTGCAATCCTACTTTCGTTTTCTTATTTTCCCTTACAGCAGCCAACTTTTCCTTTGTTAATGGGCTATTGCCCCTTTTATTCCTTGTCTTCAATCTATTCATTTGTTTATATATTTATTCTGTCATAAACAACAATAAAATTGACATTGTATCACTTATGATACAATAAAACACAACAAATTGGAGTTTTATGATTAGAAAACTTTTGGGAACACCTACCCTTATGATGTATGCGTCCGGGTCAATTAAAATTTAACTGTATTGTGCAAGAGAAGGATTTTAATTTCTCCAAAATGAATCTTACTGCGATTTTCTTGTTAAATCATTTGGAATCCTAAAACAACTCGTCTGGGTTTTGGTTGCACAAACAAGAAAAATCTGGTTCTCTTGTTGCTAACTTCCATATCAGACCTGGCTGCAGACTGTTGGTTTATTTGGTATTTCATTTCATTTGGGCTTATAAATTTTATTATTTTACATTTTGGCTTCAGGCCGCATAATGGAATTCTGGTAATTATGCAAATACCCTTTCTTTTTATCAGGGCACTGGCATTTTACCTTCTGGAATTCTAGATTTTCTTTTATTGTTTTGGCTTCAACTAGTCAATATTTTCTTTGTTTATGGACTGTTCACCACATTATTTTGATTTTAAATTTATTTGTTTATTCATTGGATTAATTATTTATTCTGTCCTAAATAAAAGCACATTTGACATAATATCCAATATGATACCTAAAACAGCAAATTGGAGATTTGTGATTAGAAAACTACCCTTATGATCTATCTTATGGGAAAAATGAAATTTAAGTGGGAGAGAAGAATTTTAAATGTCTCTAAAACAAGTTTAACTGCAGTTTTCTTATTAAAATCATTTGGAATTCAAAATCAGCAATCTTGGCCTGTTTTGGGTGCCACAGATAGAAAAAGCTGGTTCTCTTGTTACAGAGCTCCATATCAGTTCTGGCTATAGCCTCTTTGTCTGTGGTGGGGTGTTTTTGATATTTTTTCATGTATTGCATTGCATTTTGGTTTATAAATTTTATTACGTTACATTTTGGCATCATGCCAGATAATGGATTTAAGTAAATGAATATGCTCCTCTTTAATCAGTGTGTAGGTTTTTTACCTTCTGGAATTCTAAGTTTGTTTTATTGCTTTGGCTTCCAGCTGCTGCCTTTTTCTTTGTTTATTTGTGTATTCTGTCAGAAAAACACACTTGACATAGTATCCCTATTGTACAAAAAACCCAAGAAATTAGAGTTTTATGATTAGAAAACTACAAGGAACACCTACCCTTATGATCAATGTGTCTGGAAAAGTGAAATTTAAGCCTTTTGTAGTAGAGAGGAATTTTAAGTCTCACAAACCAAGTTTGACTGTGATTTCCTTGTTAAAATAATTCAGAATTATAAAGCAACTTGACCTGTTCTGGGTGCAACAAACCAGAAAAAATCCAGTTCTTTTTGCAAAGCTCCATATCAGATCTGGGAACAAAATCTTTGTTTCTTAGTATTTTTGGAATTTTATTCATCAATTCCATTTCCTTTTGGTTTATATTTTAACTATGTTACATTTTGCCTTCATGCCGATAATACAATTCAGGTAATTGGATTGATTTTCTTTTTTAATCAGGGTTCAAGCATTTTAATTCTTCAATTCCAGGTATTTTTTTTGGCTTCCAGCAGCTGCATATTTCTTTGTTTAGGGACTATTCCCAAATTTTTCCTTGTCTTAAATTTATTTGTATGCTTATTCATTTATTCTATGAAAAACAATACATTAGAAATAGTATCACTGTCGATACAAAGAAACACAACAAACTGTCATTTTATGATTAGAAAACTACAGGAAACATCTACTCTTATGATCTATTTGTTTGGAAAAATTGCAATTTAAGCCCTCTGTAGAAGAGAAGGTTTTATGTTTCTCTAAATTGAGATTAACTGAGGTTTTCTTCCCAAACTCATTCAGAATGCTCAAGCAATTTTCCCAGATTTGGGTGGCACAAACAAAAAAAAATACAGTTCTCTTGTTGATCACCTCCATATCAGAGCTGTCTAGAGCCTCTCTTTGTTTGTTTTTTTTTTTTTTTGACAGAATAAATAAATGAACAAATGAATAAACAAATAAATTTAAAACCAGAAAAAATCTGGAGAACAGCCCATAAACAAAGGAAAATATTCTGCTGGTAGCCAAAACAATAAAACAAACCTAGAATTCCTGATTAAAACAACATCATTAACCCAGTACCTGAATTCCATCATCCAGCATGAAACGTAAGGTAACATAATAAAATTTATAAACCAAAATGAAATATAGCACATGAAAAAATGTAAAACAAACAAACCAAGATCAGTATCCTGATCTGATATGGAAATTTGAAACAAGAGAACTGGATTTCGCTGAGGTTTTTTTTGAATTTTAATTTAGAATGTATTTGAGAAACACAGAGACATACCACCACCACCCCTCCCACCTGCTGGTCCACGCCCCCAAATGCCCACAAAGGCCGCCCAATCCTCAGAGGGTGGGGCAGAGCCGTCTACTCTAGCCACCCTATGCCCGGAGGGTCTGTTCCAGCTACACCTGACCCCGCCTCCACCCTCCCCCACCCAGGCAGGTGCTCCGTGACCACAACTGCCTGCAGAAGCTGCTGCAGCACCTGACCTCACACAGCCTGACCATTGTGAGTGACGCATGCTGCATGTTCTGGAACCTGTCAGCCTGCAGCACGTGAGACCAGGAGCTGCTGTGGGACCTGGGTGCCGTGGGCATGCTGCGCAACCTGGTGCACTCCGGGCACAAAATGATCGCCATGGGCAATGCCACTGCCCTGAACAACCTGCTGGCCTACCAGCCCGCCAGGCACCAGGCAGCCGCCATGGCCATGTCCCCCGGCACCTGCGTGCCCAGCCTCTGTGTGTGCAAGCAGCGGGCACTAGAGGCAGAGCTTGACACCCGGCACCTGGTGCAGGCGCTCGGCCACCTGGAGAAGCAGGCCCTGGCTGAGGCGGAGGCCGAGGTTGCAGCCGCCGCCAAGAAGCCACTGCTGCCCCTGTGGCACCTGGACGGGCTGGCGCGGTACTACGCCTCCGACTGGGGCTGCTTCGAGGACGACCACGACGCGCCCGAGAAGGAGGAGGGCAGCAAGGCTGTTGTGGCGGCCAAACCCAAACCAAGCTGGTGCTGGGGTCCACGGAGCAACCATCTGATGGAGGACATCTCGGCCTTGCACACCTCATCTGACTACAGCTTCAGCCTCAGCTCCGAGGATCCCGGGCAGTTGTGGGGTGGGGTGGGGTGGGGTGGGGAGGGCAGGCGCATCCCCTGCTGCTCAAGGCAGCTCATGCCAGCCTGTCCGACGACAGCCTCAACAGCAGCAGCAGCAGCAACGGCTACTGCCCGCGGGAGCACATGAGGACCTGCCCGCTTGCCGCGCTGCCCAAGCACTGCAAGGAGCTCCTGGGCGGGCAGCCATGGCCCGCTCGGCTCGACCGTGGGCCCACCCAGGACGCCGCCGGCGCCAACGCCCGCGTGCGCACCATCAAGCTGTCGCCCACCTATCAGAAAGTGCCTCTGCTGGAGGCCGCGGGCAGGGCAGGCACCAGGAATCCTGGCGGCCCCCAGGTGGCCCCCAGGGCCTGGAAGCAGCACTGGCTGCTGTCTGAGGGCCTGAGCAGGTGCCCGAGAAGCTGGGAGCCGGCTGGCCGGCCACGGCCAACAGGCCGCTGCAGAGGCTGGTGGCGCAGGAGGGGCCCCTCTTGCTGACCCGCTGCAGCTCGCTGTCCTTGGCCGGACGCCTCACCCCCAGCGAGGCCAGAGACCTGGACAGCGACTCCTCCCTCGAGGGCCTGTGTCGCTCCCCGTTTTCGTGGAGGAGCGACACTGAACCCTGCACTGTTCTTTCGTCTGCTCGGCCCTCCCCGGATTTGCTGCTGGTTCTTCCCGGGTTGGCTACTGTCCCTTCCACCTCCGTGGAAGGGTGGTTCCCCCTGGCCACTTTCCCCACTTCCGCAGGGGAGCGGCACACTGCCGGCCGGCTCTCTTGGGGGCTGCACAGGTGTTCCCCTTAGATGATCCCCTTAGATGTTCCTGGTGCATGCCGTCTCTCTCCTCCTTTATAGTCCTCCTCCGCCAATCCCAACTCGGCTGCCCACACGCCGAGTACGCTGCTCTCCTCCAATCAGGAGCAAGTCCTACAGTTTATTGGCTGAACTGGAGGCAGCTGCGTAGAAGCTGTTTTCTCCTCTCCCAGCGCCATATTGTGGGAGAGCAGATGCATAGAATAAGTCTTAATTCCAGTAACTCAGTCCAGTCCGGGTTGCTCCCAGTTGCTCCCCACAGAATCCCTTTCTTTTTATTTTTGGCGTTGATATGCGCCTGTCTTCGGTGCCCCGCGGCACACACTCTGCTCTGCTTGCTAGAGTTGCCCACAGGTTCTTACAAGTGCTATCAATCAGGCAAACCGAATCCGGGTCCTCTCTTCGCCATGTTGTGAGGAGGTTTATAGGTGCTGATGCGTGTTTGTGTTCGGTGCCCTGCAGCGCATGCTCTGCTCTGCCTGCAGGTGCTTACAAGCCCTATCAGGCAAACCGAATCCAAGCCTTCTCATTGCCATATTGTGGGGAGGCTTATTGGTGTTGATTCGTGCCTATCTTCGGTGACCTGCAGCTCATACTCTGGTCGAGCTGCCTGCTGGTGCTTATTGCCCTAATCAGGTAGACCGAATCCAAGCTCTCTCATTGCTGGGTTGTGGGGAGGCCTTTCTCTATTTCTCTATCTCCGGGCATTCCTATTTCTCCCATTTTACTTCTATCTTCCAGCATTCCTATTTCTCTCATTTTACTTCTAAAACTTCTGTTTCTCTTATCCCTGCGGCTTCCCGGCGCCCGCGCCGAGGCTGCTTCTCGGCGCCTCGCCGCCCCGCGGCAGCTTCACGGCTCTGCGCGGCTTCCCGGCGCCTTGCCCCACCAGCGGGCTCCCAGCTCTGCGCGGCTCGGCTTCGCGCGCACACTCCGCAGTCTCCACGCCCTTCGCGTCCTCACCACGGCCTCTGCCAGCCCCGCGTTCCCTATCCATTCACGCCCCGTGCTCTCTCTGCACGCAGTGGCTTCCGCGAGTCACACAGCCCCAGCTCACGTTTCCGCCACCACCGGCATTCAGTCCAAGTTCCCCGGACTAACCTGGCGAATTCCAACCTGGCGGCCCACGTCTCTGCCTCTGGTTCCAGATCTTCGCCTCTTGCTCCCCGGGGTGACTTGAAGAATTCCAAGGTGGCTTACGTCTCCGCCTCGGCCTGCACTCGCGGCTTCATCCTCCCTAACATTTTTCTCTACCCGGTATGTTTCCTTAAGTTTTCTTCCAACAATATTCCTCCCTCATTTCTCCTGGCCTCTCCCCACAGTCCGTATCCAAGTCTAAGTTTCTTATAGGTTTCACTTTCACTTTCAACCTGCAGTCCGTATCTGAGTCTAAGTTTCTTCTTGCTTTCACTTTAAATCCTAACTTCTTTCCCACAGTCCATATCCGAGTCTCTGCCTAGGCTTTCAATAGCTTCTTCCAGCACCTAGGCTCTTTGCTAGTCTCTCTCTCCGGTATTTTCCTTCTTCTTCCCTCCTAGGTTTCCTATCCAAGTCACAGCACCATTATGTCGCTCCCCGTTTTCGTGGAGGAGCGACACTGAACCCTGCACTGTTCTTTCGTCTGCTCGGCCCTCCCCGGGTTTGCTGCTGGTTCTTCCCGGGTTGGCTACTGTCCCTTCCACCTCCGTGGAAGGGCGGTTCCCCCTGGCCACTTTCCCCACTTCCGCAGGGGAGCGGCACACTGCCGGCCGGCTCTCTTGGGGGCTGCACAGGTGTTCCCCTTAGATGTTCCCCTTAGATGCTCCTGGTGCATGCCGTCTCTCTCCTCCTTTATAGTCCTCCTCCGCCAATCCCAACTCGGCTGCCCACACGCCGAGTACGCTGCTCTCCTCCAATCAGGAGTAGGTCCTACAGTTTATTGGCTGAACTGGAGGCAGCTGTGTAGAAGCTGTTTTCTCCTCTCCCAGCGCCATATTGTGGGAGAGCAGATGCATAGAATAAGTCTTAATTCCAGTAACTCAGTCCAGTCCGGGTTGCTCCCAGTTGCTCCCCACAGGCCTGGAGGAGGCCAGCCCCAAAGAGGCGGAGTTCGACCGGGCATAACGTGGGCCTGGGGCCGCTTCCCTACCCATGGCCATCCAGGCCCGCTGGCGGGGCTGTGGCTGGGGCCTGGGCATGGAGGACGCCATGCTGTCCAGCTCGTCGGAGAACTGTGTGCAGGAGACGCCGCAGGTGCTGAGCCACTGCAGCTCCGTGAGCTCCCTGGGCAGCTTCAAGAGATCCCAGCCATCACCAGTTCCATCCCCAGTGACCCCTGAGGTGGACTGGGCAGCAGCATGGTGAGCCCCAGGGAGCTGCCCAATAGCCTCGGGCAGACCATGTCGCCCAGCAACAGTAAGACGCCGCCGGCCACGCAGCCCGGCCAGCCCAAGGGCAGCCAGGTCAGCCTGCAGTGGGAGAGCTACGGGAAGCGCTTCCTGGACATCCCCAACTGCCGGCAGCCCTGCCGCCTGCCTTCTGAGCTGGACGCCTGCAGCATCCGCTTCACCATGAAGAAGCTGGACGAGAACTTCTGCGCCTCCAGACGCAGTGCACTGGCCCTGCACGAGCACTACGTGCAGCAGGACCTGGAGCTGGGGCTGCTGCTGCCCACCTGTCCCGACCTCCACACCAGCCACCATCAGTGAGAAGAGGCCGCTGGACGCCAGGAGGGGCCGCCACCCGTGGGCTCCCGCACCCGCATGGCCGCGGACCAGGAGCTGGAGCTGCTGCATGAGTGCCTGAGGGCGGCCGTGCCTGTACAGCTCTGCACGGTGGCCTTGGCACTGGTGCCCAGCCACCGGGCACTGCCCATCCCTGTCTACATGCTGGTGCCCACCCGGGCCCAGGAGGAAGACTCGTGCACCAACTCGGCCGAGGGCACTCCGGTCAGCTTCTCCAGCGCCATGTCCCTCAGCGAGGAGACCCTGCAAGGGCCCACCAGGGAGCAGCCCTGAGGCTGGCTGGACAGGCGGGAGCCCCCCGGCCTCGCGGCCCCAGCCAGCCAGATCTCCAGAAACCGGCTCAAAGCCGGGGGCGGTGGCTGGAGCCCGGAGCAGAGCCGGGGCACAGTCAGGAGCCGGACCGGGCTGGAGCTGCCCCTGGGCCAGCCCGCAAGTGCCCACTTGGACCAGGCTGGGGTGGAGGGGGGAGGCAGTCCCTGTGCCTCAGGACGTCCACCAAGGAGGCCGTGTACTGCTTCTAGGACTCTGAGGAGGCGCCCTCCTCTGCCGGGCCGCACCTGCGGTGACTGTCCACGATCCCGCGGGCCCTGAGGCGGGGCGGGAAGGAGGCCCAGGCCCCAGCCAAGGCGGCCTCTCAGGCCCAGCCGCCCCCCCCACCCCAGCCCAGCCCCGGCTGATCGCCAAGGAGACCCCCACCTTGCTATTCTCTGAGCTCTTCGGCCAGCTCGCTCAGCGAGCCTGAGCCCTGTGAGCAGCCGGCCAGGCCAGCCACCTGGGAGGCCCAGAGCCTACTGTCCCCCAGGCCCCACGCCAGGGAGGTAGGGATGACAGCTCCCCCAGCCCGTGCTCAGAGTAGGAGCTCCTGCGCTGCTGCATCGGCTTAGCCCTGCCCAGGTGCCACAAGGCCCAGGCTCTGGGCAGGACCAGTGACCAGCAGAGGCACCCCAGGACTGCCTCGAGGAGGCGGCCGGCTCAGACCAGGCCTTGGACCTGGACAGCGTCCAGTGGTGCACCATCCAGGAGGGCGGCAGCTCCATCATCATGTGGCTGCACCAGGCGGCCTTCTCCGAGTCCGACTCACTCCTGTCCCTGGGGTCTGCTCTATCCACGGGCCCCTCCCTGCAGCTCTCCATGTGCAGGAACAGGTGCCAGCCCAGGGCCGGGCCGGGGAGGGCAGTGCCTGGCGGCCAGGATTTCTCTGGTTTTTGCATCCAAAATTAGCCAAGATGCTTTACCATTCTGAATAATTTTAACCAGAAAACCAGTTAAACTCATTTTGGAGACACTAAAATCCTTCTCTTCTAGAAAAGTCTTTTAAATTTCACTTTTCCCAGACACATAGAGCATAGGGTAGCTGTTCCTTATAGTTTTAGAATGATTAAAATCCAAATTATTGTGTTCTTTTGTATTAAGGGATACTATGTCTAATGTGTCTTTGTTTTTGATAGAATAAATAAGCAAATGAATAAACAAACAAGTAAATTTACAAACCAGAAAAACGTGTGAATAGCCCATAAACAAAGGAAAAAAATGGCTGATGGAAGACAAAACAATAAAACTAACCCAGAATTCCAGAAGGTAGAATTCATGTGTCCTGATTCAAATGACCAGTTAATCAAATTACCAGGATTCCATTATCCAACATGAAGCCAAAATATAACATAACAAAATTATAAACCAAAATGAAATGTAATACATAAAATGTATACCAAAAAAAAAAAAAAAACCCAAAGAGGTTGTCATTGATCTGATATGGAGGTTATGACCAAGAGAAGTAATTATTCTGGTTTGTGCCACTGAAAACCAACCAAGTTGATTTACTATTCCAAAGCATTTTATCAAAAAAAAAAAAAAAACACAGTCAAACCCATTTTGGAGAAATGTAAAATCCTCCTCTTGTACAAACAGCTTAAATTTCACTTTTCTTAGACATATAAATCATATGGATAGGTGCTTCCTGTATGCTTCTAATCAAAAATTCCCATTTGTTGTGTTTTTTGTATTCTAAGGGATACTATATCATGTGTGTTGTTGTTTTTGAAAGGATAAATAAACAAATCAGTAAACAAATAGATTTAAAACTAGAAAAAATGTGGGTAAGAGCCCATAAACAAAGGACAAATCATCTGCTGGTAGCCAAAACAATAAAAAACCTAGAATTACAAAAGGTAAAATTCCTATTCCCTGATTGAAAAGACAATTTAACCAATCATAAGGATTCAATAATCCAACAGGAAGCCAACATGTAGCAGAATAAAATAAATCAAAATGAAATGCAATACATGAAATAAATGCAAGACAAAGCAGCTATAGCCAGATTGGATATGGAGGTTAGCAACAATAGCAGTGAACTTCCCTCATTTGTGGCACTGAAATCCACTGATATTGCTTTAGCATTCTGAATGATTTTAACAAGAAAACCACAGTCAAACATGTTTTGGAGAAATTAAAATACTTCTCTTCTAAAAAAGGCTTAGATTTCATTTTTCCCACACACGTAGAGTATAAGGGTAGATGTTACCTGTAATATTCTAATCATAAAACTACAAATTGTGTTTTTTGTAACATAAGTTTACTATGTCAAATGTGTTGTTGTTTTTGTCAGAATGATAAATAGATAGATAGATAAATAAATAAGAATTAAATAGATTTTTGTTTTTGATTTTTTTTTTTTTGACAGGCAGAGTGGACAGTGAGAGAGAGAGACAGAGAGAAAGGTCTTCCTTTGCCATTGGTTCACTCTCCAATGGCCGCCCCGGCTGGTGCACTACAGCCAGTGCACCACGGTGATCCAAAGGCAGGAGCCAGGTGCTTCCCCTGGTCTCCCATGGGGTGCAGGCCCAAGCACTTGGGCCATCCTCCACAGCACTCCCGGGCCACAGCAGAGAGCTGGACTGGAAGACGAGCAACTGGGAGAGAATCAGGTGCCCCAACTGGGACTAGAACCCGGTGTGCCGGCGCCACAAGCAGAGGATTAGCCTAGTGAGCCACAGCGCCTGCCAAAATACAGTTCTTGAAAACTCAGTGAAACTGACAAAACGTTTATCCACAGGAAACAGGGGGAAAAAAGAGACCAGACTCCAGTGACTTAACAACAGAAATGACAGCAAGGACATTACTACCAACCTTACCAAAATAATAATCAAAAAGCACTACGGAAAATCCACAGAGCCCTACCATCACACCAAATGCGAGGAACCCGAAACTGTCCTCCTAGACCAGGAAACGGACCAGCATTTTCACCCTTGTTCCTCCAGTCCACAGTCTCAGAGGTCTAGAGCAGGGCAGCTGGGCCATCAAAAAGCAGACAGGAACGTGGGGCCATTCCGGGAGGAGACAGAGCCACCTCTGCTCTCGCACAGCACGACCGCGATGCCACTCGCACCGTCGGGACCCAGGAGCAACAGGCACGCCAGTAGCGAAGAACCCCAGTGGGAAACCGCAACAGCCACGCATCACTCACCTCCAAGGGGGTCCGGTCTGCTGGCGGGACAGAGGCCCGCCAAGGCCGCTGCTTCCCGAAGGGGCTGAAGAAGAGATACGCGCCTGGGAAATGGCGCGGCAGCCTCTCCTGATCCCGGCCTGGCCCTGGGGCCGCTGGGTCTCCCTCAGGCTCAGCCAGCAGCATCACAGCTCGTGCAGGCTCTCGGCAGGAGCGGACACGGCGCTGACTCCCACCTGAGCACCACTGGGCTGTAGGCGCCAGGCGTGCGGGTGCACTTCCAGGTCACAGCACCAGGCGCAGGCACCGGCCTCTCTCTCTCTCCTTTCTCTCTCTCTATTTCTTTCTTGACAGGCAGAGTGGACAGTGAGAGAGAGGGAGAGAGAAAGGTCCAGAATTAAATAGATTTAAAACCAGAAAAAATGTAAGGAACAGCCTGTAAACAAAGAAAAAATCGTTTGCTGGAAGCCAAAACAAAAAAACAAACCTAGAATTAAAGAAGGTAAAATATCTGTTTCCTCATTAAAAAATATTAAATCCAATGACCTGAATTCTATTATCTGGAATGAAGGCAAAATGTAACATACTAAAATTTATAACCCAAAATGAAAGAATATATGAAAAATGCAAAAAGAAACAAAGAGGCTGTAGCCAGAGGCTGTAGCTAGATCTGATACAGAGCTTTGCAACAAGCAAACCAGTTTTTTCTGGTTTGCGCCACCCAAAACTGGCCCAGTTGCTTTAGCATTCCAAATTATTTTAACAAGTAAACCACAATCATACTTGTTTTGCAGAAACTTAAAATGCTTCCCTTCTACAAAGGCTTAAATTTCACTTTTCTCAGACTCATGGATCATAAGGGTAGTTGTTCCCTGTAGTTTTCAAATCATAAAAAGACAATTTGTTGTGTTTTTGTATCATAAGCAATACAAAAGTCAAATGAGTTGTTTTTTTTGACAGAATAAATAAATAAACAAATGAATAAACAAATTTTAAGTTAGAAAAAAGTGCGGAATAGCACATAAACAAAGAAAAATTGGAACTGGAAGGTAAAATTACTATGTACTGATTAAAAAAAGAAAATTAAGCTAAATACATGAATTTTGTTATCTAGCATGAAGCCAAATTGTAACATACTAAAATTTATAAACAAAAATGAAATGTGATTCATGAAAATAATGCAAAGC